>NC_026004.2:28242672-28585172 GCF_000442705.2 Elaeis guineensis | reverse complement strand
TTTGTCGAATCTTAGCATTGCACCATGGATCTTCTCCATTGTTGATCCCTTAGAGGACATTGACCATTTTGCATGGGCCAGAGCAGTCCACGAGCACCTCATGAAATTCATTCCAAGGGCTACGGAGAAGATAAAGAGAAGGGAGAGAGGTGCGAAGGATAGCACCAATTATCTGAATCGATGCATTACAGTTTTGATGGTAAGAAAGATGTTAAGTTATTCCTTTATCTTCTTATTCTATTTTGATTATCATTATGTCTTCATGTGATTGCTTTTCTTTCTTTCAGATTTGACTTTTTGAGAGAACAGGCATAGTCAAACCATCTATTTTCGATCAGCTTCCTTGAGTCCTAAACTTGGAGAAACCTCAGTTCAGAAAAAGGGCCCACTTAGGGGAGGTGTTGAAGGGCCTAAAATATAGAGATGTAGTATTACTTTGATGCTTGATATTATATTTTTTCTTTTATAAGATTAGGGATCTAACTATTTTATCTTTATTTTTATATTCGAGATCCACTTCGAGTATCATCACCGGATGAGATGTTGCTGCTTGAAGTGAGTCCTTCCACCCGTCAGATAGATAGAACTGAAGGTGAAACAAGTAAGATGGGTAAAACAACTAAGATGGATAGGAAGAGAAAGAGGAGTAGACCTAGCAGCGCACGCAGCACTACCACGGTATTGGCCTGTCGTATAATTAAATATTTTTAAAATTTATTACTGATGCATGTAATTATTGAATATTTATCTTCAGATGGAGCTCATATGTAAATATCAATGCATCTTTACAAAGGTAAGGAGTGGGAGGGCTCGAGACGATGCTGAGAAGATGGAGCTTCGGAGGATGCTCGTTGAGAAGGATAAGTTGATTTTGAGTTACAGGCGGCATTAAAGAGTATTGAAGGGAGCATTGAGATGAAGGATGCGAAGGAGAAAACTCATGAGGTGGCATCAGATGTGCTGCTTATTGAGTTTGTGAGTGCTGATAGCCCGACGGTATCCATCAAGCATGCGGACCCACAGCATACTGAGAGATGGGTTACGTAGTGAAAGTGGACAGTTTGAGGCTCCCATCTCCCATGCAGTCTATTCGTCCCCCTATCTTCAACAACTCCGAATCTCAAAAAAAAGCCCAAGACGTCAATCCGTCGTAGGGATGACGACATAGTAAGTAGAGTTATGATTTAGTAGAACATTCACACTTCATTCATATTCGACATCCAACGTACTCATGTGATACATAGGAATTTTTTGAGATTAGCCATGACTTCCCTGGGTTGCAGCTTCTGGATGATGCAGAGCATAGGCAAGTCTTCAATTTTTTAGAAAAAAAATTGATCGGTATGTCATTCCATTATTTGTAAAATAAATAATTTTGATGTCTTTCAAACTATATTTATCTTAAGTCTACATTTGTCTTTAGGTTTGACATTAATTACACCATATAGGTCATTGGTTTGGACTGATGGCATCATCGTTATCAATCGGCTGCAGATTCATGACATACTATCTGAAAATTTAATTAACGATGATGTAAGTATTATGTACTAAGTTGGATAAATCAATATCTGTGTAAATAAATTTTTATTTTTTTGCAATGGACTATGCAAGTTATAGATATTTTTTGATCTCTCCTACAGCAACATCTTTTAATTAATTTGCAGTCTATCTTTATATTGTGACCCTTCTTTACAGTACTTATTTGTATTCCTCATACAATATTTATGCATTGTAGCATTGTATTGTGTTGTGTAGTCTAATGTATGTTTCAATATTTTCATCATTCTAGAGCCTGTTATTGGGCAAATGGAAGATTTCTGATAAAGCTGTGCGAGACTTCATACCTTGTTCATTGGCTGAAGTCAAGCAAATATTCGTGCCCATATGCTCATCATTTCACTAGCACTTGCTTATCATCGATATAGAGAGCACATATTTTAGACACTATACATTTGTAAGTGGTGCAGAGTACAGGAGCATCGCTAGAAGATTTATGAGTAATGATCATATTTATTGAATATTTATCAAATATCGAATGTTGTGCATGCTCATGTATTGCTAACAATGTAGTTGATTACTAATATTATAATTGCAGGTGACCTGGTTGACTGAGATGGCATGAGATATGTACACTGTTGATATGTGTGGTTGGCCGCTTTATTTCATTGATTGTCTGTAGTAGGGTATCTGGTAATTATTATAATTATAATCGATACATCCATACAAATTTAATTCATTGTATCGATTGTTTGTTTTTGACTGTGAGCATAAAATATTTTCTTTGTAGGCCTAATTATGCCATCTATATTATGCATTTTATGGAGAGTCTGATGATAGGGTAGGAGATCACAGATGTGTTGGGCCTTATGTGGTGCTTCCAAGGCTCAAGGAACCAAGGCTAAGGTTAAAGTCCAAATTCCATGGGTGCTCATGGGGTTTCTAGGACTAGTTTGGGTCCTAGGATGAAAGACTGTCAGTCTTTCGGGTTTTGAGGTTCAGGAGACTTGAGCCTCAAGGGGCTAACTTATTTTGGGCTAGATTTGAGTCCTAGGTAGATGAGATTTGTTTAAATCATGGGTGTACATGGGTTTGGAATAGCACAAATCTCATATCAAGATAGCCAAGGGAGTTTTGTGGTTGGGTCACATTGACCTTGTATAAATACCTTTGTATTTAGGGTTTGTATGAATGATTCATTCAATCAAATCATTTTCTCTCTGAACTTTCTCTCTTTTTCTTTCTCTCTCTCTAGTCTTCTCCACACCCTAGAATCAAGAAACCTGGGATTTCTTGGCCGCAACCCCAAAAAGGAAAGAAAGGAAGCACTAGAAACTAGCGCCCCCCTTTGTGCATGCCCTTGTTTTGAGTGCCCCCTCTTGGCCACCCAAGAAGAGTTTCAGATATTATTTTTTAATTTTTTAGAAGCTTCATCAAGTTTGCTTCTAGATCCCAAAAGATGGATTTTAGATCTAGTGGAGAAGGGATTCAAATCGTAGAAAAAAATCCTGCCAATAAGATTTACAAGGCTGCTGAAACCAGGAAGGCTGTTCTTCTTCAACGTGTTTCATCCCCTTTCAGTGAATTTTATTCATTGATCTCCTGATGGGAGGTACTCCACACACCTGAGAATATGGTACAATAGTTGGTATCAGAGCATGGGTTGTGTGGAGAAAGAAAGAGACTTCAGAAGTTGAAGATCTTTAAAGGCTGAAATTTCAGCAAGGATCCTATCAAGGTATTTCTCAAATCCCTTGGAGTTTTATTATGTTTTTGGTTTGGATCCAACCATGGGAAGCAACATGAAGGTTGATTTTAAGAAGTTTAACGAAAAAAAAAAATTTCATTTGAAAAATTTGGATAGAAGATCTTTTGGTTCAAGCAGATATGGATCAGACATTGGAGGAGAAGCCTGAAGGGATGATGGATCATCAATGGATGTCCCTAGAGAAGAAGGCTTGTTCGGTGATTAGAGGATATTTGATGGATGTGGCTCTTTATTCGGTATTAGAGGAGAAGATCTCGAAGGGTTTGTGGTCGAAGTTGCACACCATGTATATGAAAAAAAATATGTCCAACAAGTTGATGTTGAAGAAGAGACTGTACAGCCTTCGGATGCAGGAAGGTGGAGATTTTTGGGTCATATCCAGAGGTTCGACCAGATGTGAAATGAGTTGCTGAACATCGGGGTGAAGATGGAGGAGGAAGATAGATCTCTATTATTGCTATGCTCGCTGCCCCCTTCCTATGGTCTATTGGTGACAATGCTATTGTATGGCAAGGAGACTCTGGAGTATGAAAACATGGTCTTGGTGCTGCGCTCTAATGAACAGCGGAAAAAGATGACCAAGAATGGAGCTCCCCAAGAGGGTTTGGCTATGGGGGAGAAGTTAGGAAGAGAAAAAGAAAGAGGCAAGTCTAGGGGATGATTAAAATTCCGAAAGAGCAGTAGCAAGAAAGAGACTCGGTGCTACAAGTGCAATGAGATCGGGCACTTCAAGCGAGATTGCCTGCAGTGGAAGAGCAAGAAGGGAGACAAGGGAGGATCTGATGCATTGAGTATGGTGGCTGATCAAGAGGTGGAGGATGACCTCTTGGTGGTATCTGATGGTCACAGATGATACACAGATGTATGGACCCTGAATTCAGTCTGTTCGCATCACTACACCCCAAATCGGTCTTGGTTCGTGACATACATCAAGATTGATGAGGGGATCGTGACACTCGAAGATGATTACCATATAAAGTTGCTGGTATAGGGAGCATTCGGGTGAGGATGTTTGATGGGATGGTGCAGACTCTCACAAATGTGAAGCACGTCGCAGAATTGAAGAAGAATCTGGTGTCACTGGGCTATTTGGAGTGGAGCGGCTTCAGCTTCAACAATCATGCCAGAAGTGGAGTCTTGAACACCTCCAATAGGGCCATGGTAGTGATGAGAGGTAGAAAGATAGAGAATAACCTCTACAGGTTGGAAGGATCTATGGTGATCGAAGAATTTAATGCAGCAGCTACAGCGCAAGATCAGCAGGGGGCTCATCGATTGTGGCGCTACCGCCTAGGCTACATGGGTGATCATGGGATGAAGGAGCTGAGCAAGCATGATCTGATTCTAGATCTGGATGGAGGTATTTCAGAGGTATGTGAGTCATACCAGATAAAAAAATAGAGGAGAGTGCAGTTCACTAATAGTTCAGCCTGCAGTGCAGCCCCACTAGAACTAGTCCACACTAATGTGTGGGGACCGACCCCTATTTCAGTTAGAAACGGAGTGAGATACTTTTTGATCTTTATAGATGATTTCTTGAAGAAGGTATGGGTCTACTTCATGAAGAAGAAATTAGAAGTCTTCACCAAATTCAGGATGTGGAAAGCTGAGGTGGAGAAGGAGACATGTCGGAGCTTGAAGTGTCTGCGGTCCAACAATGGTGGAGAGTACACCAGCAGGGAGTTTCATATTTTTTATAAGGAGTGTAGCATCAAAAGGTACTTCTCTATAAGAGAGACTCCTCAGTAAAATGGGATGCCTGAGAGGATCAACAGAACCCTTTTGAAAAAGGCACAGTGCATGAGGCTGCAGACAGGGCTTCTTAAGGCGTTCTGGGTTGATACAGTAGATGCAGTCTGCTATTTGGTGAATCGATCATCTCACACAAGATTAGATGGTGGTATTCTAGAAGAAAAATGGTCTAAAAAGAGGATTGAGCTGAGCCATGTAAAGGTGATTGGGTGCATGGCATTTGTGCACATTGGTGCTGGTGAGCAGAGCAAATTGGATGCTAGATCACGGAAGATGGTGTTCTTGGGATATTTGTGAGGAGTTAAGGGATACCGACTATGGGATCTCTTGGAGAAGAAGGTTATCATCAGTAGGGATATCACCTTTGATGAAAATTCAGTTCTCCAAAGGCGAGATGGCATGGAGGAGCAGCAGGAGCTGCAGGAGGTCCAGCAGTGCAGCACTGGACCACTAACATCCTATTCTATTTTGCCACTTGCAGGTGCATCGAGAGGACTTGATATTCAGGTGGGGCACTCTCCATAGGTAGAGAGAGCTCGGATAGTTGAAAGAAGTCAGGAGATTCAGTAAAAGCAAACTAGACCTAGGACGAATATCGGGATTGCACTGCACAAGCCCAAAAAGAACGTCAGGCAACCAGAACGATATGGCTTCGAAGAGACTGTGTCATATACCCTGATGATAGTGAATGGGGACCCCTACACCTATGAAGAGGCTATGGAGAGCCAGAACAGAGAGAGGTAGGTCCAAGCAATGTTCAAGGAGATGCAGTCTCTCTACAAGAATGAGACATGGCAATTGGTGCAGTTGCCATGATGGAAAAAACCCATTGGTTGCAAGTGGGTTTATCAATGCAAGGAGGGGCCTTCGGAGCAGGGAGGTATTAGATACAAGGTAAGGCTAGTAGCTAAGAGATACTCCCAGAAGGAAGGCATCAACTTTAACGAGATTTTCTCTCCTATCGTCAGGCATACTTCCATCAGGGTGCTATTGAGCATTGTTGCAACTCAGGACTTGGAGCTGGAGTAAATGGATGTCAAGACAATATTTCTCCATGGGCACCAGGAGGAGAGCATCTACATGGAGCAGCCACCTAGCTTCTGAGAGCCAAGAGCAAAAGGGAAGATCTGTTTATTACAGAAATTGCTGTACGGGCTGAAGCAGTCGCCGAGCCAATGGTACAAACAGTTTAATTCTTATGTGAGAAGCATTGGACTTTTCAAGTGTGAGTATGACTCTTGTGTTTATGTTAAATCTTTGGAGAATGGGTCTAGGATGTTTCTACTCTTGTATGTGATGACATGCTTATAGCATGCAAGAGTAGAAAGATTGTGTAGGAATTGAAGGCAGCTTTGTCTCGAGAGTTTGAGATGAAGAATTTGGGGCCTACGAGGAAGATCTTAGGCATAAAAATATTCAAAGATTGAACTAAGAGGGTGCTGCATTTATCTTAAGGAGGTTACATCAAGAAGGTCTTGAAGAGGTTTGGAATGAAGGAAGCGAAATCGATGGAGCTGCCACTCGTCAGGCACTTTAGACTCTCGAAGATGATGTCACCACAGACTGAGGTGGAGGCTCAGGAGATGGAGAGAGTGCCATATTCCTCTGGTGTGGGAAGCCTTATGTATATCATGGTGTATTGTAGGCCAAATATCGCCCACGCAGTAAGTCAGGTCAGCAGGTTCATGGCACAGCCTGGCAGAGAGCACTGGCGAGCACTGAAGGAGATCTTCAGATACTTGATGGGTACTGTTGGAGTCAGCATCTGCTACAGATAGTGAGGAGGTGCTGAAGGACTCTCCAACATATCCAAAGAGGCTCGGGGGCTGATAGGAGGGTTTGTAGATATTAATTTTGGTGGAGATGTGGACACTCAACGATCGACGATAGGTTTTGTATTCATTCTGTTTGGAGGTCCAGTTTCGTAGAGATCATGCTTGCAGCCCATCACGACCTTATCGACCACTGAGGTGGAGTATATTGGCATTATAGAAATAGTGAAGGAGGCCCTATGGCTGAAGGGTTTGGCGTTGGAGATGAGCCTTGCACAGGAGGCCGTCAGGGTGCACTGTGACAGTCAGAGTGCACTGTTACTTACACAGAACTCTGTCTACCATGCGAGGATGAAGCACATCAATATTAGATATCACCGGATTAGAGAGCTTGTGGAAGAAGGAGAGGTGGAGCTGGTGAAGGTCCACACCAAAGAGAATCCAGTGGATGCACTGACGAAGGTACTTTCACAGGACAGCTTTCGAAAATGTGTGACACTCATGTACTTGATGAATAGGACAGAGTTGGTTAAGGCCTTGGGGCACCAAGGTGGAGATTGTTGGGCCTTATATGGTGCTCCCAAGGCTCAAGGGACCAAAGCTAAGGCCAAGGTCCAAAGTTCAAAGTCCATGAGGTGCTCATGGGATTTCTAGGATTAGTTTAGGTCTTAGGATGAAAGGCTGTCAGCCTTTCGGGTCTTGAGGTTCAGGAGACTTGAGCCTCAAGGAGGTAACTTATTTTGGACTAGATTTGAGTTTTAGATAGATGAAATTTGTTCAAATCATGGGTGTATATGGGTTTGGGTTAGCGCAAATCTCATATCAAGTTAGCCAAAGGAGTTTTGTGGTTGGGTCATATTGACTTTATATAAATACTTTTGTATTTAGGATTTGTATGAATGGTTTAATCAATCAAATCATTTTCTCTCTAAATTTTCTCTCTCTATCTTTCTTTCTCTCTCTCTAGTCTTCTCCATGCCCTAGAACCAAGAAACCTAGGGTTTCTTGGCCACCATCCCAAAAAGGAAAGAAAGGAGGCACTAGAAACTAGCGCCCCCCCTTTGTGCATGCCCCTATTTTGAGAGCTCCCTCTTGGCCACCCAAGAAGAGTTTTAGGTCTTATTTTTTTATTTTTTAAAAATTTCATCAATTGTGCTTTCAGGTCCCAAAAGGTGGATTTCAAATCTGATGGAGAAGGGGTTCAAATCACAGAAAGAAATCCTGCCGACAAGATTTACAAGGCTATTGAAACCAAAAAGGCTGTTCTTCTTCAACATATTTCATTTCCTTCTAGTGAGTTTTCTTCATTGATCTCCTGGTGGGAGGTACTCTACATACCTAAAAATGTGGCACAACAAGATGCTCCTGTGCTAGAGTTTGTGCCAGATATGCTGTGTAGGTGATCGCGAAGGATCGTGAGGTACAAACATTCTAGTTTTTAGTTTGTGCTATTGCTATCATGGATGTCCATGATGTCCATGGATATATTGTGAATATTTTTTTATAAATTTTTAATGATACATTCAAAAATTTATATTTAAATTTGTATTCAAATTTATATTCTATCATTAGTGGAACTATTAATTTGATGTATATGAATATTCAGTAACGGTAACATATGTTAACAGATGGAAATGGTTGATGCAATAGATTTTCTGACATGTGGATTTATTTTTTAATTTTTTGTATTTATATTTATTGACAGGTTTGATAATTATTATTTTGTATTATGTTTAAAGTTATTTCAGATCAATTTATGGTTATTTATAGGAGGATTGGTTTTGTGCTTATTTGCAAGGGATAAAAATAAATTCTTTTAAACATAATCTATTCTGACAATTGTCTACAGAATAAAATAAATACAAACTCTGATAAAATAAATATAAACTTTGAAATGATAAACACAAACTCTGAAATAAACATAAATTCTCAAACTGTTCAGAATAAATGATAGATGATAAACACAACTGTCTAGAATAAATATAAATTTTATAAAATAAATATAAATTTTATAAGTTTTAAATATAAATTTTATAAATTTTAAAATAATAAATATAAATTCTAAAAAAATAAACACAAACTATTTAGAATAAACACAAACTATCCAGAATAAATATAAAATATTCAAAATAAATATAAATTTTGAAATGATAAATATAAACTATTTGAAATAAATACAAACTCTAAAATAATAAACATAAACTATCCGAAATAAACACAAACTTTGAAACGATAAACATAAACTGTCTGAAATAAATATAAACTCAAAAATGATAAATTTTAGATAAATATAAACTATCTAAAATAAATATAAATTTTGAAATGATAAACATAAACTATCCAAAATAAATATAAATTTTAAAATGATAAAAATAAATTATTCAGAATAAATATAAACTATCCAAAATAAATACAAACTCTGAAATGATAAATACCAACTATCACAGAATTCTACAGAATAAAATAAATTCTGAATGATAAACATAAACTCTAAGGTGATAAATATAAACTATCTAAAATAAATACAAACTCAAAATAAACACAAATTGAAATGATAAACACAAACTCAGGATGATAAATATAAAGTATCCAGAGTAAACACAAACTCTGAAATGATAAATATAAATTTAAAATGATAAATATAAACTATCCAGAATAAATATAAATTTTAAAATGATAAACACAAACTATCCAGAATAATACAAACTCTGAAATGATAAATATCAACTGTCACAGATTCTGCAGAATAAACATAAATTATAAACACAAACTCTGAGATGATAAATACAAACTATCCAGAATAAACATAAATTGAAACAATAAATATAAACTCGAGATGATAGATACAAACTATCTATAATAAATACAAACTCTAAAATAATAAACACAAATTGAATAAACACAAATTCTAAAATGATAAACACAAACTGTCTAAAATAAATATAAACTCTAAAATGATAAATACAAACTGTCATGGATTTTGCAGAATAACTCAAACTCTAAAATGATAAATACAAACTCTGGGATGATAAATATAAACTGTCTAGAATAAACATAAACTCAGAATAAATATAAATTGAAATGATAAACACAAACTCACAATAAACATAAATTAAAATGATAAACACAAACTCAAGACGATAAATACAACTGTTCAGAATAAACACAAACTCTAGGAGGATAAACAAACTCTGAAATGATAAATATAAATTTGAAATCCTACAGAATAAATACAAACTCTTAGATGATAAACACAAATTTTTTCAATAAACACAAACTCGAGATCCATACATGCTGAGTTGAGGCAAGGTCACCCAGGATAGGATAAACGATAAGTCTTGCATAAATAAATGTAATCTATCCCAGAATAAATATAAATTTTAAATAATAAACACAACAAACTCAAGATGAATATAATTTTTTCATAATAAATATAAATTTTGAATAATAAATACAAACTACATATAATAAACAGAAACTATTTGACTCCGACTTTGCATTTGACCTCGATTTGATGTTTATCCTGGGATGGTTTGTGCAGAACTTAATATTTATTCTCCTCAATTAGTGTTTATCCAGACAGTTTCTATTTACTATTCATAATTTTTGTTTGTTTAATATACTATGTTTATTCAGGGTGAATTCAATTTTGTGTTTATTCCAGACAGTTTCTATTTATCATCTCAAAGTTTCTGTTTATTATTCATAATTTCTATTTATTAGATAGAGTTTGTGTTTATTTTGAGCACTTTGTATTTATCCTGCCATGAAGGCAGTTTGTGTTTATTTTTTTTGTATTTATTATTTGGAGTTTATATTTATGATGGGATGGTTTGTGTTTATTTCTACTAGAGTTAGAGTTTGTCCTGACTTTAGTATTTATCTTTCTCAGTTAGTATTTATCCTGGATCGAATTTGTGTTTATCCTAGATTGAGTTTGTGTTTATCCTGAATAATTTTTATTTATCACCTTAGAGTTTGTATTTATTATTCATACTTTTTTTACAAGATTTATGTTAATTCTAAAGTACTTTGTGTTTATCATAGATTCATTAGAGGCAAAGCAATCTTGAGAGTTTGTGTTTATCTTTGATCTATTTTTGTTTATTATTTAGAGTTTGTGTTTATCTTGGGTCTGTTTGTATTTATTATTTAAAGTTTGTATTTATCCTGTGATAAATCTGGAACAAACTTGATATATGTTGGATTGATTTTCATGATAATAAAAGTAATTTAGTATAAGTATAGTATTAAATTTCAAGAAGCTCAAGTGTTTTTCAACATCTAAACGAAGAAGAAGCACCATCTAAGATCCTAGTGCTAAACTAGATACATACTTTCAAGGAGCTTTAATGGGAATAAATAAAATTTAGAAGATAAATCTAGCCTAAAAATCAAATTGGAGTAAAAATGCTGAAAAATAATATTTCAAATGCTTATGCAAACTGGGTCGATCCAGTCTGAGTGAAGAACAGAGCGCATAGAATATCAAATTTCAGTATCCAGGAGACTGAGCCGGTACCAACTGAGTGAGTAGGAGATTAAGCTGATACCAATCGATACCAATTGAGTGAGCAACTTAGCCGACTCAATCATAAAGATAATCGATCAACACTGAGAATACATCAACATTACTTTGGCACGGACTTGATTTGGCATGCAATATTAGTTTGGCACAGATTAAATATCTCAATTTGGCACGCAACATTATATGAACTTCATAATAATCATCAAGGTAATATTAGATGCACAAAATCTAATAGAGCAAATCATATTATTCAGAGTCATACAGTCATTCAAAAATATGTACAACTGAGGTATTTTATGCATCATGCTACATCATTTTTTCATTCATATATAAACTATTCAACATCATTCTTTCATTCATATGTAAAACATTCAATAATTTAGCAGAGGATATGTAAACCACTCTGTTTGATACAAAAATTGGTACATCCATAGCATAAAAAAAATTGGTATATTCAAGAAAATATAGTACTACATCATCACAACACAACACATAAAATCAAAATACTACATCATTACAACATATAACACATAAAACCCGATACAGTCTAATCCTTAGGATCAGCTTGGATAGCAAGACATTAGCGACGGATAGATTAGGATGGTCTAGAGGAGGATGGCTGATTAGGAGGAGGTTGATTGGGAGGAGGCTGATTGGATTTATCACTTGAGAGATTCGAAACAAAAATATTCATTTGTTGGTCGATCCGGATAATATTCTGCAATACTATAGCCAATCCAGCAGAGAGAATATTTTATCTTTTTATCTCATCTGATTCTCTCTGTATTGCAGTTTGGAGTACTCTAAGAGTGCAGATAACCTCGTCTAGCTGATGTTGCATATCTGTGTGAGGTGAACATCTCTCTAATTCTTCATTATGATAGATCAAATTATGAATATCATGTCTTATGTCCTATACTACTGAAATAAAATTATTCAATTTTTGCTCAAATGAAAAACTATGTATATCGATAGGATCCATACGTGCAGTACTCTCTCCTGAAGATGATGACTGAAGAATAGATGCGATCTCTTGAGCGATTGCACTGACCACATCTAAAGTCATCCTTACTTGGTCAACAGGCTCCATACGCTTCGTAGACCTAGAAGGTCCTGCTTCACTCTTATTAAACTGAGGTCTTTCTTCCTTAGCTGAAATATCCTGCTCAACATGTTCTCTACTTCCATCCTTTCTAGTCTACTCACCATCATCAGTTTTAAACCAATACATTCTATGGAGAGCTCCCTCATTGATTTTACTATCTCTATTTAATTTCGTTGATTGTTCACCCTGAATCTTCACTCTATAATGTTTAAAGATATGGGTTAAAATCATGGCATAAGGTAGGGATGTATGTGCTCTATCCACCGCTTTTTGTATAGCTTTGATAATCATTCTTGAAAGGTTGAGTGAGATGTATTAGAGTATATGATACATAATTACTATATTCCTCTCTGTTACAGTATCAAATCCTCCTGCTCTAGGTTGTATAATCCAACAAACAATGATATGGAGGAGTCTCATTTCAATATTTAAGTGTCAACCATGAATTTTATGAAATTGATCGTGGTCCTCTACCTCAAGAATAGTTTCTATTCTTGCACTTCTATTTTTTCTATTGTCCCACAGGTCACCTACGGTTGGAAGTTTCAAAATTTATCCTAGTATTTCATCATTAAAATAATTTTTTTTTTATTTCATCAAAGATGATACGATATCATCTTTTTCAAATAAAATATTCTGATAAAATTTTTAAACTAACTTCATAAATATTGGGGCTTCAGTTGTGCAGATAAATTTTTATCCCATACCTTTAATCAAGTTTGCAATCTTGAATCCCTCTGAATCTAAAAAATTCATATCTACAATCCGACCAGAGAGAATATTTTTGTCACTTATTGAAGTTCTTGAAGAAGGTGATCTTGAAGGAGGTAATGAAGCTGGTACTTCTCATGCTCCTCTTCTCCTTCTGCTTTCTTCACTTCTAGTTGCTTTTTGATGTTGGAGAAGACGCATCTTCGAAGCCATCCTTTCGTAAGGTTGAAGGTTGGTCGAGAAGGAGATGGAAAGGAGATTTTTGGTTTGAGATTTAAGATGTGAGTGGAGATGGTATGATAAATTTGAAGATGGGAGCTAGAGATTTTAAGAGGAACGAAACGATAGGAAGGGAAAAAAGATGAACAGGAGGAGCGAGGATCTTAATTTTAAGTCGATATTTCGAACTAGTTCGGTGACTTGGGTTGGATCCAATGCAGTCAATGAATATAAAAGCAGTAGAAGGAAGGCACCTAAAATCCAAAAGTGGTAGAAGGAAGGCATCTAAAGTCGGATCCAATGTAGTGGATGTAGGCACCTACAACTAGGATGTAAGCGCCTACATCCTGGATGTAGGCACCTACATCCTTGATGTACGCGCCTACATCTTGGATGTAGGTGCCTACAATCAGCCGCTCCTCTTTTCCACATTTAGGAAATTTTCATGTCTAGATCAATTTGTTTCATCCGATTTGATCCAACTTCATCAAAGTTTGAAAATTTCGACCAACATCCTAGCTCCTCCTATTTATCTTCTTTTCCATCCTGACTTCTGTTCATCTTCTTCTTTCTTATTATAGACAGCACCTTCATGAAGGCAGGCATGAATGATTCACCATAACGTAACTGCCCTGTTAGGTCACGGACATCTCTAACCACTCATGTTAAGTCACGGGTGCCTTCGACATGCAGGCATACGGATAACAAGATCAGCCATAAGTGCACATCAAAATGAATCGAAAACTTCTTGAGATAAATACTTCAACTATCCGAGATCAACACAAACTCTACGTAATAAACACAAACTATGATTAATAAACATAAATCAGAAACTATGAATAAATAGAAACTATGAATAATAAACAAAAATTATAAATAATAAATATAAATATAAACTGTAAATAATAAATATAAACTATGAATAATAAACATAAACTATAATAATAAATATAAATTATGAATAATAAATATAAACTATGAATAATAAATACAAACTGTAATAATAAATATAAACTATGAATAATAAATATAAATTATAAATAATAAATATAAACTATAAATAATAAATACAAACTACAATAATAAATATAAACTATGAATAATAAACATAAACTGTGAATAATAAATATAAACTATAAATAATAAACATAAACTATGAATAATAAACATAAAATTTATGGATAAATAGAAACTATGAATAATAAATATAAATCAATAAATAAAAAATAAATACAAACTCATGATTAAAAATTAAGTGACGATAATATTAAGTCCTGCCAAAAATAAACACAACCAATAGAATAAATATAAATTATGAATAATAAATATAAATTATGAATAATAAATATATAAATAAAAAAACTATGAATAATAAATAAAAGTTATAAATAAAAAAATATAATCAAAAATTTTTGAGATAAACACAAATAGTTCAAAATTGAGTGACATAAACTCATGATTCAAAATTAAGTAATCCTAGGTCAACCCAATAAATAACAAGAATAAATAATAAGTCTTGAAAAAATAAATATAAATTATCAAAAGATAAGCATAAACTCTGAATAATAAATAAAATTGAGTGTTTCTACATCCACCCATGATAAATAATATGAATAAATTACAGATCCTAATAGGTCCTAAAAAAATAAACACAAACTGTCGGAGGATAAATATAAATTTTAAATAATAAATAAAAACTAAAAATAATTATAGATCAAAAATAAATATAAATTAGAGGATAAATATAAATTTTGAATAATAAATAAAAACTATGAATAATAAATATAAAGTCTATGTGAATAAATAAAAACTATGAATAATAAATAAAAACTAAAAATAATAAATATGAATAAAAACTCATGGTTCTAAATTGAGGGATTGATAAATAATAAAAATAAATAATAAATTTTAAAAAAAATAAATGTAAATGATAAAAATAAATTTCAAATAATAAACAGAAACTATGAATAATAAACATAAAATTTATATGATAAACAAAAATTATGAATAATAAACAAAAACTGTGAATAATAAATACAAAGTATGTATCAATATATAAAATTTTTTAACATAAATACAAACTCGTGGTCGTAAGATAAATAAAAACTACTTATAATACAAACTCTATCTTAATAGAAACTAATAAACATAAACTCCAATTCAAAATTCAAAAGTTAAGTTGTCGCCCTTAAGTTTCTGTTTATGATTGTATTTATTTAGAAATACTTTGTATTTATCTCGAGCCTATTTGTGTTTATTATTTGAAATTTGTATTTATCTTCTAATCGTTTGTATTTATTTATCCTTTATTGCACTCTGATTTTCTATTTATCCTGTACAGTTTCTGTTTATCGCATATATGGATAAATAATAATTACAGTAACTTGTGAACTTAATAGTTATAGAACATATCAATATCTATGGCAACAATCATAGATATCATAAAGCAAATTATGATAACCCCATCTCGTGACCCTTGATGATCACCTGCACAGTATACTGGCACGTCACTTTGGCTAGCATAGAGTAAATATTTGAATTTTAAAATCATCAATGTCACATTGGATGGACAAAATATAATAGAGCAAAATGTATTGTTTGTTTCATAGTAGTCATACATTTATTCAGAAATCAGTACAACCATATATCTTTACACATTAATGATGGAACAAAGGAACAAATCATGATATCATTTATAAATAACATCTATCCAAGTCAAAACATAAGCCATCATAAAAAAATTAAAATCATGGGCTCTAAAACACTGATGAGCCATATGGATCATAAAAATTCTCTTCCTCAAATAAATCGCTACTGATGTAGACCTCGAAATCATCTACCTACATAAAGTATAACTATCTAGTAAGTCATAGAAAAAATTTTATTAAAATAAAATAAATATAATATAATTATCAGCTGTTACTAATATTTGCCTTGCATGTTCGAATATTATGACCCTTTTGATGATATTTCTTGCATGTTCATTGTTTCTTCACTGCAACCTCTATTGGATGCTTGAACCTACTGAGCTTTTTGCGAACTTTACAATTAGAAATTAGAAGATTTTTGAATATCACAAAATTATCATTCTTTTTTTTTGCTTGGCTACATTGTGTCATCACTATCGAAATCTAAGTATGGCTCTCATCTATTACACTTTGTTCTGCTGATAGGTTCTTCTTCAGTGAACAAATTTTTTCAATGATAGACTCCATATCATTCATGACAAGATCATATATTTTTTGATGAGTACAACTATCATATGCTAATTTTAAAAATTTTTTACATAGTCCATTGAATCTTGTAGTTCTTGACGTCGTGTCCTCCTGAACTTCACATACACCATGTGCCGTATCAATACCTCCTTCTTTGGTAGATTTCATCTAATGTTTTAATATATAATGTGTAGGGATACGGTGAATTCATAGAGCAATGAGAACTTTTAACATATGAGCTCACAGAATGCCGCTGAATTCAAATATTAGACATGTGCATGAAAATTTCTCCTCGAACATAATACATGTTATACGATTTGTTATTCTCTGTTGTGCAATTCTATTAGAGGCCTCAATCTCAATTATACCATACAATTTATACTTCTCCACCTCCTCCATATTATATATGGTCATCATTTTGAGTTGCTCCCTAAAGAGCTTAAAAATAATTCTTGTATACACTTTAAGAGTATATTACTCGATTGGGTATTTCAATCGTAAACTTGTTTGAACGTGGTACATCCTAAAATCTTCTTCATCTTCTCGATCATACCTACTCTCTAAGACTGCCTCAAATTGTGTAACAAACCTAAAAGCATTCATATGATTGTTCACATAACCCTTAAATAATGAGTGTATACTTTCACTGCATTGTGTTGTAGACATAGAAGCAAAAAATATATGTCTAAAATATGTAGGCACCCATTGGTCTTATATACTAAATAGATGATTAAGGTAGGTATTGGACTCCAAAGAATACTTCTTGATAAACTCATCCCAATGATGCTCAAACTACTCTGGAGAGATGGAAGTATTGATACCATGATGAAGATCCTCCTTCAGTCCATCTTTTGTATTAAAAAGAATGGACAGACGTTCTCTAATATTCTTCATGATATGCCACTTACAAAATCAATGGATAGTATTAGGAAAAACATGCTCAATTGCCTTTTTCATTACTGGATCTTGATCAGTTAATATGTATTTTGGGTGCTTGCCATAATATGCCTCCAAAAAAGACTGAAAAATCCAAATAAATGATTCGATAGACTCATCTCAAACTAATGCACAACCGAATAGAATTGACTACATGTGATGGTTGATGCCAACAAATGGTGCAAAATGCATACTATATTTGTTCGTCATGTACGTACTGTCAAATATCACCACATCACCAAAGTATTGGTAAGACAATCTTGACCTTCCATCAATCCAAAAAATATTCTAGACACTATTGTCAGTATCTAATTAGATGACATAAAAGAAAGCTGGATTCTCAACTTGCTGAGTTTGAAAATGATTAATTCTTATTTGCAGGTCAATATTGAATAATTATTTTCGGAGGTTGCTTCTAAAGTTACTCAAATCCTTCTTGTGAGATGGCACCCATGATTTGTTGAGTTGAAATATTTTGATCATGTAAAGTTTAAATAAACTCTTTGTCTTCTTAGGTGATCTTTCTATGAGATCGGAGAAAGTGAGTTTTCGATGGGCTATAAATGAGCTCATGATTATGAACATCATCAAGCATGGTAACCTCCGACTTGCCAACTTCGATCTTTCAAATATGCATTTTGGCTTTACATTCAGTGCGAATGCTTTGTCGTTCCTTACATGGCGTAATTTGTGCTGCATGATCTTGCCCATCAATAGCAATATTGATCTTAGGCTTATATACCTCTTCTTTACAACACATAAATTCTTGTCTGCTGATCTCTTTACTTTTTGAAGATTGATAAGATGATCCCTTCCGAATACCAAAATCTTTCTTATATGCATGTTGGTTGGAGGCTTTCATTGCTTCTTCTTATGTTTCGAAGGCCATGCCTTCATGCAATACTAAACCTTCAATATTTTTTGGATCCTACTCAATACACTCTTCTCTCTCTCTTTGTGAAGCTATCTCTCTGAATGACTCTGGAGTGTCATCGAGTAAAATATGATCATTCACATTGCTTTCTCTTCTTACAAAAGTAGTTGGTATGCTAAAGATCTTGTCATCGTACATACTTTCCACATCCACATCCATGATATGTATAATTCAATTTACTGATAATGAAATACAGTTAGTATAAGTGGCATTCATTCGAATACATAGCTTAATTTTACTGATGCATATCAAACTGAGACTATCAAACTGAGACTGTTAAATATCAACTTTCAAATTGATATTATAATGTTATAAAATCTTTTTATCAGTAAGTTAACTGATAACATTTAACTGACTTTATGGATAGTGTTGAACAGTCTCTATTTTACAATCTCGCATGTCATACATTCACTGAAATATTTAGTCGAAATATTTAACCTCTAATAAAGTGACAATAGTATATACCTTGCACTCAATTATTATATCTTAAACAATTTCAACAAGATAGTTGCGTAGAGAGAAAGGGAGGAAGGGAAAGAAGTAAATGTGCTTTTGTACCTGAGAGAGAGTCTGCAACTTGTTTGCACTAAGTGAGAGCCACCAACTTATTTGTGATGGAGAGAAAGAGCTGGTAATGTATTTGTACTGAAGAGAGATTGCCGATGATATTTTTACGATGGAGAGAGCCGGTGATGTAGTTGCACCAGAGAGAGAGCTGACCACGTATTTACGATGGAAAGAGAGATAGATTGGACTATTTATGTTGGAGAGAAGCGGAGAAGAAGTTTCTTTCGAAGAGAAATAGGGGAAAATAGAGGGAGAGAGGGAGAAAGAAGGAGATTTTGCCGACGAGAGGGAGGGAAGAGTTTTATTTCAAATAAAAAGATCTGCAGTCTCTCCTTTCTAGTCTCGTCCCCATTAAAGCAGCATCATAGCTTAAGCAGAGAAGAGACGTCATAGGAGAAACGACTATCTGGTCTCATTTAATTTTTTCAACTTATTTTTTTTTTAAGCTGCCAGATCTGCTAACGAGATGAGAGAAATCCTCTATTTGCCCAAACATCTGACTTGGAGATGTGCATCGATCCAATGGAGGGGGATCTGATCGGATAAAAATTGGGATCCGATCAACCGGATCCTAATCTACCTCTATATATGTATGTATGTATGTATGTATATCATTTAACTCTTTGTCCTACTATTGGAGCTTGGACTTGATTGTATAGAGATTCCCAACCATTGGGGTATAATGTGGCAATCCCACCATAGGGATGATCATGGCGATTCCCATCACAAGGGATATCATGGTGACCCCGCCATGGGGATAATTGTAGTGATGATACCTGAGATGCAGTAATATAAATGTACAACAGTATGGGCTGTAGAAAAAGTATAGGTATCCAAATTTAAATATAATAATATGACACTAGATACATAATGAATTCTAATATGGCATATTGATTCTTTATATCGACACTATAGAAAAGATGGCTTGTAATTTTGATATGAACATCATTTATTGTATGACTATGATACTATATATGTGTGTGTCATATCTTATATAATTGAATTGGGTTGCATTATTAATAGGACTTAAATCAGTTTTATAAAGTATACTTGTTACTTACTAAATTATGAAGCTCATAATATTTGCATATTATTTTTTAGATTTAAGAACCAGTGGCCAGTGGTATTTTGAAGAATATTAAAGGCAAGGCCGATTTTGTAGATAAGTGAACTGGTTTGGTTGGTATATGTATATCATAATATTTTTTAGTTGATCTATTAGATAACCTAAACACTAGAAGTTTTGAACTGTGTGTTGGGTTTTCTAAGGTGCTTGTGCATATGGATTTCAAAATTTTTTCAAAATCAAAAGATAGCGAAATAATAGATTAAAATACTTTTTAATCTAAATATGTATACATCATATATAAGCACCTAAAGATCTAGTTCATATACAGAAATAATATGATCTGATTTTTAATCTAAAAAATAAATATGTGATCGGATCACATACCTATTTCGCTTTTTCTTCTTCAAATTTAGATCTTCATCATGAGTCAATCTTCACCTACGAAACGATGATCTTGGATGTCTTCAGAAGTTTCGTTGAAGCTGCATAAGCATCCGACCTCTATGGATATCCACACGAGACCTCAATTTGATTCGAAGCCTTTAATCTCACTGGAGTATTAGCTCCCTTTTATCTTTCCACTATCTCTATATTGGATAAACTATTTTTCAAAAAGATAGCATAATGACTCATAATTATATTGTGATTCTCTGAGAAGAAAAATAGTATCCTAAACTCTTTAGGATACCCTATAAAATGAGCTCTCATAAATCTAACCTCTAACTTGTCCCGCCTGTGTGCTTCATACGGACTGGATATCCTCAAATCTTAAAATGATCAAGACTCAGTTTCTTATCTTCCCATATCTCATGCAGTGTGGTAGGAATGAATTTAGAGGATATCTTATTCAATAGATAAATTTAAAGTATGTTCCTAAAGAAATAAAGGTTAAATCAACAAAGTTTATCATAGATCGGATCATATCTCATACAGCCTTATTCCTCCTCTTAGATACCCTGTTGAGCTGAGATTACTAGAAGGGGTCCATATTGAAACTATGCCATTTTTTTTTGAGATAACCAAGGAATTTTCTACTTCGATATTGCTACCTTGATCTGATCAAAGTACTTTTAGAATTTTTTTGATTTATTTCTCTATTTCACATCTAAATTATTTAAACTTTTCAAAGATCTTAGATTTATATCTCATACACCTATCGGTAATATGATTGATCATCGATAAAGATAATGAAGTAGAGATAATCTTTCTTGACTGGCACATCAAATGCACCGCACACATCAAATGTGCATAAGAGAAAGTATGTCAGTGGTCCCTTCCCCTTGTTCCACAAAGGACAGCTTGGTTATTTTTCTTAAACAGATGATTCACAGACTAGATATGACTCAATAGTTAATAGACCCAAGAGTCCATATTTTTTTTAATCTATAAATTATTTCTTCTACTATATGATCTAGCCTAAGGTACCATATATACTTTAGGTTCATCCCAACTCAGGATCTCACATACCTAATGGCACTCACTGTATGCTCAAATAAGTTCACAGATGCATCACCATGCAAATGATAGAAACTATCTCTAAGAACTAAATTTAAATGGTAGTCACAGAGGTTAGGTGCCCACGGTCACAGTAGCAACTCTTGCTCTATTATCAACTCAAAGGGTTACTTCACCTTCCCTCAACCCTCTGCATTCTCTATTGGATTTCGGGGTTTAGTACATGCATATGTATTTTAAAATTTTTATTTTCTAAGCACCATAGTAGAAAATAAGATTAAAATATTTTTAATCTAAATTTTACATGCATAAAAATATAAAATCACATGGATCTATTTAATATACTGAAATTGATATATGCTGAAATTCAGATTGTGATCAAATCACATACCTGTTTCTCAATCCCTTTCTTCAAAATTGAATCTGAAAGAGACGAGGCTCTTTGTTAGCCGCACAAATATCCGAACTCTATGAGTATCCACTCAGGATTAGCCTGGAACAATTTTTCATAATATGAATTTTGATTCTCCAAAATTCAGCCTGCTGAATCTGAACGAAGCCTGGATCGCGATCAATATTTGATCTTTCTCTTTGATCTTTTTCTTCTCCTCTTCTCTCAAGTTTCTCCTTGCTATGTGCTGCTACCAGATGTTAGAAACCAGCAAAGAAGAGGCACCAAACTCTTTTGGGCATGGAACACCTTGGGACGCGCATCCCGAGGGAAGGGCATGTAGAACACCTAAGAGAAGAGAAAAGGAGAGGAAGAGAGGGTGTGGGGAGAGCCTTTGGGTGTGAGGGACTGCTGATTTTCATATTCTAGGGATCTTAGGAGAGATTTCTTTAAATAGGCATAAGGATTGAATCCTATTCAATCTCATATTACAAGTCCTACTTGCATTAGGATTCCTATTAATTTAAGTTATCCAACTTACATTAGGAAGCCCATTAGGCACCAATTATTGGAATCCTTGTACCCATAATTAGACACCCTCTTTTGCACCCAAGAGACACCTTATATAAAAATCAAAGGCTCTCTAATTAATAGACATGTCCAAATTGATCAAATTAAAGTGGCGCCCCATAATAACTATCAAAGAGATTCATAAGGGACTTGCACCCTTAATTTATGTGATTCATAACCTTAGACACCCAATAATTGAAGTCTCATGAATCTTATTCATGTAGATTATTAATAAGTAATTAAGTTAGAATTAACTTATCCAATAAGTAATTCTAATGGAAAGAGGAATTGAGTCCAACCATGTGCTAGCAAGGTTACCATGAACCCAATAGATTTCTCTAAATCCAATTGACACTTTATAAGCTCAATTACTTATTTTAGATCTAATCCCTTTGTTGTGTGACCTCATAAGTTCAATTCTATCTAGTAGTGAGACATACAAAGATCTCTATCATCGTATCATTGAAACTCTTTTCAATAGGTCAGAATAATTTCACTCTAACTCAACAAAGATTGTCGATCTAGAACAACCCTAGTGAGCTCTCACAATTCATTAGTGACATCTAGCAGTATGTAGTGACAGCCCAGTAGAACTGAAATGAACCTCTAGGTGTAGTTAACGTGTGATTCAGTCCCTCTATTGTGAGTTCTGACTAGATGGCAGGTCATAGATAAATCGTCAAATCTTAACATCGATCATATGATAGATTCAATCAGCTTAAGTTCATATATGATTCTATGAAAACTCTTTTCCATCAATCACACTGCTATGGCCATAGACTTAAGGACTTAGCCTCTTAAATCTCATAGGACTGCTTCCTTCTGCTAGGATCGATAGATCCTATCTTGACACACACCCTACTCCTACAGTAGACCAATTATCGTCACAATCTACTACAAGGGCTTTTTGAGACTCATGTTGATGTATCAGTCAAACTCCAGTAGTCTCACTGTGAGCAGTAGTGTCATCTCAAGTCAAAAGATCAGTCATATAACTGCAGCATCGAGAAAATCGCTAACGAGTGAGCAGACATCCATGTGACTTCTCATGTTGGTCACGCTTAGTGTTAGTTATTCTCTAACAACTACTTGCACTCTCGCTCCAGTGTCTCTACACTGCAGACTCGAGATCCATCTATTCGAAAGAAGCAATCCGTGCACTGGTCTATCCGGTTTAATCATCATCTCCATGATGATCCTATGATCAGAAGCAATTTAGGAATCAACCATCAATGACATATGCCTCAAATTTTTAACTCTTTGAGAATATGTGTCATCATCTTATTAATCCCTTGGATGATTCATGGATACAGACATGAATGGTATTATAACTGCCCAATAAGTACAAAATCATATCCTAGAGATATGAAATGTGTCAACCAAGATTGACTTCTAGGGCATACATCCAACAATCTCCCACTAACACTAAAGCCAATCAACTATGTACCAAGCCCTATCTTCATAAGACAGGCTATAGTTTTAGGCTAGCCAAGTGACTTACCAGTGGGTCATCCACATCACATGTGCTGTTTGCTCTCTGTACCTTTATATATTTCTACTCGAGGTAATCGCGTGTTCTGCTGTTCTATGTGCTTGGATATCTGGTGAGACCAGGCTCCTTAGCAAGGGCTATGGTGCCATTGTCTTTGCAATATAGTGTCATGGCATCTGATGATATGACAACTAATTCTGCAACTAATATTACAATCAGAATACATCCTACACATCTACAGTGTACTCAGCTTTCATTGATCGATTATTTGAAATCCTTCCAAGATATCGATATAGGAACACATCCGTGATGTAGACATTCTACCATCAATATCAGACATAAAGTTTAAATTGATGTATCCTCCCACTCCTAGCTTTAATCCTTCTCCAAACATATCCTCAGTTCTTCTTAAGAGCTTAAGGATGTTTTCACAGCAATCCAGCACTCACAGTCTGGATACAACTGATATCTACTTGTGACAATCACGGTATAATCAGCTCAAGTACTTTATAGCATACGACTATGTCCGAGAGGGTAGCAGACCCCTCTCCAAGATTTTTATGCTGAATGCTTTCAGCATCCAGTCTTTGTACTTTATCTGTAAAAATATAAGCATCCAATTGCATCTATCTCTATAGATCTTTAGGATGCTCACTTTATGTCTTTCATGGAAAAATCTATATTCAATCATATTTTAATAGATGTCAGTATTGAACACTCCTACTGATCCTTTTGAAACCCATAATTTCTCATATCTGATCAAACAATTTGATCATATCATTGAAATGAATGTTCCAACTCCAAGGGTATTGTGGTCTTTGTGATCATCTATCACAAGAAGTGAAATTCATAGGCTATTCCATATAGAAATCTTCAAAAGATCTCTACTCAGAAAAGTTATTTCACATTCTTTCTTGGAGTCGATGTCTCACATCACCTCATTGTAAGTTTTGGGATCATCTCTATGTTCCCTATCTTCTATAAGAAATGATTTTCTCTACATCCTCTACTAAGCATACTCAAGTATCTTTTGAGAGGATTGGAGATCCTACTATATGTACTAGGTGGAGGAGGAATACACATCTACTGGTTCATAATTAATATGTTCTTAAGATCCCAAGGCTCCCTGCTCTTCAGAGACACTCTCTTAGAGCTTAACTTTCTTCTCACTGCTTCATCTTGATTAAACAGTTTTTCAAAAAGATAGTATTGAGTCACAATCACATTGTAATCCCATCAAAAAATAATATCTCAAACTCTTTTAAGAAGAGTTTTATAGATCTATCCTCTAACATATCCACCTGCTGTCCTAGATATAGGCTGGACATCTTTGAATCTCAAAATAATCAAGATTCAGTTTTCACCATATCATATCTTATATGGTGTGGTAGGAATAGGTTTAGAGAGAACCCAATTTCATACAAATAAAGCATATCCCTAAAGAAATATAAATAAATCAGTGAATTTCATTATAGACCAGATCATATCTCATATAGTTTCATGACTCTTTTTATCTCATTGAGTTGAGATTTACTAAGAGGGGTCCAATATAAAACAATACCATTTTATAAGATAATCGAGAAATTTCTTTCAATGATATTGAATCCTCGATCCAATCGAAGTACTTTCAAAAAATTTTTGATTTGTTTCTCTACTTACATCTGAATTCTTTGAACCTTTCAAAAATTTTGGATTTGTATCTCATATACAAAGTAAAGACAACTCCTTGGTTAGCACATCACATAGGCTACACATATCAAATATGTACAAGGATAGGTATCTCAGTGGTTCTTTTCCTCTTATCCCACAAGAGTAGCTTGGTCATATTTCTTCAAAGAGATGATGCACAAACTAGATTTGACTCAACAGTCAATGAGCCCAAGCCCATATCATTTCTTCTCCAATATGACTTAGCTATAGGTTCCACATATACTTTAAATTTTATCTCAATTTTGGATCTCTCAGATCCAATGGCAGTCACTGATTGCTCAATTAAGTTCACATATGCATCAACATACAAATGATAGAGACTGTCTCTAAGAACTAAATCCAAATGATGATCGCAAAGGACAGATACCCATGGCCGCAACAGCAACTGTTGCCCTATAGCCAATTCAAGGGTTACTTCCTCAGCTCTCTACCTTCCCATCAACTCTATCCTAGAGTCTGTAGCTCAACTAGGAGAAGAAGAAATCGTAAGGACAGTATTGAGTAATTTCAACATACCTACTCTAGGTGTGTCTTTATTTCTTTAGAATTTTCAGGTATTTATCTTTGAACTTTTTCAAGGTTCATTTGTTATCAACACTTTGATCAATTTAGATAAAGTGCCACGATGGTCTTTCATATGGTAGTTTACCATAAACTATCCATATAAACTAATCAAGGATCGCAGGATCAAATCCATAAGCAATTCCTTATGCATGGTCATGTCGAGCTTTTTAAGCTCTTTAATATCTTCGATCATTATCAAATAATGATCATAGACTAACTGCCCATCATGCAACACATGCACTGTGTGACTCTGATCACCTCACAATACTTGTGGATGAATCAACATATCATTGGCAATATACATGTACTCATGCATAGCACTTATCTTTATTGTCATTGTACATCCACTTGTCAAGTATAGCTCGTTGACTATGGGTTGGATGGATTGTTAACATTAAAATAATATGGTAGAGAATATTACTTAATTTTTTAAAATTAAGAATAATTCTTAAGTTTGTAAGCCAGTCTATGACTCGATTTTGGTTAATCAGTTGATATGTAGGATTCAAGCTAGAGGGTTGGAAGCTGATACAATGAACATTAGAGAGCAAAGATTCTAATTGAGTGCTTGTATTTATTTTATAACTTTGTTCTAGAGATTTTTAGATGTAAAAAGAGACTCTCACTATTTTATCAGAACTTCCACACTCTCTAGGTGGAGAAACAAAAATCCTAACACGATAATTGGATTTTTTGTGGATGCTGCGATTCCACCGATGCCGTGCACCTCACCTAACAGTTATTGATAACATGAATAAACACCGATGCATGGACAACTCTTTACTCAGATGCTTCTCTAAGCATATTGCAGTCACTTGATCTCTAAGTCATATGGGTTCACCTAACAGTTATTGCCCGCACTTCTTAGTTAAGTCAGACCCATAATTCACAAGCAAGTGTAAAGCCGTCATTGAGTCCCTCACCTAACAGTTATTGGATCCAACCCCATCTTTACCCCACAGCAACTCTTTGCTAATAGAGTTGTTGCATGTTCCTGATGCAACTGAACCACTGTGACCAATCGAGAACAATCAACGTCGGTAGCATGCCCATACATCTACAACAGTGGAAGACCTTGGACTTAATATTTTATGGAGAAATTTGGATTTAGGTGTCATCTAATCAGTCATCATATGACTGATGTAATTGACATGGGCTAAATCAAACCATCAAGCAACCATATTTGTGATTTAATCTTTCAAATTGACCAGGTAAGTGAAGATTAGTGGGGGTCTTCCTATTGCTTTCTTTAGACACTAATAAATTGATCAGATAAATAAACAGAATTAATTAAATAATTATCTTTCAATTACTTGCCTTAGACATCAATTGGACAATTGATCAGAATTGGTTAGCTCAAGTGAATCGGGTTCAAATCAACAAGCTAAATTAGGTCCTTAGGTTAATCGATTCTACATATAGAACTCAATCAATTTGATCAACAATAATTGTATGATCATTAACTTAATTGATCTAACTCAATTCAATACTTGACTTAGTTTAATCAATTACTTAATCGAATTAGACCCATATGTTGCAAATCAAAAATCTTAGATGTAATCCTATTACATGACTTAATTTTTGATTTTTCTATGGTCAAAACTCTCATACACAAATATAAATTTTAGATTCTAAAATCATATTTTAGATCTAAATACTTTACATGAAAGTAAGTATTAAAATATGAAAATAATTTTTAAGTTCTAACATACAAATATATATCACATATATGCATGTTAAATCATATCTTAAACAAAATTTCAGATCTAAACATGATATCATATATCTTATATCCTAATCATAGATCAGATTAAAGCTAAATTTATGATCTAAATATATAATTATATATCATACATATGAATCAAAATTCAGATCACAAAAAAATTTAGGTTTCATGCATGTATCTATTTCATATGAACTAGAACTCTTTCTAAATCAATTTTCAGATCTATGCATGCATCAACATATCAACTATATATTTTAAAATTAAATCTAAAATTAAATTTTAAATTTAAAGATCCATCCATATATCTTATGGATCAAGAAAAAATTGATCTTGAAACCTTTTCAAAAATATGTATATTAAAATTCAGCATATGAAAACCCGTGACTCTGATACCACTATTGGATTTCAGGGTTCAGTGCATGCATATATATTTTAAATTCTCATTTTCTAAATACCACAGTGAAGAATAAGATTAAAATACTTTTAATCTAAATTTTGCATACATAAAAATATAAAACCATGTGAATCTATTTCATATGTTGAAATTGATATATGCTGAAATTCAGATTGTGATCAAATCACATACTTGTTTCATAATTTTTTTCTTCAAAACTGGATCTAGAAGAGATGAGGCTCTCTGTTAGCCACACAAATATCTAGCCTCTATGAGTATCCACTCAGGATCAGCCTGGAACAATCCTCTATAATCTGAATTTTGATTCTCCAAAATTCAGCCTGCTGAATCTGAACGAAGTCTGGATCACGATCAACACTTGATTTTTCTCCTTGATCTTCTTCTTCTCCTCTTCTCTAGAGTTTTTCCTTGCTATGTGCTGCTATCAGATATTAGAAACCAGCAAGAAAGAGGCATCCAAACTCTTTTGGGCATGGAACACCTTGGGACACGCGTCCCAGGGGAAGAGCGTGTAGAACGTCCAAAAGAAGAGAAAAGGAGAGGAAGAGAAGGCGTGGAAAGAGCCTTTGGGTGTGAGGGACTACTGGTTTTTATGCTCTAATGACCTTAGGGGAGGTCCCTTTAAATAGGCATAAGGATTGAATTCTATTCAATCTCATATTACAAGTCCTACTTGTATTAGGATTCCTATTAATTTAAGTTATCCAACTTACATTAGAAAGTCCATTAGGCACCAACTATTGGAGACCTTACACCTATAATTAGACACTCTCTTTTGCACCCAACAGACACTCCATATGAAAATCAAAGGCCCTCTAATTAATAGACACGCCCAATTGGATCAAATCAAAGTGGCGCCCCATAATAACTATCAAGGAGATTCATAAGGGACTTGCACTCTTAATTTATGTGATCCATAACCTTAGATACCCAATAATTGAAGTCTCATGAATTCTATTCATGTAGATTATTAACAGGTAATTAAGTTAGAATTAACTTATCAAATAAGTAATCCCAACGGAAAGAGAAATTGGGTCCAACCATGTGCTAGCAAGGTTACCATGAACCTAATGGGTTTCTCTAAATTCAATTGACACTTCATAAGCTCAATTACTTATTTCAGACCTAATCTCTTTGTTGTGTGACCTCATAAGTTTAATTCTATCTGATAGTGAGACATACAATGATCTCTATCATCATATCATTGAAACTCTTTTCAATAGGTCAGAATAATTTTACTCTAACTCAACAAGGATTGTCGATCCAGAACAACCCTAGTGAGCTCTCACAATCCACTAGTGACACCTAACAGTATGTAGTGGCAACTCAACAGAACTGAAATAAATCTCTAGGTGTAGTTAACGTGTTATTCAGTCCTTCTATTGTGAGTTCCGACTAGATGGTAGGTCATGGATAAATCGTTAAATCTCAACATCGGTCATATAATAGATTCAATCAGCTTAAGTCTATATGTGATTTTATCGAAACTCTTTTCCATCAATCACACTGCTATGGCCATAGACTTAAGGACTTAGTTTCTTAAATTTTATAGGACTACTCCCTTCTACTAGGGTTGATAGATTCCATCTTGATGCACACCCCACTCCTATAGTGGACCAACTGTCACCAACATCCACTACAAGGGCTCTTTGAGATCCATATTGATGTGTCAGTCAAACTCCAGCAGCCTCACTGCAAGCAGTAATATCATCTTAGATCAAAGAACCAGTCATACAACTGCAGCATTGAGAAAGTCACTAACGAGTAAGCAGATATCCATGTGACTTCTCATGTTGATCACGCTCAGTGCTAGTTATTCTCTAACAACCACCTGCACTCTCACTCCAGTGTCTCTACACACAAACTCGAGACCCATCTGTCCGAAAGAAGCAATCCATGCACTGGTCTATCCAGATTAATCACCATCTTCATGATGATCCTATGACCAGAAGTAATTTAGGAATCAATCATCAATGACATATACCTCAAATTCTCAACTCTTTGAGAATATGTGTCATCATCTTATTAATCCCTTGGATGATTTATGGACATATGGACATGAATGATAATATAACTGCCCAATAAGTATAAAATCATGTCCTAGAGATATGAAATATGTCAGTCAAGATTGGCTTCTAGGACATACATCCAATATTCTCTTAGGCCCTGTACTAAAGTGCATAAACATGCATTAGAGTCTAATACTCAATTGAGAGAAGAAAAAATCGTAAGATCAGTTTTGAGTAATTTTGACATGCCTTCTCAAGACATGTTTGTGTTTCTTTAAGCTCTCCAGGTATGTTCCTCTGAACTTTTCAAGGTCCCTTAGTTATCAAGATATTGACCAATTCAGATAAGGTGCTTGCATGGTTATTCATATGGTACTATCTATATAAATCAAGAAGGAATTGTAGGAACAAACTAGCAATTTCTAGTGCATGGTCATGTCGAGCTTCTCAAGTTCATCAATGTCCTTGATCATTGTCAAACAATGATTATGGGCTGACTATCCATCGTGCATCTTATACGTTGTGTGACTCTGATCAGCTCATAACTTTTGTAGATGATCAGCATGCCATTGGTAGTGTACATGTACTCATGCATGCATTGGAGTTCATCTGACATAGACACCAATATACAGAACCTACTTTTATTGCCATTATCCATCTACTTATCAAGTATATCTCATTGACCATGGATTGGATGGACTGATAATATAGGGAAAACCTGATCGAGAACATGACTTAATTTTTAGAAGCTAAGAATGATCTTAGATTTTTGAGCCAGTGCACATAATGGATTTTGGTTAAATGATCGATATCTAGAATTCGAGTTAGAGAATTGGAAGCTGACATAATAAACCACGGAGAGTAAAGATTCTAATTAGATGTTTGTACTTATTTTATGATTTACTCTAAAGATTTTAGAAAATAAATAGGCTCCCATTATTTTGTTAGATCTCTCACATTCCTCGGGTGGAGAAATAAAAATTCTAACGCGATAAATAAATTTCTAGTGGATGCTGCAGTTTCATTGATGCCGTACACCTCATTTAATAGTTATTGATAATACACACATCGATGCATGGATAAATCTTTGCCTAGATGCTTCTCTAAGCATATTGCAGTGACTTGGTCTTTAAGTTATGTAGACTCACCTAATAGTTATTGATTACACACCTTAGTTAAGCCGACCCACCATTCACAAGTAGGTGCAAGGCCATTATTGGATTCTTCACCTAACAGTTATTGGGCCTAACCTTATCTTTACCCTAGAGCAACTCTTTGCTAAAAGAATAGTTGTATATTTTTTATCTAATTGTACCACTATGATCAGCCAAGAACAATCAATGTTAGTAGCACGCTCGCACATCTACAACGGTAGAAGATCTATAGGCTTAATATTTATGGAAAGGTTTAATTCATATTTCATCTAATCAGTTATCAAATAACTGATTTAATTGGTATGGGCTAAACCTAACCACTAAGCAATCATATTCAAGACTCAATCTTCAAATTCATCAGGTAAGTGGAGATCAGTGGGAAGCACCCCCTTGATGGATTAAGGGTCCTAATTAAGCAACTACCTCTCAATTACTTGCCTTAGAAACCAATTGATTAATTAATCCAAATAGATTAGCTTAGGTAAATTAGGCTCGAGCCACAGAGCTGAATTAGATCCTTAGGTTAATTGATTCTACATATGAGTGTCAATCGACTCGATCAACAAAAATTGTATGATCATAAGTTCTATTGACCTAACCTTAATTAACACTTGACTTGGTTTGATCAATCGCTAAATCAATTTAGATCTAATATGATCAATCAAAAATTTTAGGTATAATCCAATTACATGACCTAATTTGATCTACCCATGACAATCCATCATGCACATACACAAATTTTGGATCCTAAATCTAAATTTTTAGATCTAAATTCTTTACATAAAAAAAGTTTTTGATCTCAAAATAATTTTCAGATCATGCATGCAATCATATATTACATATATGAATAAATTACAGGTCCTAAAAACTAAACAAACAATCACATATCATATATATGAAAAATTTAGATCATACAAACTAATTTTAGACCTAAGCATGCTTTCATATATCGTATATATGAAACAAAATCAGATCTCAAAATCTTTTTCAGATCTAAATTAAATAGTCATATGTCTCACATATGGATTAAAAATCAAATTTTGAAAACCCTTTTTAAATCTTGCATGTTAATTTCATACATATGATCCTGTGGCTCTGTACCACTATTGGATTTCTTAAGATACTCGTATATGTGGATTTTAAATTTTTTTCAAAATCAAAATATAGCAAAATAATAGATTAAAATATTTTTAAATCTAAACATGCATATATATATGTAAGCAGCTAAAGATCTAGTTCATATGCAGAAATAACATAATCTAATTTTTAATCTAAAAAATAAACACGTGATCGGATCACATACCTGTTTCACTTTTTCTTCTTCAGATCTAGATCTTCATCATGAGTCAATCTTCACCTATGAAACGATGATCTTGGATGTCTTTAGAAAGTCCGTTGAAGCTGCACAAACGTCCGACCTCTATAGATATCCACACAAGGCCTTGATCTGATCAAAAGCCTTTGATCTTATCGGAATGCTAGTTTTTTTTACGAAGATCGCATCTTGATGATTGATGGAAGCTCTTCTTTTCTCTCAATACACTCTGAGAAAAGAAGAAGATCGGGAGGATAGAGATCTCTACACTAAAGATAATGATAAGAATACTTTCTTCTCTTTCTTCTATGCATGAGAGAGAATCTTTCTCTTATCTTTTTTTTTATGCCTTCAAGAGGAACCTTTTCTCTCTAAAATCAGCACACGAAAAGAAAGACTCTTCTTCCTTTTCTTCAGCCCATGAGGAAGACCTTCATCCTCATCTTTTTCACACCAAGAAGAGGAATGTTTCTTCTCTTTCTCTCCCATCAAAGACCTCTAATTTCTGCATCAAATCAACAGCTAACCCTCTCCTTTCACCACCCAAGAAGCCTTAGATTTTTACATGAATTCCAGCTTACAACTCACGCACATGTGGGTCCCTTTTTATGGCATGGAGGAAGTTTGAATAAGAGTTGAATTAGGAGTTTGGATAGGATTCAACTCCCTACTATTATGGCATCAAGAAAAAAGGGCGTGCGTGACTTTTTTTTGCATGGAGGATGTGAGAAATCTCATGCAAAAAATAAGAGATAGTGTGAAGTTTGGGGCGATTTCATGGATGAGGCATGGAATATGGGGTAAGCGGCCAAGATCATATGAATTCCTAATCAAATTAGAAAATCTTGATTCTTGATTAAATCCCTAACTAATTCTTGGATCAATCCTAACTAACTTGAGAATTAATTATAACCAAATAACTAATTAGGTCATAGCATAATTAGGAATTCAATTAGGTTCTAATCCAATTAAAAAATTAGTTAGGTTAAACCCCATCAAACTAGGGATTGTTTTCTTGAATATAAGGTCACCTCATAATTAATAGAACTTGATTCAATCAAGCCTGTTATCTAATCAGACTTGACCCAATCAAATTAAATTAAATCTAATTTAATTAAATCTAATTTGAACCTCATAGCTGAATCATATTGAGCCCTATTGTAATTCAATTGCAAATTAAATCCTCCTACACTTACTAACACTTAGTAAGTTTTATAATTGTAACTTTTGTATTAAATTAATTATCAATCATATTGATAATTAAATCTTATTATGATTTATAATCATAAATGAATCTTCTGATTAGTCAAAAGATTTTTTTATGTGTGACCCCATAGGTTCTATTTTGTCTGGTAGTGAGGCATATTGTGATCTCTATCACAATATCATCAAAAAAATTTTTCAATGAATTGGATCCATTCTAACTCTATCCATCAAGGATCATCAATCATCAAGATGATGCTCATGGGCCTCACAATCCATCAGTAACATCTACCAGTATATAGTGGCAATTCAGTAGAATAAAAATGATGAATATCTAGTTGTAGTTAATGTATGATACAGTCCATCTATCGTGAGTTTCGACTAGACAAAGATCATGAAAAATTTGTCAAACTCCATCGTCAGTCATATATAAGATTTATTTGACTTGAGTTCATACTGTGAATATCGATGGAAATTCTTTTTCATCAATCATACTATCTTGATCAAGGACTTCTGAACTTAATGTCATAAATCACACAGGACTTTTCTTTTTCGTTAAGATCAATAGACCCCATCTAGATGTACATCCTACTCCTATAGTAGATCAACTATTATCAATATCCACTATAAGGATTCATTATGGCCATATTTCTATGTAGCCTATTAAGAATTGTGTCCTAAAGCCAATCGTTTGACGATTGTGCTGATTAGAAATGTATATGAATTAATAAATAATAAAAATTATTTGATATTTTTATCAAAAAGTTACATCTTTTAACGAACTCTTATATTGTGATGAAGTTCTTAGGACTACTTTGATCGATAAAGGAAGATTTATTGTGTAGTCCTTAAACTGGTTCGCGATCAAATGATACGCTATTACTAGGACGATAGCGATATCAAGTGTAGGTCGTTGTGTGCCATATACGTTGGTTGTCCTTGTAATCAAATGGTATGAAGATACTGGTATAACATATAGGTGAGATATAGGAGTACATCATCACTGAACATGATAAATTACGGAGCACTCTGCTGTCAAGGATAGCTCATGAAGGGTATGGGTATTAGTGTCCTTCCGATCTGAGATCACCACGGTGACTTACAAGCAACTCATTGTACTTTAGTGTCGGACTAATTGAGTTTTTAATTCAGTAATAAAAGATTTTTGAGTATAGTCAAGTACTTGTCAAGTCAGTACGTGAGTCAAGATGGGATTAACCCATTTGAATTAGTAGGAGATATGTATCAGTGTATTTCAATTTAGCAAAATCTGGATCCGAATAATCCATATGATGGATTTAAAAAAGATTAAAATATAATGTGGATGACTTATCTAGGATTGACAGTTAAATTTTAGATCATCCTCGAGCATTAGAATTAAGGAAATGAATTATACGATAACCATACGTCAATAGATTCTTGAATATTGCTTCACCATCACTCGACCTATCCGGATGTCGGATCATCATTGCTAGATGGTTATATCGATTGGTTCAAAAAAGTATTCCTGTGCTACCGACTTAGATTTGAACCTATGGGGTCACACTCAAAAGAAGTTTCTAATTGATCATGTGGCTGATCAATGATTAAGAATCGTTTAAGGGTTTAATCATCAATTTGATTGATAGTTAATCTTATATAAAAGTTATAATAAATTAATTTACTAAGTATTAGTACATTAATAGAAGATTAATTAGTAATTAGATTATTGATTAGCTTAATTTGATTGAGCAAAGAGGATTAAATAAAATCTAGTTGAATTAAATTCAATTAGGTTTGACCCGATTAGGTTATGAGATGACCTAATCGTTAAGGGAGAATTATCTCTGATTTGATTAGAATTTTGATTCAATCAATTATTAATTTGATTAAAATTTAATTAAAAATTTATAAATATAATTAAATTAAATTTTATATATTTTATTTGGGCTAAACCAGATGTGATTTGGTTTGGATTCAAATAAAAAAATTAAGAGTCCTTATTGGAATAGGACTCTTCTCCTTGTGCCAACCTAGTTTGCATGTCATATCTCCATGCACAAAATTGTTTTATGTGAGGCTTTTTTACACCAAAGAGTCTTTTTTTTTTCTATCTCATGTTCAAATCTAATTTGGTTTTGATAAAAGAAAGATTCTAAAATTAGATTTTAAAATATTTCTTATCAGGAGAATCTGTTCTTAGCCAGATCACCTCTCTATGCCAATAAATTTTTTTCTCCTTATATGTGTGATATTTTGAGGAGATTTATTATGAGAGATTAGTTAGAGAACTAATTTACTATAAAAAAATATGGAAAGGGGTGTCCCATATTTTTTTGATATATTTTGGGATATAGAATTGTGAAGGGAGGCAGAATCCTGTAAGAGTCCAGGGTCACCAGCACTCTTCACCCCACCCCCTTACATGCCTATAAAAGGTGCTTTTATGGTTTCTTTTATATGTGTAAGATACCAAAAGAGAGATCTTTATGTGAAGGAAGTTTAGGCATGGTTCATGATATAAAAAATAGAGAGGAGGATCCTCTCTCTTGGGGTATGCGCAAAAACCTGAATTTTAGTTTTTTGATTCTAAGAGTTTGGGAAGAGAGAATAAATTAGAAAAAAATTATTTTTTATCTTTATCTTTCTTCTACCTCTTCATCTCCTCTAAAATTTCATCTTCAATCTCTGAAAAAATTCCAAAAATTTAAAGAAAGGATCCATATCAGCCAAGAAGAAGGTCTTCACGCGAGCTAGCACTCCCAAAAAGATCGATCGGATTGGAGCTTCGAGTGGATTTTTCGTAGAGGCCGGATGCATGTGCGGCTGTAAGCAACCAGCAAGAATCTTCTCTACCATATCTCTCAGTAGTGAAGATCATCGATCCGCACTTAGATATCGAGTTCTAAACTCAGATTAGAAGTAGATGTGATCTACTGCTCACATGCATGCATGCTGATCTTATCTTCAATATCTTTTAGATTTTATATGCAACATAACACATCATAGATTTTAGAGTAGATTGATTTAATGATTAGATCATATGCATATTAGATTAATTTAATTAATCTAGTAATCTTTCGCTATAATTTTTTCAAAAAAATTTTGAAATACATGCATGAAATCGCCTACGCATCTCAATCGTGGTATCAGAGCCAAGGTTCGTTATGACATGATATATATGCATATTAAATCTAAATTTTAAGTTTATTTAGATTTGATATATGATATTTTGATCTAAATTTAATTAATGATGGATCACACAAACTGAAATAAGGTTGTCTTACTGTAGGGTTTACCCCTTACAATGAACAGATTGTCCTAGTTTGTGCTGATCCTTAATAAAATTTGATTTTATGTCATGCATGTGATATTTATGATGTGATCTAGATGTGATCTAAAATTATAATTAGATCTGATATAATTTAGATCAGATCTAAATTTGTGCATATATGATATGTGGTTAGATTAGATGATCTGATTAGCAAGTACTTGGATTGTGTTGATCACCAGACCATCCGATCATAGAAGCAAGAAGAATTTAAAAGTCCTCTCTTTCCATTCGATGGGGTGCTCTTGTGGTATGTAGGAGTGTCATGTGATTAGATCCCATGAAGAAGAAAGTGAAAGGAGAAAATTTACTTTTTTGCAAAATCCTAGATCTTGAAATCCTAGGTATTGTTGTATGTGATGTAAGTTGCGAAGAAGTTAGTTACATCTAATCTTGTTTAATCAAAATTATTTTGATTTAAAATTATAAAAAATTTAGATTTGATCTAAAAGATTTTATGATTTATATGTGAAAATTATTTTCAAAATCTTAACCATATTGATGTAAAACTTAATTAAGAATTAAGTGTTGAGTTGATTAGATCTAGAATTATGATTTGAGATCTAATGATATTGCATAAAATATGGAACATGGGTTAGCTCAAATCAGGTCCTTTTAATTAGATTAGTCCTAAGGTTAGAATCAAAGAGTTAATAGACTATGTATAGAAATTAATTAAATCTAATCAAATATTGAATTAGATTAAATTAGGATTTCTTTAAGAACCAATACAATAGTTATAGATGGTCAAGTTCATGTCTTTGATTAGACCAAATGGATCTTGATTGCGGCTCAGTGGTTGAATCCAAATTATTAAGTTGGTCAAATCGAAACTAATTAACCAATTGGTGTCTAAAGTAAGTCTGGCATTCCGACTGGTAATTTTTAATTAGGAGCGGCTTACCTAACCATTTCGATGGTATCTAAGGCAAGCTTAGCAGACCCTCCCACCAATCTCACTTACCTAGCTAATTTGATAAATTATATCTTGATTAGATCGCTAAGTGATTCGAGTTGACCCATACCATTAAAGTTGATCAGTGTGACTGATCTAGGTGTTAGGATGCGTAGGTGATTTCATGCATGTATTTTGAATTTTTTTTAAAAAAAATTATAGCAGAAGATAACTAGATTAATCAAATTAATCTAACATGTATATGATCTAATCATCAAATCAACCTACTCTAAGATCTATGACATGTTATGTTGCATATAAAATCTGAAATAATCTAAAGATAAAATTAGCATGCATGCATATGAGTAGTAGATCACATCTACTTCTAATCTGAGTTCAGAACTCCATACCTGATCATGGGTCGATGATCTCCACTACTGAGAGATATGATGGAGAGGATCTTTGCTTATTGCTCGCAGCTGCACATGCATCCGACCTCTATGAAAAATTCACTCGAAGCTCTGATCTGATCGATCTTCTCGGAAGTGCTAGCTCGTACGAAGATCTTTTTCTTGACTGATCTGGATACTTTCTTCAAATCTTTAAAACTTTTTTAGAGGCTGAAGATAGACTTTTGGAGGAGATGAAGAGATAAATAATAATAATAATAATAATTTTTTTTAATTTATTTCCTCCTCTCAAACCCTTAGAACCAAAAATCTGAAATTTAGATTTTTGCACACACCTTAAGAGAGAGGACCCTCCTCTCTTATTTTTCACATCATGAACTATACCCAAACTTCTATCACATGAAGAGCTCTCTTCTGGTATCTTACACACATAAAAGAAACCATAAAACCCTTTTTATAGGCATGTAAGGAGGTGGGATGAGGTGTCCTAAAGATCCTAGACTCTTATAGGATCTGCCTCCCTTCACAATTCTACAACCAAAAATATACCAAAAAAATATGAGACACTCCTTCTCATATTATTTTATAGTAAACCAATTCTCTAACTAATTTTTTATAAAAAAATTTCTCAAAATATCACACATATAAGGAGAAATAAATTTATTGACGTAGAGAGGTTGATCTGGATGAGAATAGATTCTCATGATAAGAAATATTTTAAAATCTAATTTCAGAACCTTCCTTTTATCAAAACCAAATCAAATTTGGATGTAAGATAGATAAGGAAAGGACTCTTTAGTATGAAAAAATATCATACAAAATAATTTTGTGTGTAGAGATATATGGCATGCAATCCGGGTTGGCATAGGGAGAAGAGTCCTATTCCAATAAGGACTCTAAGTTTCCTTATTTGGATCCAAACCAAATCATATTTGATTTAGCCCAAATAAAATATATGAAATCTAATCTAATTAAGTTTATAAATTTTTAATAAAATTTTAATCAAATTAAAAATTGATTGAACTAAAATTCTGATCAAATCAGGGGTAATTCTCCCTTAGTGATTAGATCATCTCATAACCTAATCGGGTCAAACCTAATTTAATCCAATTCAATTAGATTTTATTTAATCCTCTTTGCTCAATCAAATTGAGCTAATCAATAATTTAATTACTAATTAATCTTCTATTAATTTACTAATATTTAATGAATAAATTTATAATAATTTTTACATAAAGTTAACCATCAATCAAATTGATGATTAAGCCCTTGAACGATTTTCAATCGTTGATCAGTCACATGATCAGTCAGAAATTTTTTTTAAGTGTGACCCCATAGGTTCGAACCTAAGTCGATAGCACAGAAATATCTTTCTGAATCAATCGATGTAATCATCCAGCAATGATGACCCGACATCCAGATAGGTCGAATGATGGCGAAGCAACATTCAAGAACCTATTGGCGTATGGTTATCGTATTATTCATCCCTTTGACCCTAATGCTCGAGGATGACCTAGAATTTAACTGTCAATCCTAGATAAGTCATCCATATTATATTTCAATCTTTTTCAAATCCATCACATGGATTACTTGGGCCTAGGTTCTGCTAAATTGAAATACACTGATGCATATCTCCTACTAATTTGGAGGGATCAATCCTATCTTGACTCACGCACCGACTTGATAAGTATTTGACTATAACCAAAAACCTTCCATCACTGAATTAAAAACTCAGTTAGTCCAACACCAAAGTACAGTGAGTTACTTGCAAGTCACCGTGGTGATCTCAGGTCAGAGGGACACTTATACCCATACCCTTCGTAAGCTACCCTTGACAGCAGAGTGCTCTGTAATTAGTCACGTTCAGTGACGATGTACTCCTACATCTCATCTGCATGCCATACCAGTATCTCCATACTATTTGATTACGAAGACAACCAACGCATATGACACACAACGACCTACACTTGATATCGCTATCGTCCTAATAATAGCATATCGTTTGGTCGTGAATCAATTTAAGGACTACATGATAAATCCTTCTTTATCAATCAAAGTAGTTTTAAGGACTTCATCACAATATAGGAGTTTGTTAGAAGATGTATCTTTGTGATAAAAAATATCGAATAATTTTTATTATTTATCAATTCATATACATTTATAATTAGTACAATCGTCAAACGATTTATTTTAGGACATAATTTTTAACAACTCTCACTTGGACTAAAGCCAATCAGTATAGTATCACATATCCATCTTTGATTTATCATCTCAGAACTTCTAGATACCGAGGCTTTAGTAAAATGGGTTGGTCACATTTTCCTTTCTGTCGATCTTCTAAAGATTGACATCACTTTAACAGATTTTTCTGAATAAGGTGGTAGCGATACAAAATATCTGGTAAGCTGATAAGACTTCGGCTCCTTGGCATGAGCTATAGCTCTGGTGCTGTACAATACAGCAGGACCATCATCAGAGGGTGCCACTCCTAGCTGACCAGTGAACCTGTACAATCTCATGGCTTCCTTGCAAGCATTGAATATTGCAATGCATCTTGCCTTGCAATTTGAATTTAGCTATATTTTTCTACTTGAAATCTTTCCAGCAGATTACTCCATTATTTAGGATAAGGATGTATTCTGACACATTCTTGCTATTATTATGTCCAACTGAAAACTGGAGTCATACTCTATAAGTTTTAAGTCAAATTCTCCATAACCGAGTCACCGGTCCTTTATATTTCTCAAATACTTAAGAATGACGTTTCAGTGATTCTTATCCGGATCTTGCAGGTATCCACTCACTATCCTAGTAAGTATACCATATCCAGTTCTCATACATGGTGTATATAATAGAATAAATTCTACTCATAAACACCCTATGTATGTTGGACTGAAAAAACTCTAGCAGTCTCTTAGATCTATTTCTATAGATTTTCATCACTAGGATAAGAGATATTTTTCTCAAAGTCCTTTATGGAGAACAATAATAATAGTGAAACTTTTATTTCCTATAATGTAAGGAATGTCATTTTCGATTAAGAGAATTTCATTCACATACAGGACAAGAAATATGCTTATAGAACTATTTACTCATTTATATTTGCAAGGTTCTACTTTGTTCTCAATGAAGCCATGCATTTTGATCACTAATTAAAATGCACATTTTAATTTTAAAATATTTAGCATTGCCACAAGAAAAAATATCTTGTTATGGTCAATACCATAATGTTGACAATATCTTTAGGCAACTAGACGAGCTTTTTAGGTCTCTATCTTCTCATCTACGCTACTCGGATCCTATTGAAGATCTACTTACACTCTATGGGCTTTACCCATCGAGTGAATCAATGAGTGTCCATACATCATTGATCTTCATAAACTCTATTTCAAACCTATGACTCCAAGCCATTAATTAGAGTCGAATCTTTACATGGCATCCATATAGGTGATCAAATCCTTATTATTCTCATCGAGTTCAACAGGATCACATTTCAAAACTAGAAATCAAAATATCTATCCGACAGATGCAGTACTCTATCGGATCTCCTTAATGGTGCCTCTACAATGGATTCCAGATTTGATCTAATCAAATCTGATTCTATGGGATCACCAAATTGTGTCGATTCTTCTACATGTCGAACTTCATAAGTTCTATATTAAAGGCATCAGTACCTTCATCAAGGTACTCCTTTCTAAAAAAAATACCGAACAACTCTTGTTCTTTAATATGGTAGAAGTTATATCTCCCAGATTCTTTGGAGTTATCCTACAAAATAATATATATATGATTAGGATCCAAGCTAATCAAACTGTAAATGCTTGACATAAACCAAACACTTCCAAACCCTTAGGTAAGAGAATATCAGCTTACGCCTAGTCCATATCTCATATGAAATTATTATGACAGATTAATTCAAAATCTAGTTCAGAACATAACAAGTAGTCTCAAGAGCATAACCTTAAAAGGAGACTGGCAGACTTTTAAACCCCATCATAGATTGAACTATGTCCAACAAAGTCAATTCCAACATGAGAGAATCCTATTCTCTTCTAGATATGTCAAAACTTATTTGAAATGTATTCTCTTCTTCAGTCTAATCGAAGAATTTTAATACTCTTCTAAGTTTATTTTTCTATCTTATTATGAATTTATTTAAATATTTCAAATAATTTAAATTTATGATAAATATGTTCATAGATCAAATACATCAGTATGTATCAGATTCAGAACATCATTGCTCGTTCACCTTTTCCAGCAAAAGATGACTTTGTTATCTTACTAAAGAGATAGGATTGACAGGTTGACAATGATTCACAATCATTGACCTCGAGAATTATCTCCTATTGATCCTATTCTTGTTTAATGACCAAGCCTAAACTGCCAAAGGTAGGCTTTCATGATATTATCTACTTTAAGGAGTTTGTTTGATTGTGTACAATACACTAACAGGCTATGACTATTTATAAATATCATTTCTTAGTTGTCCACATAATTTTGATATCATTCATAATGAAATCAGAAAAATCATTAGACAATAGTGACAATCACTAAAATGATATTGTTACAATTAAAAATAGGCTCGAAAATTTCTAAAATCAAGATTGGAACATAACTTTCAACTCCAATGTTCAAAAATCTCTTATAGTTTTCAAACATTCTACTAATCTGAAGTCATTGCAATAATTCGCATGGACTTTCGATATCCAATATCTAGGTAGTAGTGTCACAGATAGAGAAATTATAAGATGTTATCATATAAATATCTTGTTTAGCAATCTTTTACTGATTTTTCTTCTTTAGCCTATTCAGATCCAAAGACTCTACCAGACCAGATTAAACTTAGACTCTTTTGTCAGTTTGGACTTATTAGCCCAAGCACGACTCTTTTGCACCTTTTTTTTTCTTTTTTTCTCAAAGATTTATTACTCCACTGAAGACACATCTTCAAAAGTGCAAACAAACTCCTTCAATATTTGAAAATTTTTCTCCCATTGAACACCATCGAATTTACAACTAAATTCATATTTTTCACTACTCTCAAAAATACCACATAGTGATTTGATCATGTGGCCACTTCTGATAAGTGCCTTTGATCGTATCATATGTGTTGGATGTGAAAACTTCATGTGCTGGATCCACAATCATATTTAGGATCCATTCATGTTCTAAAATTATTTGTAACTTTCGATACCAATTATCGAAGTTGGATCCTATAAATCAGTCACTGTCAAACAGTGAATGGAGCAACGGATATCTAGCCATAACTGAAAGAAAAATATAAGATCTCTATGTTTATGAATTGATTAAGCCTAAAGACTTGAACTTTAGTCTAAAGGTTCTCCCACTATTTTAGTCAAATTGATAGTCTCTACCTCCAATCTGAAGAACTACCTTAATTCTTTAGCAGGTACTAGAATCCACACAGACTGCATACAAGCCCGAGGATGGCTCGATCAATTCATATGCATTTATGGATATGTTCTCAACCAATTATTTTTTCAAATAATTTTTAGTAATTAATTTTATCCCAGATTTTATTTTAGTAGGCGATGGGCCTCCACTAAAAGTTTCGGTTAGGTCCAACCATTAACATGAACATACTCAGTGATTCTAACTAATGAATGATCAGACACGAGGATAGCTTAGTCAATCCAACCATCATCAGATAGTACAATAGAGTCATCATATGATGAATGATAATTCCATCATTTAGAGAGAACACCAGATGGATGACGTCTGCAATGTCAATCAGAAATAATGGACCCATTATCATTCACCTTAATAGGAGGTTATGAACTAGTTATCCCCATAACTAGCTCATTTTATGGACTTAATAATTTAAAAGATTTAATCAATTTAGAGAAAAGATGAGAAGAGATTAATCAATAAATCTCAATCCTCCCACTGACTTCACTAAGTCATTGAATTGGATCAGGATCATGCTGGTTGAAATGGCACCTAAATCAGTCACACTGATCAACCTTAATGACATGGATCAACTCGAATCACTTAGTGATCTAATCAAGATATAATCTACTAAATTGGCCAGGTAAGTGAGATCGATGGCAGGGTCTGCTAAGCTTGCCTTAGACACCATTGAAATGGCCAAGTAAGCCGCTCTCAATTAAAAACCACCGATCGAAATGCCGAATTTACCTTAGACACCAATTGGCTAATTAGTTTCTATTTGACCAACCTAATGATTTGGGTTCAACTACTGAGCCATAATCAAGGTCTATTTGATCTAATCAAAGATATGGACTTGACCATCTATAACTATTATATTGGTTCTAGAGAAATCTTGATTTTAATCGAATTCAATATTTGGTTAGATTTAATCAATTTTTTTAGTTAGTCCATTAACTCTTTGATTCTAACTTTAGGTCTAACCCAATTAAGAGGACCTGATCTAAGCTAATCCATGCCCCCATATTTTATGCGAATGTCATTAGATCTTAAATTACAATTCTAGATCTCATCGATTCTATACTTAATTCTCAATTAAGTTTCGCATCAACATGGTTAAAGTTTTGAAAATAATTTTCACATGTAATTCATAAAATCTTTTAAATCAAATCTAAATTTTTTATGATTTTAAATTAAAATAATTTTGATTAAACAAGATTAGATGTAACTAACTTCTTCACAACTTGCATCACATACAACAACAACTAGGGTTTCAAGATCTAAGATTTTGCAAGAAAGTGAGCTTTCTCCTTTCACTTTCTTCTTCATGGGGTTTAATCACATGACACTCCTACACGCCATAAGAGCATGCCATCGAATGGAAAGAGAGAATTTTTAAATCATTCTTGCTCCTATGATCGGACGGCCTGGTGATCAACCCAATCCAAGTACTTGCTAATCGGATCAACTAATCTAATCACATATCATATATGCATGAATTTAGATCTAATCTAAATTATATCAGATCTGATTACAATTTTAGTTCACATCTAAATCAGATCATAAACATCATATGCATAATATAAAATCAGATTTTATCAATGATCAGTACAAACTAGGACAATCTTTTCACTGTAAGGGATAAACCCTACAGTAGGACAACCTTATATCAGTTTATCTGATCAATCATTAATTAAATTTAGATCTAAGATATCACATATCAGATCTAAATAAAATTAAATTTTAGACTTAATATGCATATAAATCATGTCATAACGAACCTAGGCTCTGATACCACTGTTGGGATGTGTAGCCGATTTCATGCATGTATTTCAAAAAAATTTTTCAAAAAAATTATAATGAAAGACAACTAAATTGATCATATTAATCTAATATACATATGATCTAATCATTAAATCAACCTACTCTAGGATCTATGACATGTTTGTTGCATATAAAATCTGAAATAATCTGAAGATAAAATCAGCATGCATGCATATGGGCAGTAGATTACATCTACTTCTAATCTGAGTTCAGAACTCCGTATCTGATTATACACCAATGATCATCACTATTGAGAGACATGATAGAGAGGATCCTTGCTTGTTGCTCGCAGCCGCACATGTATCCGATCTCTATGAAAAATTCACTCGAAGCTCCGATCTGATCGATCTTCTCGAGAGTGCTAGCTCGCACGAAGATCTTTTTCTTGACTGATCGGGAGTGCTAGCTCATTTCGAAACTTGTGTAATAGGTTAAGAATGTTGAATTTATTGAAAGATTCAAGGAATGTTAGTGTGGAAGAAGGTGTGGCAATGGCATTAAGGATTTTGTGTCATGGCACAATGCAAAGAATGATTTGTGTTCGCTATCAACATGCACTTGGTACGATTCATAAGTGGTTTAAGAAAGTTCTATATGCACTAGTTGTTTTTGCCAAACATGTTGCAGAGCCAATGAATAGAGGAGAAGTTTAACCAAAGATACACGGCCATCTGACTTAGCATCCATTCTTCAAAGTATGTTATTTGTTGGGGTAAGTCAATCGACCCCCGACTTAAGTCAACCAAACTCCGACATCAACTCAACAACGATCGATCGATCGAACATACGACTCCGATTTTACATCGGCTGACTGAACAAATGACACCGACTCTCGATCGATAGATGGACATACAGTCAGCTACTATTGACCAACAACAGATAACTTGAACAACCTCCAATCTAAGACTGTCGGCATATCAGAATTACTTATCGATGATCACTTGGACCTTCTACCGACATATCAATATTACCAACATATAGTCGGTCAATTTGCTCAACATACTATAACTGTTATGAGCAGTTATCGACTATGTGTCACGATAATTAGTGAGAGTTAACGACCCACTAACTCCATAATTATGGTCTGATAATTTAGCACCATAAAAAGTGGGACTATGTGCTCGACGATTACATCAAAATCACCTATAAAAAGAGGGTAAGTGAACAACACCAGTAAGACACTTCTGAGCTAGAGCTCTGCTACTCTCGACATTCAAATATACTATTCACCAATTCTCTCTCTGACTTAAGCATCGAAAGATCTTCGTCGGACATAACTTCAGTCTATGAGGATATTGTTTTGCAGGTGCTCATCACTAGTGATAGACAATAGAAAATTAGTCGTAACAGACTGGCGCTCCAGATAGGGGGGATTTGCTCTCGATCATGCTCAAAACTAGAGCCTAATATTTGACTGGCTCGGTGAGGCACTCTTCCCACTGGAAAGATCCTCCTCTCCCACCTCCGATAGTAGAGCCCAGTTTCTCACATCCCGTAATCACCACGGATGCCCAGATCACTGTACTTGTGCAGCAGATGAATATCCTAACGAAGGCAGTCAAAAGTCTCCAACAACAACAAACCCAGCAGCAGCTGCCAGTGGAACAATCGGTGGCACAATCGGTGCCTTTCAGGCACAGCTGCCATCCTCCACAGTGATCACCTTCTTCCTCTCCAGAGTGACCGTCTTGACACTCCCATCGAGACGGACAAGCACATTCTCGACACTCTCATTGCGCCACCCATCACTCGCAGTGTTCCCCCTCTCCTTCCCATCTCCATAGTGTTGGGAAGGAAAACCGACCACGGACACCTTCTGCTTCTCTTTCAAGTTCGTCGGGAGGTCCCACCCTCGAAGTCTCCCGATAACGGTGGTTGGACGACTATAAATGCAAGTTTCAAGAAATCGACCGCCGACTTGCCCGACTTCAGGTGGAAGGTCGAAAGTCCTCCACTAACTATGACTTCCACAATGCCTAGCCTCTCTCTCAATACATCTTGAACGATCTGATCCCGTCTCGGTTCAAGATACCACAAGTGGAGCCATACGACGGCTCCACCGACCCAATCAATCACCTAGAGAGCTATAAAGCTCTCATGATGATCCAGGAGGCAATCGATGTCCTCTTATGCATTGGCTTCCCGACAACTTTTCGAAAAGCTGCTCGGGCCTGGTACTTCGAGCTCCAGTCGAAAAGCATCAACTCCTTCGAGCAGCTCGAACATTCTTTCGTGGCCCACTTCAATACTAGCCGAAAGCGGCCACGAACATCCGACAGTCTCTTTTCGATCAAACAAGGAGAGGCTGAGATATTAAGAGACTTTATGGTCTGTTTCAATACGGCCACACTTGAGGTCAGGGACCTCAATGAAGACATGGCCATATCGGCCATGAAGAGGGGTCTGAGGGGATCCAAATTCTCCTACTCATTGGATAAAACTCTCCTCCAGATCTATGCTGAACTTTTCGAATGCACATATAAGTACATCCACACGGATGAGACTGCTTTTGACCGACGTCAGACAGAAGGTAAGGGTCAGAAGAAGAAATAGAAGAAAGGTGGAGCTCTGATCGAATCAAGTCAGCCACCTTTCAATAAGCGAGCTTCGCCCCGATGAAGGAGTCTGAAGTTAAACTACAATAGGTATGTCTCATAAACTCCTTTCTCTGCTCTCCATACATAGATTCTCATGGAGATCGAAGGAGCAGAGTACCTACGGCATCCCCCACCGATGAAGGTGCCCTTGAGGAATTGTGATCGAAAAAAGTACTATCGATTTCATTATGATCACAGTCATGATACCGAACAATGCATCCAGCTCAGGGATGAGATTAAGATCCTGATCTGATGAGGCTATCTCAGGAAGTACCGAAGAGATCAGTCGACTCAACCTCCTGCCGACCGACGACCTTAGTCGCAAACTAAGGAGGCTATTAATAATCAGCCGACTGCATGAGTGATCAATATGATCTCTGAATGATCGAATTGGAGGGCAACTTTCAAAAAAGAGTCGGCAAAAAGGCGATGACTCAATGATGTAATAATTTTTTTGGAAGAAGATGTTCGGAGAATTCAAACTCTCCATGATGATGCTATTATTATTTTGGCAACAATAGTAAATTATGATATAAAAAAAATTCTTATAGACAATGAAAGTTTGACTGATATTTTATTTTATTCAACTTTCTCTGAAATGCGACTACCAACTGATCGACTCAAAAGAGTCTCGACGCCATTGATCGATTTCACTGGGGATGCTATAACTGTAGAAAGAAAAATTTCTCTCCCCTTAACTGTGAAAACTAAACCACTGCAGAGTACTGTTCTCGTAACATTCACGATTGTTCGAGTTTCTTCGACCTATAATGCTATACTCGGACGACCTAGCCTTAATGCATTGAGGGCAGTGGTTTTGACATACCATCTACTAGTCTAATTTCTAATAAGAAATAGAGTCGGAGAAATGCATGGAGACCAACAACTAGCCCGACGCTGCTTCTTAATCTCTAGTCAAAATAATAAACCTGAAGACTCTCTGCCCATCGACAAGTTGGACCACAGAGAGAATCAGGAGAAGGGTAAATCGGCTGAACAACTAATTTCTATCTCATTAAAAGAAGAAGACCCTGAGAAGATAATCCAAATTGGATCGCAGTTGCCCGATCCAGAGTGACAATAATTAATAAATCTGTTGAGAGCAAATGCTGACATTTTTACTTGATCGACCATCGATATGCCGAACATCCCTCCGGATGAAATAACTCACCGACTCAACATTAATCTAAATGTCAAGCCAGTGAGACAGAAGAAACGATCTTTTGCCCTCGAAAGACAGAAGGTTATTGATGAAGAGATCGATAAGCTCCTCGGCTAGGCTTCATCAAAGAAGCTACTTATCCCAATTGACTCACCAATATAGTAATGATGAGGAAAGCCAATGAAAAATGAAGAATCTACATTGACTACACAGATTTGAATGAAGCTTGTCCAAAAGATAGCTTTCCATTGTCAAAGATTGACCAACTGATTGATGCAACTTCAGGCTATCGACTTTTAAGCTTCATAGATGCCTTTATCGGATATAATCAAATTAGAATGGCGCCTGAAGATGAGGAGCACACAGCCTTCATAACCGACAAAGGCATATACTATTATAAAATGATGCCTTTTGATTTGAAAAACATCGGAGCCACCTCTCAACGACTTGTCAATAAAATATTCAAGACACAGATCGAATGAAATATGAAAGTGTATGTGGACGACATGCTGGTGAAGAGTCTCCAAACTTCAGAGCATGTTCGGGATCTGAGAAAAGTCTTTAGCATACTTCGATGACATCAGATGAAGTTAAATCCGATTAAATATGCATTCGGGGTGACTTCTGAGAAATTTTTTGGATTTCTTATGTCGCAATGAGGAATCGAGGCTAATCTCGAGAAGATAAAGGCCATCATCGACATGAAGCACCCAAGCTCGAAGAAAGAGATACAATAATTTAATGGGAGAATCACTACACTCAGTAGATTCATTTCTAAATTGACTGAGAGATATTTACCATTCTTCAAAACCTTACTGCAGACGAAGGACTTCTCATGGTCGGATGAATGCTGACAGTCCTTTGAAGACTTGAAAAAGTACCTATCCTCTCCACCTCTGCTCACAAAACCAAAGGTCGGAGAAACACTATATCTCTATTTGGCAACTTCAATAGAAGCAATCAGTTTGGTGCTCGTCCAAGGAGGTAAAAATTGAATCCAAAGATCGATCTACTACACTAGCAAGGTACTCCATAATGTCAAAGTGAGGTACTCAAGGGTGGAGAAGATGATCTATGCTCTGATCATATCATCGCAACGATTTTGCCCGTACTTACATCGACCTGATACATCGGGTCGGATGACGAAGTGGATAGTAAAGCTTGACAAATTCGACATACAATATCATCCACATCCGTCAATGAAGGCGCAAGTTCTAGCCAACTTCATCGTCGAATATACAATACCCAATAATAAACCAAAGGATGAAACTGATGATACAATAAAGCAGACCACAACTCCCAAACCCGACCTAAGGTTGACTTGGGTGCTGCATATCGATGGAGCATCTAATGCACAAGATAGTGGAGTTGGCTCATTCTTACAAATTTCGAAGGGATAGTTACTGAATACATCCTTTGGTTCAACTTCAAAGCATCAAATAATCAAGTCAAATATGAAGCACTCTTAGCCGGCTTGAAGATTGCTAAGGAACTTGACATCGACAGTCTAAAGGCCTTCACCGACTCACAATTGATTATCGGACAAGTCAAGGATGAATTTAAAGCTTGAGATCCTATCATGATAAAGTATCTTCAGAAGGTGAAGGATCTTATATTAACCCTGAAATACTTTGAGATCTTTCATATTCTGAGAACCGAAAATGCTCGAGCTGACACACTCTCCCGACTTGCTACTACTTCTTTCAACTTGCTGGATCGGACATTCATTGAATGCCTCGAACAGTCGAGTATCGACAAAATCGAAGAAGTGTTACAACCCACTGTTGAACCAAACTGGATGGATCCGATTGTCCAATATCTGACTAATGAGACTCTCCCTACAGATCCCTTAAAAGCCAAATGGCTTCGATGGACGACCTCTCAATACATTCTGATGAATGGTCATCTCTATAAAAGATCATTCTCCCTTCCCTTACTAAAGTATTTGGGACCAACAGATGACAACTATGCACTCAGAGAAGTCCATGAAGAGATTTGTGAAAATTATTTGGAGGGCAAATCTTTAGCCTATAAAGTCCTACGACAAAGATACTATTGGCCCACCATAAAGAAAGATACAGCTGAGCTTGTTCGAAAGTGCAAACTATGCCAGAAATATACAAATATACAACACCAACCGGCTAGCCAGCTAACATCAATTGTTGCACCATGATCCTTCGCACAGTGGAGAATTAACATACTTGATCCTTTCCCTCTGACCTCTGGTCAGAGGAAATTCATAGTGGTCGCTATCGATTACTTTACCAAATTGATAGAAGCTGAACCTCTGATATAAATTACTGAAAATAAGATGGAAGACTTCATTCAAAAATTAATCATTTGCAGATTCAGTTTGCCACACACCATCATCACTGACAATGATCGATAATTCAATAATTAGAACTTCAAAGAATTTTGTGCAAAATTTTATATTACACACAAACTCACATCAGTCAGCCATCCGCAATCAAATGAAGAGGTAGAAGTAACCAACTGAATAATTCTGCATAGACTCAAAATCCGACTAAATGAAGCTAAAAGCCTCTGGGTGGAAGAACTATATCCAATCTTATGGGCATATCGAACAACCCCTCGCATATCGATGGGAGAATCATCATTCAATTTAGCTTACGGGAAAGAAGCAATGATCCCACTTGAGATCGGATTACTATCAATAAAAGTCGAACAATACAGTGAGTCGAGCAATTTTAAATATTGGAGAGCTGATTTAGATCTACTTTCAGAAGTCCGATAGCAAGCTCAAGTTTGAATGGCTACGTATCGACAAAGGATAGTCTGATACTACAATGCAAGAGTCAAGCCGAAGATCTTTCGGTCAGGAGACTTGGTCCTAAGGAAAGCAGAAATCTTAAAATCTTTGGATCAAGAAAAACTATCTCTGAATTGGGAAGGACCTTACAGAATAGTCGAAACACTCAGATCGGGTGCATATCGATTAAAGACACTTGAAGAGATGGCTATTCTCCGAATATGGAATGTCGACAATTTAAAGATGTATCATCAACAAAATTGTCCATGTATACATTGTTCGGAATGAAATACAGAACTTCAGAATCACAAGTCTTGGTCAACTATGAAATAATTTTGAATCGATAGGCGAACAGTCGATTTCTATCAACCATCGACCATACGTTGGCTTTCACTGTAAAAGCCGAATTATCGACTATACTTTAACATAAAATTTATCTCAATTTTTTACTATAAAAATCGATATTAATCATACCGACTTTCACTGTAAAAGTCATAGTACCGACTATACCTCGGTACCAAATATACTTTGACTTTTCACTATAAAAGCTGATCATAATCGAAAGACTACTATGCTGACTTAGTCTTAACTAAGCAGAATATTATGCCAATACGATCAAGATCGAATTGAAATTATATTGACTTGGCTACGGTCAATCGAAGGATATTCGGCTTGCCATCGATTATCAAACGACTTGCTGTACAAATCTGACTAAACATCGGATCCAAGGTATTCGACTTATTATCATTTATCTTAATTCTTAAAGTATGTCAAAAAAACTACATGACTAATAGATGATTCTACGAGTTCCTATCAAACGATCGATTCACCGATTAGTGTTCGGAAGCTAAATAACTACATACAATGTAGACAACCAAAACAAAGTCTAGACTTAGAAAAAAAATTTCATTCGTTGTAAAGACAAGATTACAAAATTGGATCGAAATTCGATTATAAGTGTTTAATTACCAAAAAAAAAGGCAAAAATACATCGATCATCAGTCGTCACCTTCACCTCTTTGCTTTGGAGTAGCTTCAGGGACTTGGACGACTTCTGGCATTGTCGGTGTCCTTCCTTCAGCCGGCAATGCGTCTTCTTTAGTAGCTCTGTCTTTCGACCCTGGAGGAATGATGCTACTTAAGTCGAGAATCGGATATAATTTTTTTGACCGCATCTCGACTATCTTCATACCCGATGCAATATGAGGCGAACCTGCCTTCGAAGATTTCTTCCCTGAATTCTTCTAAATTCTTGAAGTCCTTGATCGCCCAACTCAATGCCTCCTTCACTGACTCTACTTCTGCCTTCGCCAACTCAGCATCGACTCATGCTAACTCAACATTGGCTCATGCGGAAGATGACTCCTCCTCGGCCAGTGCCAACCTTTCCAAGCTGGCGTGATGTCATCCATGTTCGGCTTCGAGTTTAGCAATGCATCCGTCTCGTTCCTGTCGAAGTTGGTGGATGAAGTATTTTTTGCTCTTGATCCACAACTCAAGAGCAGAAATATTTTGGCAAGCCAACTCAAGCTCGGCTCCAGAAGATTCTAAGTCGTCAGTTAATCGGGAGACTTCCTGCAGAAGCTTGACCTCTCACTCAGCTGCTGACTTAAGCTATTTGAGAGAAGCCATCTTCTCAGCATCGGCAGCTGCCACCTTATTCATCCATGTCCAACAGAAGTCACCAAACTTCATATAGCCAGTCTCCAAGTCAAACATGTCATGAACCAGCTGCAGACAGAAGATGAGTTGGATCAAAAAAAAAAGAGAGTGAAAGCAGCTTACCCCGAGTATCATCGAGTAGAAGGACGAGAATATCTCAGCAACCGTTTGATTTCTTCGACTCTCCTAGTCGGTCAGGAGAAGAGTGGTTTGGATGAGCCGCTTAGCTAATGCCGGATTGGCTAGAGCCGACTCATCTCTAGGCACTTTAAGGTTGAAATGGATCGTGTGGCCCTCTGACACTGCATCTTCCATTGAAGTCATCAGAGCCTTTTTCTGATTTTCTATCGGTGGCCCCACATTCAAAAGTGAGGGGAAGCTCAAACTCGACTACACCAAAGAAATACCTGCTGAAGGAGCGATCGGTGCAGCTACAGATGGCTCAGGTTAGACTGCATCCTCCACCTCATTTCGAACCTCCTCGATCAGTGGAGCTATTGACATTGCTGCGATAGCTCCTTCTCTCACTCTCCTTCAAACGGTGCAGTGGGAAGCCCTGTCGGGGCTGACAGTGCCAAGATCGGTTTAGAAATCGATGCTGATGGCACATTGGATTTCTCAACCGACGTTGAAGCAGTAGCTCGACCTTATGTTGAAGCAGCAGCTCGACCCGATGTTGAAACAGTAGCTCGATCCTTCTTCAATGGTCGGGAAGGTCCAGCCTTGGACATTGCCCTCTTCCTGGCAGTGTGCTGATGAATGTCGATGCTCGACACTCGCACCCTCGGCTGCATGACTGTAATCAAAATAAAAGTCAACACAATCCAGAAGCAAACAAAGAAAGAATAAAGTTGGAAACAACTGACTACACTATACCTAGGTTGGTGACTAAACTGAGGCCAGCATCATAGAGAGCATGTTTGGTCATAAGCTCCCTCTGCGGCAGGACCATCATATCCTCCAGTCGATAGAAGTCCTCCCGATTGCCAACCTCCACCTGACTGTTATCGTTGGGGCCAGTTCTTGGATCGCCCCAGTGAGAAGGTTAGCCCCAAGGAAGAAAGAAAAAAGCAAAAAAAAACTAATTTTTTCATCCATGAATAGACGATGAAAGATCGGTAATGAAAGAGAGACCTTTTTGGAGGTTGAAGAACCACCAATCCTTGGCCTTTGGGTGAGGTCGCAGGACAAAGAAGGCACGAAAGAGGAAAGGATGAGGTTCTGCGATAGTAATCGACACAACAGAGCAAAACTGATTATTAGTCGGACCGAATTCGATGCCAATTAGACAAAACAAAGATCGTAGTAGTCCAAAATATTTCGGATGAACTCTGAAATCAGAAATTGAAGATCCGTTTGAAGATCTTCAATAGAAAAAGCCATCTGGCCCGAAGGAGGGGCGTTCACCCAATCGTCAGTATCAGAGGCGAAGAACTGAAATTGCTCTGGGATGTGATATTGCTCCCAGAGCCGATCGATATTCGGTTTCAAAAGTGAAGAAGCTTCTACTTTCGGGTCCAATGGAGAGTCGTCAGTCGAATTTTCCAACCGATCATCTCGAGAGGAGGAACTCCTAGCCATCGAAGAGAAGAAGACTAAAAGGGGACAAAAAATGATTCAAAGAAGACAAAGAACTTAACCTGAAACTCAAAGAGGAAGATGAGAAGGAAAGAAAAGTCTTCAAATGCTGGGGCAATCCTCTGATAAAGCTTCCGCAGCAAAGAAGATAAATGAAAAGTAAAAAGTTGGCTGAAAGTAATCCTACATATACAGGATCCCTCAATGGCCAAGATCGAAGCATCCAAATCAAGACACACCAGATGTTGATATGTGGTGACATCTGAGCCAACTATTGATTGGATGATTCGACGCACCTACTTCAGATCGAGCCACATCACCATTATTCGTATGAACAGCTCCGACCCAATGACATTCGGAAAGATCTACTTGTCAGAATCATATCGTCCGACATCGAATCATCTTTTTGAAATGATGTCTGACACTGACATCCGATACCAAATCGTCCTATCAATATGATAGTCTAATGATGGTTCTATACTCACCAAAATGATAAAACAGCTGACGCTCACATCTCGAAAAAACTAACGAACAAATCAAGATTCGATACGACACGAAATAACTTCCTTCGTCCAACATGCCAAAACCATATGGTGGCACACGTCAGATCACCTTGGACTTGAGAGCGGGGGATAATTGTTGCGGTAAGTCAATCGACCCCCATCTTAAGTCAACCGAACTCCGACATCGACTCAACAATGATCGACCAACCGAACATACGACTCCGATTCTACATCGACTGACTGAACAAATCACACCGACTCTCGATCTGTAGACCGACATACAGTCGGCTACTATCGACCAACAACAGACAACTTGAACAATCTCTAATCTAAGACCGTCGATATATCAGAATTACTTATCAATGATCACTTGGACCTTCTACCGACATACAATATTACTGACATATAGTCGGTCAATTTGCTCAACATACTATAACCGTTATGAGTGGTTATCGACTACGTGTCACGATAATTAGTGAGAATTAATGACCCACTAACTCCACAGTTATGGCCCGATAATTTAGCATCATAAAAAGCGAGACCACGTGCTCGACAGTTACATCAGAATAAGTGAACAGCACTGGTAAGACACTTTCGAGCCAGAGCTCTACTATTCTCAATATTCAAATCTACTGTTCACCAATTTTCTCTCTGACTTAAACATCGAAGGGTCTCCACCGGATACAACTCCGATCTGTGAGGATATTATTTTGCGGGTGCTCATCACCAGCGACAGGCGACAAAGAGTTGGCCGCAATATTATTTTATTCCATTTAAACTTATGATCAATTAAGTTCTAAATTTCTAAATTATCTCTTATGTTATTTTTCAATGTTCTTTGTGGAGAATGAAAACTGAGAAAACATTGGAAATTTGGAGTTAGAAAATTGGGAAAATAATCCACCAAGTGAATGCATCCTAAGCATTTTTAGATGTTCTACTTGGTTACTATATCCATTAAACCTAATTTTCAAATTTGTGATACTCAATTGTTAAGCATGTAGTAAAGATGAGACTAGAAAATGGAAACCATAAATTATGTTCCTTGATTTTACATAGGTAATTCAGCAATCAAAAGTAGAAGAGCAATCCAAAATCGTAGAAAAAATATCCGTTGTGCTTAGATGAGATAAAGATAAGTTAATTAAGGCTTACATAAGGCAAACATATTTTCTTGGTTTGATTTGGGATTTTTTAACTGCTAGATGGCTAGGTATCTTAACCTAAAAATTTAATAGGGGGTTGTCAATTCATTACTCAATCAACCCATAAAATTTGAAAATTTTTATATGTTATTAGTTAGGATAAACAAATCATGAAATGGAACTGATGTGTAGGAAAGAGCAATTAGCTAGAAACTTAGATTTTAGAGTCTTAAGAAAATTTTATAGGTTATTATTAAGCTATAGCATGGCATTGGTTACATACATATGCATGTTTTACGTTATTAGGTTTGGAAGAGACCGAGTGCAGCATTGGATAACCTGTTGTGAATGTTACAAGATAAGTAATATTTATATTTTATATTAATTAAGCAAAATTAATTAGACATTATCTCATCTTTTTGAATTGTGATTAATTTAGAGTTAAATATGTGTGACTTCCTATAATATGGATAATTGACCAGTGGTTTGAAATCTATGAATTGAACTGGATAATGATACCTATTATGATTGGATTAGGTATGTAAAATCTTGAATACTACATATTTGATTATATATTTCAAAGTTGTATCTAAAAGAAAATAAGTGCACAAATTATATATAATTATATATATATCACTTTACTTTCAGCTCTACTATATTTGAGTCTAAACTTGATTGTATAGAGATCTCCACTATAGGGGTGATCATAATGATACTCAGCCATCAGATAATAGTATGGCAACCCCATCATAGGGATGATCATGGTAATACTTGAGCTATAAGAGTATAAATGCATCACAATATGGGTTATAGAGCTAAAAATATAAGTACTCAAAATTAAATATAATACTATGATACTAGACACTTAATAAATTCTAATATGGCATATTGATTCTTTATATCAATACTATAAAAAAGATGGCATGTGATTTTGATATGGACATTATTGATTATATGACTATGATACTTGGTATGTATATGTATCATATTTTGTATAATCTAATTGAATTGTATTATTAATATAACTTGCATTAATTAATGAAGTGAAGAACAAAATTCTCCGATATGATTGGATTGCCAAGATGTGATTTCAAAAATTTTTCTATTCAAGAGCTTACATAACAATTATAGATTATCTTGATCACAGTAGAATAAGAATCAAATCCCCAAAGGTTGTTTGAATCCAATGTCTCACAAGGCCTAAAAGCACAGGCCCTCTACTTCGCACACACATCAGGCTCTGTAGAGAAGAGGGATGATCTTCTTTTCGCCAACCTTCAGGAGGGAATACGGAGAGGGAGGAGATCTGATTTCCTCTCTTTAGAGACACCTGAAAAGGAGTCCTCATGCCTAGAAGAGGAGCACCCAAGATAACTCACAGTAAGAAAGAAAGAGCACCTTCTTTCTTTTGGTCGCGCACACCCTTCACGCCCCACTCTTTCTTACGGTGGTTCTCCCTTAATTTTGTTGCACAAATCTTGGATGGATACCAGTTGTAAGAGTGTTCCCTTTAAATAGATGTGGTGTCCTACATCTGATCAATGTCCAAAGGAGTTAGGATTCCCTATCTAAATAGAAAACCCACTAAAGAAAGGAGACCAGCCACCTAGCGCATGTCCCAGCCTTCACGTGCAAAAAAAAAATAAAGATGGGGTGGAAACAATTTTGTGCCTCCTCCTTTCCTTGGTTGGTTATGATGAGAGAGAGTCCCTGATTCATGAGACTTTTTGGTTCTAAATCAATTTGCTTCAGATTTGACTCGTTTTGGATCCGATTCGAACCAAATTCGAAAAGCCTGTCAATTCTAATCTAATTAAGATTCTGGTCCAAATCTAACTTAGATTTTTAATCCAATTTAAGTCTAATTAAATTAGATATAATCTAAAATTAATTAAAATATAAATTCAATCTCTTCTAAATTTTTTGGATCATTGGTCAGATCATTATTATCCTCAAAATTAAATCTGAACCTCATGTCTAGTGTCAGCTAGACATAGTCAACTTGTTTAATCCCGTATGACCTCTAACTTAATTTTTAATTAAACTAATCTATTCATTCGATCAAGTCACATACTTCTAAATCAAATTCATAGATTTAGGTCCATTCTTTCCTATATTGCTTGACTTTATGCGTAACTCTATAGGTTCGAACACTAAATTGGTAGTATAGGAATCATTTTTTGTACTAATCAAAGTTACCATCTAGCAATGATTTTCGATGTCTGGATAGGTCAAATATTTGTAAAATAATATTTAAGAACCTATGTATATGGTTACTACATAATTCATCCTTTTACCCTCGAATGCTCGAGGATGACCTAGGGTTTAATTGTCAACTTTGGATGAGTCATCCACATTGTATTTCAACCTTTCACATCCATTATATAGATTATCCGGATCTAGGATTTACTAAATTGAAATACGTGATGTATTTTCTCCTATAATTCAAAGGGATCAATCCTATCTTGATCCACGCACAGACTTCGCAAGTACTTGACTGTACCCAGTAGCCTTCCATCACTGTATTAGAAATACAGATAGTCCGACACCAAAGCATAATGAGTTGCTTATAAGTCACTATGATAATTTTAAATCTAAGAGACACATGCCCATATGCTTCACGAGCTACTCTTGACAGTAGAGCACTCCACAAATGAGTTACTTATTCAGTGATGATGTACTCCTACATCTCATCTATATGCCATATCAGTATCTCCACACTCCTTGATTAAGAGGACAACCAATCTATATGGCATACAACGACCTACACTCGATGAATGTTATCATCCTGTAATGATGTATCATTAGATCATGAACATATTTAAGAATTATTCGATAAATCCTCTTTTATCGATTGTCATATAGTTTTAAAGACTTCATCACAATACAAGAGTTCTAATAAGAAAGATATATACCATATGATGAAAAATATCAAATAATCTTTATTATTTCATAATTCATATACAATTACAAAGAGCACAATCGTCCAAATAATTAACTTTAAGATATATTTTCTAATAACTCCCACTTAGATTAAAGCCAATCGGTACAATATCTAATACCTATCTTCTATTTGTGTTCGTTGAGCTATTTAATTTTAAGGACTTTAGTAAATGGATTGATCAAGTTCTTCTTTCTCTCGATCTTTTGAAGCTCAACATCACCTCGATCCATGATCTCTCAGACCAGATGGTAGCAGTGCAGAATATATTTAATACGCTGATAGGACTTCGATTCGTTCACTTGAGCTATAGTTCCAATGCTGTCGTAGTACAGTAGAACAGGACAATCAAGAAAGGGGCCACACCAAGCTCGCTGATGAACTTCCATAACCAGATAACTTCTTTCATAGTATCAGATGCTGCGATAAATTCTGCCTCACAAGATTGAGTCAGCTACAGTGTGTTGCTTAGAACTTTTCGAGCAGATTGCTACTCCATTCAGGATAAACACATAACCTGATATGCTTTTATTATCATCATGATCTGACTGAAAGCTAAAATCAGTATATCTTATAAGTTTCAAGTCAGTATCTCAAAGATAAGCCATTGATCCTTAGTATTTTTTAAATACTTAAAGATTATCTTTACAATATTTAAATGGTACTCTCTCGGATTAGACTGGTACCTACTCACTATCCCGAGTGAGTATGCCACATCCAACCTCATACATGTCAGGGCATATATGGTAGATCCCACTATCGAAGCATATGGGATTCTACTCATATGCTCTCTCTCTTATGGAGTTGTCAGATAATCTTTCTTAGAGTGAGAATTTCATGATCTATCGAAAGATAACCTTTTTTAAAATTTTTCATGCTTAACCATTCAGCATGGTATCTATGTATGTAGATTTAGACAATCCAAGAAGCCTTTTAGATCTATCTCTATAGATCTTCATTTCTAAGATGAAAGATGCTTCTCCTAAATCCTTCATGGAGAACTATGAAGATAGCCAAAATTTTACACTTTGTAAAGCAGGAACGTCATTCCCCATTAACAGTATGTCATCCACATGCTGTATAAGAAAAATGACTACAAAATTATTAGTCTATTTATAAATGCATGGTTCTTCTCTGTTCTTAACGAAACCATATGTTTTGATCACCTTATCAAAATGCATGTTCCAACTTTGAGATGCCTGTTCAATCCATAAATGGATCTCTAAAGCTTGCACACCTTTGATTCATCTATGAATGTAAATCCTTCAGGTTATATCATATACACCTCTTCTTCCAGCTCCTCAGTTAAGAAAAATGGTTTTGACATCCATTTGTCAGATCTCATAATCAAAGTGTGCCGCTATCGCAAGCATAATCTGGATGGACTTGAGTATTGCTACAGGAGAAAATATTTTATCATAATCAATACCATAATGTTGATGATATTCTTTGACAACTAAACAGGCTTTATAGGTCTCCACCTTTCCATCTGCGTCTCTTTTCTTTTTGAATATCCATTTACATCCTATAGGTTTAATCCCTTCGGATGGATCAACAAGTATCCATACACTATTGATTTTCATGGACTTCATTTCAAATTTTATGGTCTCAAGCCATTTCTCAGAGTCGGACCTTTGCATGGCATCTATGTAGGTGATCGGATCCTTGTCGTTCTCATCGAGTTCAACAGGATCATCATTTCGGATCAAAAAATCGTAGTATCTATCCGACTGATGTGATACTCTACTGGATCTCCTTAAAGGTACCTCAATAATGGGCTTTAGGTTTGATCTTATCAAATCTAGTTCTATATTTTTACTTATTTGTGTTGGTTCTTCTATCGATCGAACTTCATCAAGTTCAATCTTAGAGGCATCAGTTCTTTCACTAAAGAATTTCTTTTTTAAAAAGATTGTCTTATTACTGATGAATAACTTTTGTTCTTCCACAAGGTAGAAATAATATCTTTTATTTTTTTTGGATATCCTACAAAATAATGCTTATCAGGCTGTGGTCCAAGTTTGTCGAACTGTAAATATTTGACATAAGCCGGACAACTCCAAATCCTAAGGTAGAGAGTATCAGCCTACGCCCAATCCATATCTCATATGGTGTTTTTACGACTAATTTGCTCGAAATCCAACTCAAAATATGACAAATAGTTTCAAGAGCATAGCCCCAAAATGAGATCGACAGACTCGTAAATTCTATCATGGATCGAACCATGTCTAATAGAGTTCGATTCTTTCTTTCAAATATCCCGTTATGTTGTGGTATCCCACGAGGGGTCTATTATGAGAGAATCCTATTCTCTTTTAGATATGTTAAAAATTCAGTAAAAAGGTATTCACTTTCTCGATCTAATCGAAGAGTTTTAATACTCTTCTTGATTTATTTTTCTACCTCATTATGGAATTATTTGAATATTTTAAATGATTCAGACTTATACTTCATAAGATAGACATACCCATATCTCGATAGATCGTCAGTAAATATAATGAAGTAGTGATACCCTCCTCTGGTGCCTATGTTCATAGGTCCACATACATCACTATGTACTAGATCTAGAATATCACTGGCTAATTCACTCTTTTCAGTAAAGGATGACTTGATCATCTTTTCAAGAAGACAGAACTCACAGGTCTGTAATGATTCACAATCATTGATATCGAGAATTTTCTTTCTAGTTAACTTATTTATCCTATTCTTATTTATATGACCAAGCCTACAATGCCAAAGATAGGCATCCGTGACATTATCTATTCTTAGACGTTTGTTCGATATATATATTATACTAACATACTGTGATAATGTGTAAATACCATCTTTTAATTGTCCACGCATAATTTTAATACTGTTGGTGCAAAAATCTGCTTGCGCCGGATAAGCTGGAGTCGGGGAAGCCGCGGTCGCCGTCGGGACCTGCAAGGGAAGTCTAAACCAGAGGTGGGGTTGCTCCGGCAAGACCCTCCGACGCTCAAGTCAGTTTTCTGCCTCAACAAGAATGGAGTGCTCGAACGGAGAATTTTGCAGAGTTTTGAGATAGGAAAATGAGCTTAAAGAATAACGTATCTGGGTCCCCCCTTTTATAGGCGGAGGAGGCAACGGATTGATGGCGACGTTTGTAACCGCCTGGTAGTGGGCCGCCCATGGTCAGGAGAATTGATTGCGAAAGATAGTGGAGCAGACACGTGGCCATCACCGCGGCTCGCCATGAGAAATCTGTTATGAGGGGTGGAGCAGCGTCCGTTGTCGTGACTTGCCAGCGGATAGGAGAATCGCATGGTATCCATCGCAGGAGGTGGAGCAGGTTCGTGGCCGTTATTGTGGCCTGCCAGGGGATAGTGGAGCTGTGCGGAATCTGCCACAGGAAGTGGAGCAGGGTGGCAATGGTTACTGCGGCTTGTCAGGGAATGATGGAACTGCGCAGAGTCCGCCACAGGAAGTGGAGCAGGGTCGTGGCCGTTTTGATGGCCTGTCAGGGGGCGCGGATCTGTCGATTGAAGCTCGGCAGCGGCCGGAGCCCGATTTCTGTAGAGGTCCGGGAGAGGTCCTCCTGGCAGTTGGAGTCGTGGGTGGAGCCCGACTTCCGGGGGAGTCCGGGCAGAACCCTCTCGGAGTCGAAGTTGCGGGCAGAACCCGGCTCTCGTAGGAGTCCGGGCGGAGTCTGCTTGCGGCTGTAATCGTTGGCGTCGAAGATGAAGCTCGGCTCCCTTAAGAGCACGGGCGAAGTCCTCCTGCAATTTAAAATTAAAGGCGAAGTCCGGCTCTCGTAGGAGTCCGGATGGAGCTTACCAGCAGTTGATACTGAGAGTGGAGCCCAGTTCCCGTAGGAGTCTGGGCGGAGCTGTGCTGCTGTCGGCGGTGGAGCCCGGCTCCTGTAGGAGTCCGAGCGGAGCTGCGCTGCTGTCGGCGGTGGAGTCCGATTCCCGTAGGAGTCCAGGCGGAGCTGCGCTGCAATCAAAGTTAAGGGTGAAGTCCGACTCTCGTAGGAGTCCGGATGGAGCTTACCAGCAGTTGATACTGAGAGCGGAGCCCGGCTCCCGTAGGAGTCCGGACGGAGCTGCGCTGCTGTCGGCGGGGGAGCCCAGCTCCCGTAGGAGTCCGGGAGGAGCTGCGTTGCTGTCGGTGGTGGAGCCCGACTCCCGTAGGAGTCCGGGCGGGGCTGCGTTGCTATCGGCGGTGGAGTCCGGCTCCCGTAGGAGTCCGGGCGAAGTCTTCCTTGGCGGCAGAACCCGGCTCCCGTAGGAGTCCGGGTGAAGTCTTCTTTGGCGTAGGAGCCCGGCTCCCGTAGGAGTCCGGGTGAAGTCTTCTTGGCGGCGGAACCCGGCTCCCGTAGGAGTCCGGGTGAAGTCTTCTTGGCAGCGGGACCCAGCTCCCGTAGGAGTCCGGGTGAAGTCTTCCTTGGCGGCAGAACCCGGCTCCCGTAGGAGTCCGGGTGAAGTCTTCTTGGCGGCGGAACCCGACTCCCGTAGGAGTCCGGGTGAAGTCTTCTTGGCGGCGGGACCCGGCTCCCGTAGGAGTCTGGGTGAAGTCTTCTTGGCGGCGGAACCCGGCTCCCGTAGGAGTCCGGACCTTCCACTTTGCTCGAGCCGGTGCGAGGTTCTCTTCTCGTTACCAGCCTGGCTTGTGGGGGCGCGTTAGGGCGCTGTAAGGCCTCTCCCCCCTCCGGTCTAAAAGAACCAGGCCTTCAACTTTGCTCATGTCAGGATGAGGTTCTCCTCCTGTTCCTGACAGGGCTATGGGGGCACATTAGGGCATTGCAAGGCCTCTCCCCCCATCCGGTCTAAAAGAACCGGGCCTTTGACTTTGCTCAAGTTAGGACGAGGTTCTCCTCCTGTCCCTAACAGGGCTGTGGGGGCACATTAGGGCGTTGCAAGGCCTCTCCCCCCATCCGGTCTAAAAGAATCGGGCCTTTGACTTTGCTCAAGTTAGGGCGAGGTTCTCCTCCTGTCCCTAACAGGGCTGTGGGGGCACATTAGGGCGTTGTAAGGCCTCTCCCCCCATCCGGTCTAAAAGAACCGGGCCTTTGACTTTGCTCAAGTTAGGGCGAGGTTTTCCTCCTGTCCCTAACAGGGCTGTGGGGGCACATTAGGGTGTTGTAAGGCCTCTCCCCCCATCCGGTCTAAAAGAACCGGGGCTTCGACTTTGCTCAAGTTAGGGTGAGATTTTTCTCCTGTCCCTAACAGGACTGTGGGGGCATATTAGGGCGTTGTAAGGCCTCTCCCCCCATCCGGTCTAAAAGAACCGGGCCTTTGACTTTGCTCAAGTTAGGACGAGATTTTCCTCCTGTCCCTAACAGGGCTGTGGGGGCACATTAAGGCGTTGTAAGGCCTCTCCCCCCATCCGGTCTAAAAGAATCGGGCCTTTAACTTTGCTCATGTCAGGATGAGGTTCTCCTCCTGTTCCTGACATGGCCGTTGTTTTTGGAGGGGTCATATCCAGTCATAATACATCTACATTAGGTAGGAGGGGTGCGTTAGCTAGAAAGAAAAGTAGATTCAAAACGAAATAGTAAGTGATATATTTACAGTTCTCCCGCTCCTCCTTGAGGCCCTCCGGCGATGGAGTCGATGGTCCCGATAGGAGGCCGGTCCCCGGGCTGCTCCTTCCTTTTCTGCAGTTCGGGCGGTGGGAGGGCTCTTGGCCGGTCTCCTCTACCCTCAGGCCTGCGGCGGATGAATCTGTCGAGTCGACCTCGCCGGATGAGCTCCTCGATCTCGTCCTGGAGCTGGATGCAATCTTCGATGTCGTGGCCGTGGTCGAGGTGGTAGAGGCAGAACTTGTTGGGGTTGCACTTCTCGGGGTGCGTGCGCATCCTCTCCGGCCTAGGGAGCTGCTCCCTGACCTCCATCAGCACCTGGGCCTTCGAGGCGTTGAGGGGGGCGTAGTTACAGAATTTCCTTGGCGGGGAACCCCGCCGAAACCTGTTGTCCGGGCTTCTCTGCCTGCGTGCCCGGGGGGGAGTATGGGCGCGTTTATGTCCAGGAGGGGATCGGGAGCGAGGCCGGGCTTCCTTTGGCCTCTTCTCAACTGCGGGCTTACTAGAATCTCCCGCCTGACGCTCCCTCGCAGTCTCTTCGTCCTTCATTTTGAAGGCCTCTTCCGCTCGGGCGTACCCTTCAGCCCGAGCCAGTAGATCAGCAAAATTCCTGGGATACTTCTTCTCCAGGGAGTACAAGAGATCATTCTTCTGAAGGCCACCTTTCAGGGCGGCCATGGCGACTGACTGATCCAAGTTCCGGACCTCCAACGCCGCGATGTTGAAGCGGTTGACGTAGGCTCGTATGGACTCCCCTTCCCTCTGCTTGATGTTGATGAGGGACTCCGAACCTTTCCGGGGACGTCGGCTGCTGACAAAATGGGCCACGAATTGGTGGCTCATTTGATCGAAGGAGAATATGGTACCCGACTTCAGAGCCGAGTACCAGTTCCTTGCTGCTCCCTTCAAAGTAGACGGGAATGCCCGACACAAGATGGCATCGGGAGTGCCGTGAAGCAGCATCATCGTTCGGAAGGCCTCCAGATGATCAACCGGGTCCGACGACCCGTCGTAGCTTTCGAACTGGGGAAGCTTGAAATTCGATGGGATCGGTTCCTGCATAATCATTTGGGAGAAGGGAGGGTCAGTGCAAATATCCTCACCATAAGCGGGAGGCGCGTGGCGGAGTTCTTCGATCCGCCGGTTCATCTCCTGGAGCCTCCGGTCCAGGAAGTCCTCTCGACTTCGAGTCTCGAGGGTCCTTTGGCAGAACGGGGGCAGGGATCTTCCAGGGGTGGAGTCGTGGTCCGATTGAGGGCTCTCTACCCTCGGATTCGCCTTCCCAGGAAGGACGGGGCGGCTGGCCCAGGTGGCCCGCCCCACCGTCGGGTTCTGGCATTCCGGAGATGCCCCCTACGGATGCGCCGACGCCTGTGGTTGCTGCTGCTGCATTGCTTGTACGGCTTCGACGAGGCCTTTGACCTGCTGCGCCAGCAAGTCAAACTGCTCCACGCCGACCGCCGTCGTCGGAGGGGGAGGAGGAGGAGGTTGAGAAACGGGAGGGGAGGCCGGAGCCTGAGATCTGGCCGCGGAGGCCATGCACCACCGGGTGGACGCCTTGCGCGGAGGCATCGGGTATCGATCTCGCGGGGGAGGATTAGGAGTGGATGACGGAGAAACGGTCGGAGGCAGCTCCGTTGAACACTCCTTTAAGAACAAGGGTGCTGCGAAGACACAGGTCTCTTCCTCTAGTGCCAATCCTGTTGGTGCAAAAATCTGCTTGCGTCGGATAAGCTGGAGTCGGGGAAGCCGCGGTCGCCGCCGGGACCTGCAAGGGAAGTCTAAACCGGAGGTGGGGTTGCTCCGGCAAGACCCTCCGACGCTCAAGTCAGTTTTCTGCCTCAACAAGAATGGAGTGCTGGAACGGAGAATTTTGCAGAGTTTTGAGATAGGAAAATGAGCTTAAAGAATAACGTATCTGGGTCCCTCCTTTTATAGGCGGAGGAGGCAACGGATTGATGGCGACGTTTGTAACCGCCTGGTAGTGGGCCGCCCATGGTCAGAGAAATTGATTGCGAAAGATAGTGGAGCAGACACGTGGCCATCACCGCGGCTCGCCATGCGAAATCTGTTATGAGGGGTGGAGCAGCGTCCGTTGTCGTGACTTGCCAGCGGATAGGAGAATCGCATGGTATCCGTCGCAGGAGGTGGAGCAGGTTCGTGGCCGTTATTGTGGCCTGCCAGGGGATAGTGGAGCTGTGCGGAATCCGCCACAGGAAGTGGAGCAGGGTGGCGATGGTTACTGCGGCTTGTCAGGGAATGATGGAACTGCGCGGAGTCCGCCACAGGAAGTGGAGCAGGGTCGTGGCCGTTTTGATGGCCTGTCAGGGGGCGCGGATCTGTCGATTGAAGCTCGACAGCGACCGGAGCCCGGTTTCTGTAGAGGTCTGGGAGAGGTCCTCCTGGCGGTTGGGGTCGTGGGTGGAGCCCGACTTCCGGGGGAGTCTGGGCGGAACCCTCTCGGAGCCGAAGTTGCGGGCGGAACCCGGCTCTCGTAGGAGTCCGGGCGGAGTCTGCTTGCGGCTGTAATCGTTGACGTCGAAGATGAAGCTCGGCTCCCTTAAGAGCATAGGCGAAGTCCTCCTGCAATTTAAAATTAAAGGCGAAGTCCGGCTCTCGTAGGAGTCCGGATGGAGCTTACCGGCAGTTGATACTGAGAGCGGAGCCCGGCTCCCGTAGGAGTCCGGGCGGAGCTGTGCTGCTGTCGGCGGTGGAGCCCGGCTCCTGTAGGAGTCCGGGCGGAGCTGCGCTGCTGTCGGTGGTGGAGCCCGATTCCCGTAGGAGTCCGGGCGGAGCTGCGCTGCAATCAAAGTTAAGGGTGAAGTCCGGCTCTCGTAGGAGTCCGGATGGAGCTTACCAGTAGTTGATACTGAGAGTGGAGCCCGGCTCCCGTAGGAGTCCGGACGGAGCTGCGCTGCTGTCGGCGGGGGAGCCCGGCTCCCGTAGGAGTCCGGGAGGAGCTGCGTTGCTGTCGGCGGTGGAGCCCGGCTCCCGTAGGAGTCCGGGCGGGGCTGCGTTGCTGTCGGCGGTGGAGCCCGGCTCCCGTAGGAGTCCGGGCGGAGCTGCGCTGCTGTCGGCGGTGGAGCCTGGCTCCCGTAGGAGTCCGGGCGGAGCTGCGCTGCTGTCGGCGGGGGAGCCCGGCTCCCGTAGGAGTCCGGATGGAGCTTACCAGCAGTTGATACTGAGAACGGAGCCCGGCTCCCGTAAGAGTCCAGGCGAAGCTGTGCTGCCGTCGGCGGGGAAGCCCGGCTCCCGTAGGAGTCCGGGCGGAGCTGCGTTGCTGTCGGCGGTGGAGCCCGGCTCCCATAGGAGTCCGGGCGGAGCTGCGCTGCTGATTCCGTTGAGGGTTTCGGCTGTGGGTATTTTATACCCAACAAATACCATTCATAATGATATCACAGTAATATTTTCTTATAAAAAAATTATAACCATCCTTGGCCAAAAGGCCTACGGAAATAATATTCATAAGAAAAGATGGACAATAATAACAATCATCTAAAATAATGACATTTGAGTTGAGAGCAAGCTGAACTTTTTCTATAGCTAGAACTGAAACAGCTCTTCCATCTCCAACATTCAGGAATCATTCATTTTTCTCAATTTTTTTACTAATCCGAAGTTCCTGCAACGAATTGCAGATATGAATCAGACTTTCGATATCCAATACCTAGGTAGTAGTATCACAGATAAAAAAATTATAAGGTATTATCATATAAGTATCTTGTCTGCAACTCTTTGCTGATTTCTCTTCTTAGGCCTATTTAGATCAAGAAAAACTAGATATAGAGAATAATTCCTCTTTCAGTGTCCCAATTTTTTACAAAAGAAGTATTTTATCTGACTCTGATCTGGCTTAGACTGCTTAGGATTAGCATAATTTTTTTGTACCTTGCATTTTCTTCCTCTCTTAGAGGATCGATGCCTTGTTGAGGATAAATCCTTAAGTGCACCAAAGGACTTGTTCAACTTTGAAGTATCTTTTTTGGCTGAGCATCATCGAATTTACAATTAAATTTGTCACTCATAGTAGCTATCATTATGCAACGTACTGTTGTATAGTTATTGAGCCACTTTTGATAAGTGTCTCCAACCATCGCATGTGCATTGGGAGCTAGTACTTGAGGTGTTGGATCCATAATCACATATAGGATCCTCTCATGCTCGAGAACTATTCTTAACTTTCGATACCAATTATCAAAATTGGGTCTCATAAACTTGTTGCTATTCAATAGTGAGCGAAGCGATAAACTACTAGCCATCACTGAAAAGAAAATAAAAGATCTATTAGTATATGAATTATTTAATTTTAAAGATTTGAACTTTAGTCTAAAGATTCTTCCACTATTTTATACAAATTGATAACCTTTACTTTCAATTCAAAAAATTATCTGAATTCTTTAGTGGGTACTAGAATCCATATAGACTGTACACAAATCCAACTTTGGCCGACCAACCCATGTGCATCTATGGATAGGTTCTTAATCAATTATTTTTTTAAATAATTTTTAGTAATGATTTTACCCCAGATTTCTTTTCAGTAGGCTTTGGCTTCCACTAAAAGTCTCGATTAGATCCAACCATTAACATGACCATACTCAGCGCATCTGACTAACGAATGATTAGGCCTAACTTTGATCAGCCAATCTAACCACTCATCAGAGAGACACGATTGAGTTATCATATTATGAATGATAATTTTAATAGCAGATAAGTACCAAGTCTTTGGGCCTCCAATGATTATCAGACTAATGGATCCATTATCATCCAACTTAATAGAAGGCTATGATCTAGTTATCTTCATAACTATTTTATTTTAAAGATCTAATAATTTAGAAGATTTGATTTAATGGTTTGAGAATCAATTGACCGATGAGTCTTAAATTCTCCCACTAACTTCACCAAGTCATAAAGAGGACTATAGACTAGCTAGTCCAAGGGTACCTAATTCAGTCAAACTGGTTTAATAATTTGAGAAGAAGAGAAGAGATTTACCAATAAGTCATAAATCCTTCCACTAACTTTACCAAGTTATGAAGAGAACTAGAGATAAGCCTGATCAAAGATACCTAAATCAGTCACACTAATTTACTTTAATGGCATGGGTCAACTTGAATCGATCAGTGATCTAATCAAAACATAATCTATCGAATTGGTTTGGTAAATGAGATTGGTGGGAGGATCTGTCTCGACTTATCTTAGACACCATCAAAATGGTTAGATAAGTGGACTACCAATTAAAAATCAATGATCATATTGCCAAACTTATCTTAGACATCAATTAGTCGATTAGTTTTCGTTCAATCAACCAAAAGACTCGGGCTAAACTATTAAGCTACGATCTGGTCCATTAGGTATGATCAAAAATATAGACTTGATCAAGCTACAATTATTGAGGTTGATCTAAAAAAATTCTAACCTAATTTAATTCAACTCTTAATTAGATTTAATCAATTTCTCTAATTAGTTCATATTTATTTCTAATCCTAAGTCTAACTCAGTTAAAAGACATGATTCATACTAACCCATGGCCCATCATTTTATGAGGCATCTTAACATCTTCAATTCTTAAATCTAGTTCACTTAATTTTAAATTAAGTGTGTAAAACTTGTGTTTCAGTCTGTAAAATTATTTTACTAGAATTTCAAGTGAAGCATACATCATATGTCATGTAATTTTTAGATCTTAAAATCTAATTTTCAGATCTATATTTTATAATTAAATATACATAATTTGATCTAAATATCATATATACATCACATATATCATGATCACTTTTAGCTCACCACCGATTACATCATATGCAACCTACCATTCAGATCTTAAAATAATTTTTATATTTAAATTTATTTTATTAAAATTATAATTAATCATGAATCACTTTAGATCTAATCAAAATATATTCATGATATAAATAATTTTAAAAAATTTTTTACTGTTTCTCTTCATGAGATATGATCACAGTGACACCTTTACAAGTCATAAGAGAACCCATCGATGGGCAAGAGAATAACTCAATCCCTGTTTTCTCTTATGATCGGACAGTCTGATTATTATCTTAATTTGAGTACTAGACTACTAAGATTTGAAATTTAATTTTAAGAATTAATTACATCTATATATGCAATAATCAAAACAGGCATACATTCATATGAACATGATCATATCATTTATATTATGTATCTAATCTAATTAGAAGAATGCATCAGATTAATTTCAGATAAATTTTATATAAATTTTAGATCTAAACCTACTTTTATACAGTATATAAAAAACTTAAATCAGATCTAAAATCCCATAGAAAACTTTTCAAACACACACATGAATGCATAGAAAATAAAATTCTGGTTAAACCTGATTTGATATTATGCAGAATTTTACTTAAAATCAGATCTGAAGATCTATCAAAATAGATTCAATTCAAATCTTAATTAAATCTAATTTCTAATCCAAAATAATATCATAAAAATTTTATTAAAATATATTTAAAATAAATTTTAATTTGATTGTTATTTCAGTAAAAATCTGCATCAAAAAAATTATGTTATAATAGATTTATAACTAACCATAATCAACCATTGATTAGGTTCTTAAAATCTGATCAAATTATTTTTAATTAATAGGTCTAAATCAGATTTATTATTCTACATAAAAAATCTGGTTACATAATTTAATCATATCAAAAAAATTAGTTATGTATCCATGGATCAGGCCTTGCTCTGATACCATTTGAAGAAAAAATTCTTCGATCTGATCAGATCGTCAGGGTGTGATTTGAAAATTTTTCTATTCAAAAGCTTACATAATAATTATAAATTATCTTAATCATAGTAGAATAGGGATCAAATTTCTAGAGGTTGCTTGAATCCGATGCCTCGCAAGGCCTGAAAGTATAGGTCCTCTACTTCGTACGTACACTAGGCTCAGTAGGAAAGAGGGATGATCTTTTTTTCGCCAATCTTCAGAAAGAAATATGGGGAGGGAGGAGATCTGATTTTCTCTCCTTAGGGATATCTGAAAAGGAGTCCTCACACCTAGAAGAGGAGCACCCGAGATAACTCACAATAAGAAAGAAAGAACGCCATCTTTCTTTTGGTCGCGCACACCCTTCACGCCCCACTCTTTCTCATGGTGGTTCTCCCTTAATTTTGTCTCACAAATCTTGGATGGATACCGATTGTAAGAGTGCTCTCTTTAAATAGATGTGGCATCCCACATCTGATCAATGTCCAAAGGAGTTAGGATTCCCTATCCAAAGAGGAAACCCATTAAAGAAAGGAGACCGACCACCAAGCACACGTCCAAGCCTTCACGTGAAAAAAAAAAGATGGGATGGAAATAATTTTGCACCTCCTCCTTTTCTTGGTCGATTATGATGAGAGAGAGTCTCTGGTTTATGAGACTCTTTGGTTCTAAATCAATTTACTTCAGATTTGACTCATTTTGGATCCGATTCGAATTTGATTTAAATCAGATTTGAAGAATCTATCAATTCTAATCTAATTAGAATTCTGATCTAAGTCTAACTTAGATTTTAATCTAATTCAAGTCTAATTAAATTAGATCTAATCTAAAATTAATTAGGACATAAATTTAATCTCTCATAAATTTTTTAGATCATTGATCAGATCATTATCATCTTTGAAATTAAATATGAACCTCATGTCTAGTGCCAGCTAGATATAGTCAACTTGTTTAATTCTATATGATCTCTAACTTAATTCTCAATTAAGCTAATCTATTCATTCGATCAAGTCACATACTTTTAATTCAAATTCATAGATTTAGATCAATTATTTCCTACATTGCTTAACTTTGTGCATGACTCCATAAGTTCGAATACTAAATCAGTAGCATAGAAATCATTTTCTGTACTAATCAAAGTTACCATCTAGTAATAATTTCTAATGTCCAGATAGGTTAAATATTTACAAGATAATATTCAAGAACCTATGCATATGGTTATCACATAATTCATCCTTTTGATCTCGAATGCTTGAAGATGATCTAGGATTTAATTATCAACTCTGGATGAGTCATCCACATTATATTTCAACTTTTTACATCCATCACATGGATTATCTAGGCTTAAAATTTATTAAATTGAAATACAGTGATGCATTTTCTCCTATAATCCAGAGGAATCAATCTCATCTTGACCTATATACAGACTTCGTAAGTACTTGACTGTACCCAGTAATCTTCTATCACTGTATTAGAAATACAGATAGTCCGATATCAAAGCACAGTGAGTTGCTTGCAAGTCACTATAGTGATCTCAGATATGAGGGATGCTTATGTCCATATGCTTTGCGAGCTGCTGTTGACAGTAGACAGAGCGCTCCGCAGGTAAGTCACTTATTCTGTGACGATGTACTCCTGCATCTCATCTGTATACCATATCAGTATCTTTATACTCTTTGATTAAGAGGACACCCAACCTATATGGTACATAACGATCTACACTTGATGAACGTCATCGTCCTGTAATGATGTATCATTTGATCGTGAACATGTTTAAGAACTATTCAATAAATCTTTCTTTATCGATTGTCATATAGTTCTAAAAATTTCATCACAACACAAGAGTTCTAATAAGGAAGATATACACCATGTGATGAAAAATATCCAATAACCTTTATTGTTTCATAATTCATATATAATTACAAAGAGCACAATCATCCAAACGATTGGCTTTAGGATATATTTTCTAACATAAAGTGTACTTGTTACTTACTAAGTTATGAAGCTCATACACTTGTTGTTTTATAGATCTAAGAATTGGTGTCTATCATCGGCATTTTAAGGAATATTAAAAGCAATGTTGATTTTGTAGATGGGTGGACCGGTTCAATTGGTACATATATATCTTAATATTTTTTGATTGATGTGTTAGATAATTTAAACATTAGAAGTTTTGGATTACAAAAATTTAGGAGAAGAATCCTGTAGTAGTGTTTGTTGTGGAATTTTTAAAACATATAGTCTTTTAGATTAATGGTTTAGTTACTTTGATATTTATTATCTTCTATATATAAATTATATAACTTTTAGATTATATTGAATTTATTGAAAGATGGAATGCCTTGCACACCTATAGGGATAGTTCCATGTAAGTATGCGGTGGTTGCTTACGTCCCGTTGTTTGAATCTAGGATGGAGGCATGACAATCCTTTATCCCATCAGTAAGCCTATTTATAAAAACTATGATTAATGGTTGAACTCATGTGCTAGTATCCATATTTGCATTGGTAGATCATTTCCTCTTATCAGGGCTCAACTAAGGAACTATAATCATGGAAAATAAAATAGTTGTCAATATTTTAGGTAGTGGTAATGTTAATATAAAATTTTCTATAAAAAAAAATATTACCCTCCGAGACATGCGGCATATTCCTGATATTAGAAGAAAGCACATCAGTGGGTCTCTTTTTGTGCAATTAGGATATAAGATTATATTAGAGTCTAATAAGATTATAATTTCTAAAGATGATGTATAGATTGGTAAAGGATTTGTATATGAGAGATAAGTCAAAATCAATATATTTTTTCCTTCGATTATTGAAAATTCTTTTTCAAATTATGCTCGATTAATCTAGTTGAATTCTGAATCATGTGATATTTGGCATGAAAGACTGGAACATGTGAATTTCAAATCTATCAATAAAATATTCAATCTTGATCTTTTTCTAAATTAAAGATTGATCATAAAACTATGTGTAAGATTTGTGCTCAATCCAAATAGACTTGTAAACCTTTCAAATCCATCCCTCAAAGATACTCAACTCCTTACATTAGTTCATAGTAATGTTTATGGTTCTTATTGAAATCCAATCCATGAAGATAGTCATTATTTTATGACCTTTATTGATGACTTCTTTAGGTCTAGCTATTCCATTTTTATGAAAATCAAGGATGAAGTCTTCAATAAGTTTAAAGTTTCTAAAGTTAAGGTTGTAAACCAAACCGAAAAGAAAATTAAAATCCTAATATCTGATAGATGAGATAAATATTCATCAAATAAATTAGCTACTTTTCTATAAAGAATATAGTATAATTCATGAAGTTACTACTCCTTACTCTCTTCAATCAATGATGTTGCTGAATGAAAGAACTGAACTCTATTGGGCATGGTTAATGCTATGATCATAAGTTCTTCTAGAAAACTTATGGAAAGAAGCTTTTTTAACTTCTACTTTTATCCTTGATAGGATGGTATCAAAGAATAAAAAGAAGACTCCCTATGAGTATTAGAATAGACATGCACCTAAGCTGAGTTACTTTCAAATTTAGGGATGCTTAGAAAGGTTGTTGTTTTCGAATCTAAGAGAAATAAAATAAGTTCTAAAATTATTGATTTGATCATTTTTGATTATTCTTTTGATAGTAATACATACTATTTTCTTGCTATTTATTCTGAAATTAGTGATATATCTATTAATTCCATAATTGAATCCAGAGATGCAACTTTCTTGAAAAATGTGTTTCCTTTCAAGACTCAAATCCTTCAATCAACATCTAATTATAGCTCGTATTACTTTCATAGTTCAACTTTGATCTCTAATACTCTAATCTCTAATAAGCCTATATTAGATTAATCTGATTTTCTTTCTGAGCCTAGAAGGAGCCAAAAAAGTTAGGATCAAAAAGAAAATAAGTGAATATTTCTTTACCATTTTAGTTGAGAATATCTTTACCTCATATCAGGAGATTATACGATCTTCTGATGCTCATTTTTGAAAAGAGACAATTAACAGTGAGGTTGAATCTATTTTAAAAATAACAATTTGGATTCTTATTGATTTATTTGTTGGAAATAAATTTTTAGGTCATAAATAGATCTTTTGAAAGAAATTGAGGGTTGACAAATCAATGGAAAAGTATAAGATGCGACTTATAACCCAAGATCTTGGGCAAAAGTCGGTATTGATTTTTTTGATACTTATGTACCTATTGCTAGCTTTATCACTATCCATATTCTTCTTATTCTTGCTTCCATTTATGAATTCTTTGTGCATCAAACAAATGTGAAGATAATTTTTTTATTTGGTAATCTTGATGAGAAATTTATATGATTAAACTTAAGGGCTTCATAGTGTCAGAACAAAAGCATAAAGTGTAAAGCTTATTAGATCCTTAGACTAAAGTAAGTATATTGCCTAGAGGTAGCAACCCAAAAGAGAGAGAGGGGATGAATTGGGTTCTAAAAAAAAAATTAAGCCAAATTAAAATTTAACAAAATATCAAAAGTAAAGTATAAATATAAAGCAAAGATTTAAAGCAATAAATAAAGCAAGAATGTAAGCAAGGCAATCACACCACAAACACACAAAAGTTTATAGTGGTTCAGAGCAATCCACTCCTATGTCCACTCTCTAAACTTTTCTTAAGAATTTCACTATAATCCTTCCTTGATTATAGTATAATAAAATTCAGTTGATTTTCTAAGATCGTCCACCAAAACCTTGCATCATTAGTTTTTCGGACTCACTAACAATCTAGTTGATTTTTTGGGTTCACCAACCAAACCTTTATAACATCCAATTATGAGCTTGGATAGACCTAATCTCTAAATTTCTTTTCTCAAAAAAAACTTGTAAAGAAAACAAAATACAAAGAACAAAAATTTTAGCACAAAAGAAAATAGAAAAGAAACTCTTTTGATGCCCGAAGAAGTTGTTGATGTGTTGCTCAAATGAAGCTTCAACTTCTCTTCTTAATGCTTGAGAGGATGGAGAAGATATTGAAGAAGATTACACTTTAAAAGCTCTCAAAACAATACACTAATTCCTCTCTTTTCTTCTCTTTGCAAGGATATACAATGAACCTCACAAATTTGAATATTTTTCGCTTTTCAATTCTTTTTTCTTGCTTCCCAAATGATTCTCTATCTTTTTATAACTTTGAAAGAGGCTTGAGAATGTGTTTTGACCATTGGAGAGCTTGAAATAGCCGTTAGACATAAAAATTAGCCATTGAAAAAGTACAAAAAACTAACCGTTATTGCTGTCCCCATGCAGTCGAGCTGGCTCGAGTTGCAGTCAAGCTAGCTCGAGTAGGAATCGAGCTGGCTTGAACAGATATCCTAAAAATATAATTTTCTATCCTTTTGAGAGAGCTGGCTCGATTATGTATCAAGCCAAAGTTTCAATCCCATTTCGTACCAAAGTCGGCCCGACTTCTTTCGAAATTACCTCCAAACTTTTCAATTTTATTTTTCTTTATTGTTTGACCTTTCAAACTTGAATTTTCTTGATCCTAATACTTCCAAATGATATTTACTTTTTTTACTTTCATTTTCTCTTCTTTTAATTTTATTTTCTTCACAATGAATCATCAAAACTTATGTGAACTTATTCTTTGAAGTACTTTGGCATGGTATCTTGAGAGGATTTATACTTAAGATAAATTCTTTATTTTGAATGCTGAAAAAACCCTACATCCAATCTTAAAATATATGATTAAAATCATAATTATTCAAAATTTAGCAATCATCAAAATCAATTGCAGGGCCAACAATCTTTCTCTTTTTGATGATAACAAAACTTTGAGTATATGTATAAAAATAAATATAATGTGTTTCAATACTATTTATCAATATATACCATGAAATAATAGATTAAACACATGAATGCATAGTTCATGAATATCCTCAATTCAAATCAATGAATATTAAGATTTTAAGTATCAAATTGATGAGCATCTTAAGAATTAATTCTTTAAGCATATACTTAATATTCCTCTCCCCATTTTTGACATCATCAAAAAGCTCATGGAAAAAATTAAGAAATATCATCAAAATCAATAAATTAGCTTGAATTCAAAAAAATATCTTTTGATTCAAAATAAGTTTAAAACATTGTTTTCTTCTTAAAATTAGCTTGAATTCAAAAATCAAAAAGCTTTTTCCCCTTTTTTGACTTAATTTGACTCTATAATCAGATTTTCAATCAAGTAAATAATTACTTTGAGCTTGCAAAGGGAGTAAAACTTTTTAAAAGATTTTTGCAGTGAAATCAAGCATAGCATTACTTCAATATTCATTCTTTTTTTAATAAAAATTTATTATTTAAATTCAAAAAAAAAATATGTATCGAGAATGTATTAGAGTAAAAATAATTTTACAAAGATTTTTTCATGCACATCAAAAATTCTGTGTTATATTCATATTTTCAAATGAGTTTCAAGCTTGGATTTAGAAATACATTTCTTAGAGTAAGAATGTGTTTCCAATTCAATTTAACTCCTAGTATTTTTCAAGAATGATCATGTAAATCAAATTTATAAGATTGGCACAAGGAAAGATTCAATATCTTAAGTTTCAAAGTTGGAAAAATGTATCAAAATCAATTTGTTTGGAGTAAAAAAAGTTTCAAATTCAGTTTAACCCTAATTAATTATCAAAAATAATTTAGTAATTAAATCCAATAAATCAAATGGAATAAGCACATGAAAGCTCAATATGAAAATTAAAGCTCAAATAAGCACATGAAAGCACATTAAAGCATTCGATTTAGAGTTTAAGATCAAAGTTAATTTTTCTTGATTTAAACTAATTTATATTTTTAGTTAAATTAATGGCATAAGAAGACTTAAATCAAAAATTTAAAATCAAATTCAATTTTTTCAAAATAGATTGAATTTTCAATCAAGGCTAGACTACCTTTCAATTTTTCTCTCCCTATTTTTCATAACAAATGCTAGAAAGTTAATGTTCTTGTGTCTCTCCCCTTTTTTTTTTCAAATTATGTATACTTAAGCTTAACATTTTTCTCCCTCTTTGTTTTACAAGTCAAGACATTTTCAATCAAATAATCTTTTAAGAACACATTTTCTTCTTAAATATTTTTTTCCTCTTTTGCAAAAATACATTATGGGTTTAACTTAGAAATTCAAATCAAGACTTCTTTCTTTTCTCAAAAACATAGATGCAAATATACTTCTCAATTCAAAAATTTGAATAATATAGTCTTGAAAATACTTCACTCTCTTTTTGATATTAAAATAGATTATTCAAAAATATATCACAAATATTTGTCCCAAATAATATAAGAGCAAGAATATAGCCATGAAAATTCAGATTTGAGACATAGCATATTTTTCTTTTGCCCAAAGATAGTGTGATGAAATTCAGGGCAAAATTCAAATTAGACTACTTGATATCAATTATGAGAAGTTTGAATTTATTTTTTTGAAAAACAATAATTTCAAATAGTAAATAATTAATTTAATTTTTTTTTATACCAAATATTTTATAATTCAATCCAAATAGCAACTATCTTGATACCAATTAGAGATTTCAAAATGAACACATTATAAATCTATTTCTTGAATATAATCAATCATAACAAAGTATAAAAATATTTCAAATTTAGCTTGATATTAGATTTTTTGAAATAGTAACTTTTCAAAAAAAAATTTGATACCAATTATTTTAGTTTTAAAATGATGAAGATATATCGATTCAAATCAAATAGATTTGATAATTTAGAATAATAAAATAATTTGAATTGATATCAGCAAACTATTCAAATTAAGTAATTTTTAGCTATTCTTCAAAAAGATCATTTCATCTTTTTTATAATAAATATTATGTAATTTAGTTTAGAAAAGGCAATAATTTTTTTGGATTTTCTTAAATAATATCTTATCAAGAATATAGCTTTGCAAAAATCAGATTTAAGACAAAGACATTCTTCCATTTTTGTCAAGAAGTAGATCAATGTAATACAAGGCAAATAGTAAGTTAACTGACACCAATTGAATAAAACTATTTTTTTTTAATATTTAGCTTTAAATATGAATGATAGCTTTCTTAAAATATTTTTTTGATATCAATTTTAAAAGATTTAAAAAGAATATTTTTTCAAATTTAATTTTTAAAATCAATCAATCGGAACAAAGTATCAATATTCATCAATAAATTCTCTTTTAAGATCAAATTGATGATCAAAAAAGATATTTAAATCAATTTGGAGGATCAAAAATTAATTAATTAGGGGTTTGATAATCAATCAAATCAAATAAATGAGAATCTAGATAGAGGCTCTATGAGTTTAGTTTAACTAGAAAAATTCAAATCCTTAAGTCGAAACCTATGATGCAATGCAAATCAATACATCATATACTTGATCTCTTATAATTGGAGTGTTTTATCTTCGAGTGCTTAAATCATGTAAATTTTAGGATATTTCAATAATTAAGCATTTTATGGAGGAATATCAAATATTAGTTCAATTTATAAATTTTTCAAGGAATAAAATGATATGGGGGAAGCTAAAAGATCATACTGAATTTTAAAAAAAAATTAAGCTCATATTATGCATAAAAGAGAGCATGTTGATTTTGAATTTAATATAAAATTAATAAATTCAAACATTCAAATTATAAATAATGATAAATCATAAAAATTAATTAATTATTATAAATGAATTCAAAAAATATTGATGGTATGATACAGAGAAAAGTTTAGCTTTTACCAATAACATCATCCATCTATTTTCATTCACAAGGCATCCATCCATAAAAATTTTTCTCTTTTTATTCTATTGGATCCTTGGTATACCTACAAAATCACTTCTTAATTTTTGGTATCCAAGCTTTCTTGAATCTATGGGAGTTAGTGCTCAAAATTTCATTTGGAATCTAAATTTGTTTGACTAATGTATGGTCAATTCTTTTGATATTACACTCTAAAATTTTATGATCAATTTGGTTATATTTAAAGTATTTAATAGAATGATTTTTAAAGAAAGCTTTTATGAACATATTTTTAGAATGTTGCTATTTTCTTGAAGAATTCAAATCAGTTTTTATTTTATTGAAAACAATCTTTTTATTATTTATCATTGATTGAAGATTTTGAAAACTAAGGATAAATTTTTCAGTTATGGGTTTCAAAATTTCAATCTCTCTTCTTAATTTTTCATTTTCTCCCAAAAGCTTTTTTTTTTCTTTTAGAAGATTTTCATTCATTTAGGGAGAAATTTAGATTTTCAAATTCCTTTTTCAGCTCAATATTTTCTTCAACTAAAGAATTTTTAGATTTTATCCATTCTTTTTTTTTAGCTAAAAAATTCTTTTCTTTCATTAAACTAAAATTAGACTTTTTGAGCTCCTTATTTTTCAGCCTCAACTTTTTGAATTCATGCATTAAATCATCAAATGCCTCAAACAACTCATCAAAAGTAAGATGGGAGAAGTTTTTTGAATTTACCTCATTCTCATTGGCCATGAGGCAAAGATTTGATGCTTCCTCTTCCTCATCCAAACTTGATACATCACCATCTCTCCATATTCCTAGCATAGTTCTTTTCTTTGCTCTTTTGAGGTGCATTTTGCCACTAGTGATATATTTCTTCTCTTCATTGTCCTTCTCCTTCAAGCTTTTCTTCATGAGAAACTTTTCAAATTTTTTTGAGAGTGGTACCATATCCTCATCATCCTCACTTTCATCTTCATCATCATCATCATCCAACTTATTGCTTCCTTCAAATTTGGTGGTGGACTTGAAAGTAATGGCCTTCTTCTTCGTTGGCTCCTCATTTTCCTCCTTCTGAGTCAAGTTCAACTTATGTGTCATAAGTGAACCAATGAGTTCTTTTAGGGAGAGCTTTGTGAAATCTTTAGCTTTTTGAATTGTCGTCACCTTTGCTTTCCTTTATTTTGACAAAGACCTTAAAATCTTGCAAACAAGTTCATAGTTAGTATGAACCTTGTCAAGGTCATTCAAGGCATTAATAATATCGATAAATTTAAAAAATATTTTAAAAATTGACCATATTTTTTTATTTTGAACATTTCATATTTTGTGAACAAGCAAGTTGATTTTGGGCTCTTTTACTTCGCTTGTTCCCTCATGAGTCACTTCCAATCTTTTTCAAATTTTTTTTATCGATGTACAAGTGGATATTCTATTAAATTCATATACATCAAAAGAATAATAGAGAACATTGATCACTTTTGTATTTAATTGAGCCATCTTCTTATCATATTCGTCCCAATCTTTTTCGGACTTGAGAAGGAGAACTCTATTTACATTAATTATGGGTGTGTATGGTCCTCTAGTTATAATTTCTTACAAATCATAGTTTAGAGCTTGTATAAAAATTTTTATTTAAATTTTTTAAAATAAATAATTTATTTCATCAAAAGATCACTTGGGGTTGTCATGATCTTTGGCCCTTGATCGTTAGGTCAATAATTAATAACAGAGCATCTACTCTGATATTATTTGTTGCCTAAAGGTAACAATCTAAAAGGGAAGATGAATTAGATTCTTAAAAAAAATTAAGCCAAATTAAACTTTAACAAAATATATGCTTGAAATTAAGCTATATTAAAAGATTGTGAGGTATATACAATAGTGTTGCAGCAAAATTGAAATAACAAAAGCAAAGTATAAATATAAAGTAAAGATTTAAAGTAATAAGTAAAGCAAGAATGCAAGCAAAGCAATCACACCACAAATACATAAAAGTTTATAGTGGTTCGGAGCAATCTGCTCCTATGTTCACTCCCCAAGTTTTTTTAAAAAATTACACTATAATTCTTCCTTGATTATAGTGTGTTTGTTTTTTCGGACTCATAAATAAAATCTAATTAGTGTTTCAGGATCACCAACCAAAATCTTATACTATTAATTTTTTAGACTCATTAGCAACCTAGTTGATTTTTTGGATTCACCAAACAAATCTTCACAACATCCAATTACGGGTTTGGATGGATCTAATTCTCAAGTTTCTTTCCTCCAAAGAAATTTGTAAAGAAAATAAAATACAAAGAATAGAAATTTCAGCACAAAAGAAAATAAAAAAAAACTCTTTTAATGTCTGAAAAAGTTGTTGATGTGTTGCTCAAATAAAGCTTCAACTTCTCTTCTTGATGCTTGAGAGGATGGAGAAGATATTGGAGAAGATCACACTTTAAAAGCTCTCAAAATAATATACTAATTCTTCTCTTTTCTTCTCTTTTCAAGGATATACAATGAGCCTCACAAATCTAAATATTTTTCTCTTTTCAATCCTTCTTGCTTTTCAAATGATTCTTATCTTTTTATAATCTTGGAAGAGGCTTAAAAGTATATTTTGGCCATTGGAGAGCTTAGAATAGCCGTTAGACATAAAAATTGATCGTTGGAAAAGTACAGAAAACTAGCTGTTATTGCTGTCCCCGTGCAATCGAGCTGGCTCGAGTTACAGTCGAGTGGCTTGAGCAGGTATCTTGAAAATATAATTTTCTGTCCTTCTAAGAGAGCTAGCTTAGATCCATTTTAAATCGGCTCAGCTGCATGTCAAGCCAAAATTTTAGTCCCATTTTGCATCAGAGTCGACTCGATTTCTTTCGAAATCGACTTCAAACTTTCTAACTTTATTTTTTTTCATTGTTTGATTTTTTAAACTTGAATTTTCTTGATCCTAATACTTCCAAATAAAATTTACTTCTTTCACTTTTATTTTTTCTTATTCTAATTTTATTTTCTTCCCAATGAACCATCCAAACTTGTTTGAACTTATTCTTTTAAGTACTTTGACATGGTATCTTAAGAGGATTTATTCTTAAGATAAATTCTTCATTTTGAATGCTTAAAAAATCCTACATCCAATCTTCAAATATATGATTAGAATCATAATTACTCAAAATTTGGCAATCATCAAAATTAATTATGGGGCTAACAAAGTACCTAAATAATAATATGATAAATTCGATAGTATTATACTTTCTTTGATTTTTCAAAGTAATGAATTTGATAACTTTTTTTATCATAAAAGATTTGATTGATATGTTATTTTTTGCTTCTACATTGATGACATCTTGATTCTTTCTATTGATCACCTTGATCTAATTAATGATGTCAAAAAAAAAATTTCATTACTTTGATATGAAGAATTTAAGTGAAGTTGTTCTAATCCTTGGTATAAAGATCATTTGATTCTCTGATTGTATTTATTTATCTCAATTTCATTATGCCTAATTGCCAATAGATAAATATGGTTTTCTGACTTTTTTTCTATTTCTACTCCTTTTGATCCTTCTATCCAACTCTAAAATACTCTAATAAACCTATGAATTAAGAAAAGATATGCTTAAATTATTGAATCTCTAATGTATCTCTCCAATCATATCAGGCCTGACATTGTTTATGTTATTTTTAAGCTTAATTGCTATACTAGTAATCCGAGTAGGTTTCATTGGATTGCTCTAGAAAGAGCCTTTAGGTATTTTAAAAGTATTATTTCATGTTATCTTACATTTGTTGGCTATCTAGCTTATGGAAGGGGTACAATGATATCAATTAGCTTTTTGACTCATCTGAGGTTAAATCTATTTCTGGCTATATATTTCTTCTTAATAGTAGTGCTATTATTTGAAAATCAGCCAAATAAATCATAATAGCTAGAAGTATGGTGAAAACTGAACTTATAGCTCCTAGTTCTATCTGTTTTGAAATCGAATGGCTCAAAGATCTTTTATTAAAAAAATTTTTACTTTCATCTCCTGTTCCTCTTATTTCAATCTATTGTAATCCAAAGTTATAATTGATTTTTGCAAGAAAAAACTTATAAATTTAAAATTAAGTAGATATATAAAAGTAAGACAAATGTCTGTGAAAAAATAAAAAATCTATGGCATTATTTTATTCTCTTATGTAAAAACTAATAATAATCTTACCAATTGCCTTACTGAAGGTTTAAATAGGACTAATATCTTGGAGTCATTGAGGGTAGGGGTGTGCAAACAAAGGTCAAATCACAAATCCAACCCAAACTAGTCCTTTTAGTTTAATTTGGATAGGATTTTTTTTATTTCCAATTTGATTTAGATTTTCAATATTTTGAAATCAAAAAAATTGGTTTGATTTCACGATGTGCTCTTGTCCCGAGAGCGATCAAAGATATTATTTTTTATAGATCTCCTAGTTTTGTACAATAGGATGAGTCAGGTCGATCCACAGAGATCTTAGGTGGTTGTGTTTGGAATCATAAAGCAAAAGAAGATTTAAAATTTTATGTGCACTGAAATCATTATTTAAAAATCTAAATAAATAAGAAAAATAAATTTTAAATTAATAGTAGGGGTGATCAAGCTAGAGAGATCTCAGGGATTACAAATCATTCTTTTACAAAATAGATTTTAATACTCAAAATCATACAAGGATGACTTGTTGTCAATGAATGATCTTTGAGTAAAATCTATCTTTATCTGAGTATGGACCGTATCCTTCAGATCACAGCTTGTCCTTTTATGACTATAGATTATCTCAAGAGATTTTATAAAGAAAAGGTAGGAGATCAAATCTTAAAACAACCTATTTCTTTCTTAAGCATGCATCGTATCCTTCGGATTATGGTGCGTCTCCAAAGAATATAGATTGTTTAGATTAATGATCTAATCAAATAAAAACACAAGCATATATTGAAAAAAATAATAATCTTTTATACTTTACATGAAAAAAGTATACAAAAGATATAATCAAGGAAAACAAATATGCTTTACGAAAGAAATCATTTCATCCTAGAGATTGAGAAGTCTAGCCACTCATTGTGTTGAGTCCTCTTGCTTCCAGCATCTTCATCTTTGAAAACTCCAAATTTCTTGGATGAAAGGGTGAAGAAAAAAGGAAGAAGAAGAAAGAAAGAAGAGAGAAGGGAAGAGGTGAGGCATGGAGATGAGGATCTATGGGGCGTTGGGGATTTACGCTTTGTTTGGATTGGAGGTACACGAGAGTTTATAAGGGGAGGGGAGAGGAGGATAATGGAGGGAAAGGGAGGAGAGGGTAAGGGAATTAATGAACTTTTGTTTGTAAAAAGAGAGAAAGGGTAAAGAAGAGTATATACCTTATCCTTGTTTGGATAGAGGGATTAAAGGAAAGATAGAAGAATTTTTATATATATTTTGATAAATATATCTTTTCTTATTAATAGATGTACTATTTGATGTTAGTGATATTTTGATAAAGATTGTGAATCTCTGTCACTAGAATCTGTCTTCCAAAGATCTTGATATCCGAATTTTTGGATTTACGTGAGGAGCGGCATGTAGACGAAGGGATGGCTATAGGATTTTAGAGTTGTGCGAAGAGCAAAGGAGCGGTTGGAAAGATAGAATATATAATGATTTAGTTATAATTTTAAAATTTTATTAAGGATAAATTAGAAAAATAAAAATTAAGCGTGAACTTTCTCCTCCATTACATCCCAAATCAGAGGTACAGAAAATTGAATAAGTGAGGGGTATGGAGGAGTTGAGAGAACCCTTTTCTACCCTCTTTTATCTTTCAAAAAATTTTACTAAATAGAAGTTTATTTTTTATTTTTTTCTTTCTTCTCTTTATGAACGTTCGTGTATCTTCAATCCAAATAATATGTTAGAGGAAAGGAGAGATGGCTTCAGCTTGATCCTCTGAAAGGAGGATAGGGGGGCATTATTTATAGATGAGGCATGAGAGGATTTTAGGAGCAAAAAGAAGTTTTAATTGTGTTATGATTTAGGACGGTGTGAAATAGGGAGAAGAGTTTGAACTTGAGAGGGAGATGCGTGAAGTTTTAAAGCGCTTGGGGCTTTGGAGCGGTGCGTGAGAGAGTTTGTTCAGAAGAGGTAGCGTAGAGTTTTAGAAGGGAGGAAATTGAAGCTGGGATATCACGTGAAGAGTTTTTTGAAAGAGAGAGTTGTGTGAGAATTAATTTTATGAAAGGTGGAGCCTGTGAATTAATGATGGGAGGAGAGTTAAGGAAAAGAGGATGCTCGGTGCATGGAGGAATTTATGGAAGCATGGGAAGAGTTTGAGTGGGGCCACTAGAACTTTGGAGCTGGCGTGAAGTGGGTATTTTTGGAATAGTTTGAAGTGTAGTGCGTGGAAGGGCATGAAAGAAAATTTGGTGTTGCATGGAGTTTGTGGAAGCGCTTTTCTTGCGTGAAGACAATAAGAGTGCATGGGAAAAAAAGATAATGCGTGGAGTCCTTTTAATCAATCTCTCCTTCTCCTTAAGGTTTAGATGAATATATTTTTTTTGATAGTTGTTGAATCTTGAAAAGTTACATTTAAATCATTGATCATGACTTATCCCTTGAGCTGATTGCACTTGACCTATTAATTCTTGAGTATTTTTTTGGGTTCGAACCAATTTAAATCTTGATCAGTCCAATCCTTCAATTATCTATAAAATAGACTAAGAAGCATCAAATTCTCAATAATAATGATCAATTAATAATAAATCGGATGTTTCTAGTATGCTAATTCATGTGTTTATCATTTCAGTTCAAAACTATAAAAGAAAAAATAATAATTAAATCCAAACCGATCCACATATATGCTACTCGGTCTAATGGGTTTCACCAAATCCATGCACTAGTAGCACCAAAAGCCACCAGCAACCCTATCAAAAACAATTTAGCCACCAATGCCTAATTGGATTGTTGCACTTGGTGAGAGGATTTTTTTTAAAAATGATCAAGTTTATGTAAATAGTTGACATGGAACTAAATAAAACTGGTGCTTTTCAGCCCTTTTACATGATGCCCCTCTAATCAAATATCGACGGCTATTAATTAGCAATCCATTATATATATAAGTTATAAAAGGGTTGCACTATCTTAACCCTAGCCATACAAATCCGAGCTAACCCCTTTATCTTGTTCGCTTGTCTCCCACCATGCATGGTTTCTCGTGCTTCTCTCTTACCTTACTAAGATTCTTGCTTCTTCCTCATCCATGATTCTTGATTCTATCTGCCACTCTTCCCCATTCTCCACCACTCTCCCTTTTTTAGTTACACCTTACAATATCGTCACCACTTATTCCAATTCAAGCACCAAGTCCACCTTTGTTGATCGAGAGAGAGAGAGAGAGAAAGAGAAGGCATGGAAAGTGAGAACAAAAGCCCTCCTCCTCCTTAAAGCTCCGGGGCCAACTTCTCTTTGCACTAGTTGTTTAGAACCTCAACTTTGACACTGCCCTTGTTGCTTGTGATCTCCAACCCTCTGCCTCGATCCTTCTCATCTCCTTCTCCTCCTTTATTTTTACCCCCTCTTTCCTCTTCATCACCTTCAGATTTGGTTTGTCCTCCACCCTCCTCTCTTTCTCTCACAATAATTTCATTGATGTTTGTTATCTATTTTTCTTAGGAAAGATTGCCTCATTCAGAGCATGATATGGATCCACGTTCCTTCGAAAATATCTATTAAGCTCTCTTACTCTCTTACTATTTCTTTCTACAACTCCATGAATGTTTGTAAAAATTTCTATTAGAAAGAAAGCATTGATCGGCCTAGTGTGCAACCTGCTAACCTAAATCGAATTGAACTAAATTTTTTAGATCAGTTTGAATCAAATTTTCTACAAGATCGGTTTGATTTTGATTTTAGTTTTAAGAAATCAATTTAAATCAATTCAGTTTGAAAAATATCCCTAAACTGATCTAACCTAAACCGTGCACACTCTAATTGAGCAGGATGGGACTTGACTAATAATGAGCCTTTCAACAATAGAAACCCAATCTATATGATAGAGGATTCCTTGAAGAAGGTTCAATATGGTAATAACAAACTGATTCGTTGGCTAGGGAGCACATATTATTATATATAGAGAGAGTCTCCACTCTATTCTATCTCTATGGTGATTAATGCTCTCATATAGATATTAAGGAAGAGCATAACTCTGAATAAAATCTAAAGAAATATTTTCTTAAGATATGACTCTAAACATATCCCTTAGAAGACTTACCTATATGAGAGCTTATGTATACTACCAAGGCTAAAGGACATACACAATCCTTATGTTCTCTCACGAACAGCAAGATATTTGTGTATGACTAATAATGCACAATGCCATGATAGATTTATTTATGCCATGCATGTGGTAGTTGAAGTTTAGGTCAAAGGAATATAATGCGAGACCAATTCACTCCGATTCCATCGGATGGAAATTATCGAAACCAAGTAGAGCTGTCAAGATGGGCAGGCCCGTCCTGACCCGCCCCGACCCACCACAACCCACCTCTAAATGGGGTGGGGTGGGTCAGGTTGGCCCGTTTAACTGGTGGATTGGGAAAACTCCAACCCAACCCAACCCGCCATGGGCTATGGGTTAAACGGGCCAACCTGCCCTGGGTACTTGTTCTAATGTTGTTCTTTCTCTACTTCGATGAAGCAGGGAATCTAATTACTAATTGTTATTTGGGTGCTGTTGTAATGAGAACTTTGGGACTCTTTCCTATCCAGATTGCTTATGGTCAGTTCATCTATCTAATATATGGCGCTTGTTGCTTTTTTAATACCTCAAGAATAGCTGGAAGAACAAGTTGGTGTGATGGCCCCAATATATGTCAGGGATACTGTGGGCTCCATGTACATACTGGGATATCATTCATAGGATGCCGGTCCTTTGGCTCCAATAGAACAGGAGGGTCCATCAAAAATATTTAAATGAGAGGAACATGTCAGGTCTAATGAGCATCCTTAAATGCACCAAGCTGTCAAGACAAGCTGGCCTGCCCAACCCACCCTGAACTTGCCACAACCCGCAACCCAAATGGGGTGGGTTATTTAATCCACTTTTAAATGGGTTGCTTAAACATGAACCCAACTCACCCCATTTATATGGCAGGGCGGGCTAACCCGATGGGCCCAACCAAATTGACAGCTTTAAAATTAAATGAGGTTAAAACACTTATCCTATTGCATAGTATAAATACTCAATAAAAAATTTTAATGATTTTAAATTTTAAAATAATTATTTTATTTAATTTTAAAGATTTTGAGTTTTGAGAGGGACTATTAAAAGTTTGGAAGAAAACTCAAAATTTTCTTCCTTTCAAAAGTCTCGTCAAGCCTTTTATCATAATTTTAGTCCCCCATTGGAAAGGGACACTTATATCATTGTGTTTATATATCTTCTTTCCATACCCACTTCTACTTGGGCCTTAAAATGAAGTGAGTTTTATACTACACATGCATACATCGGTCCAGCTTGGCACATACGTGTCCAAACATGGTGTGACACGTCAGTGCAATGATATTTTATTTTTATTTTTATTAAAAAAAATATCTCAAATTCGATACATAGGAGCGAAAATTTAGATGCGGAAAAGTCCAGCTCAAAGAACACATCGTGAGGAGTCCAGAGATGTGGAATAGTGGGGCCTGCAATGCGTGGACCAGTGAGGCCCACAATGCATAGACCAGAAGGAAGAAAAGGAGGCTCGAAGGCTAGTAGCATGTGGGCTTGGCCCAGGCACGTGCGGGTGCGGGTGCACAGCCCAGCCCAGGCACGCGGCCCAGGCCTAGGCGGGCATGCGCAGGCATGGCCACGTAATTCTTATGCGGTCCATCAAAGACCACTGGTCTATAAGAGGAGGTGTGGACCAAAAACATTTCACGTGCGTTTCCTAGGGTAACTGCATGATCAGACGGCATGGAAGTGTTGCTGGGGGTGATCCAATGGTGAGAAGTGTGTTTGGGAGTTGTTAAGAGATCTAAACTCGTTAGATCTTCGATTTGGGCTCGATTTGATGCGTTTAAAGCCGTATAGGCAACAAAACCGTAAAAAAAGGAAGCCGAGTGAGGCTCAAGCAGCAGTCGAGAGAGAGTTCGACAAGCACTGAGGGTGTGCCGTCGGTAGAGCAGACGCAGGCAGAACACCGACAGGAGGTCGGTGGCAGAGCAGAGCATTAGGTAGAGCACGACAAAGGCATGATGTAGTGGTTAGCATCACAGAAAGTGTCCAGGAACGTTGAGGATCCTGCTACTGGCAGACTGTAAGAGAGTCTTTTTGGAAGATTTTGAGAGAGCTTTTGTAAAGATAGCTTCTAGTTGAGAGAGATTTGTGTACAAAGAGTTGAGAGTGCAAGAATCTCTTCTTTTACTTGTTTTCTCTTTTATAGTGAAGCTTGCATGTCTCATGAAAATAGCACTTAGACTATTTTACGTACTTGATTGTATATTTTTATTTTTATTTCTTCTTTCTTCTTGCTACAATGAGTGGTACCGGATCCTGTCCAATAATTTTTTATCATATTTTATTTGATCAGTCGCTTTTCTTCATGGTGAAACAGTCAAATGACTGTTTTCTTGAATGCTCGTATTTTATTTGACCAACTACTTTCTTTTGTGGTTAATTGGTCAAATGACTGTTTAAATGTGTCTATTCATGATCTATATTAGATCATGAGTCTTAACCTCTCAGGACATCAGAAAAATCAATGATCTCTATTTCTTTATGAGTTCTGTCTTTAGCAATCTATCTCTATTTTCCTTCTCTCTAGTGTTTTCAAGCACTCTTTATTTCTCTTTTTACTTGCTAAGTGTCAAATAAGCTTTGTCAACCCTTTCTATGATCGTGCTTGCAAGAGAGGGCATCTCGGCCATATCTTAAGATAAAATGCCTGATGATACAAACATTAGGGTTTGGAATTTGTCTTAAGTCGATTCATTCTAAAGAGAAATAGAAAGATCATGGAATCATCGTCTCAAAGGGATCTCAAATGTACTTTTCTGCTAGAAGAAAAGTAGCAAGACACGGAGGTTAGGCAGTATAGTTAGGCTCAAAAGTCATGCGAATTCAGCTGCTTTACCGCATTAAAAAGTTGCATTGTTGAGAAAAATCCTATGCTAAGCTAAAAAAAAAAAAAAAGAGAGAGAGAGAGAGAAAAGAAGGTGATGGGGTGAAAAGCACTCCGAATTGCTTTTCTTGAGTGTCTAGCATACTTTTGGATGTTTTCTTCCACTGATCTTCCAGTTAACGGGCCAAATCAACTAGACTTTAAGTAAATTAATTTATTACTTATATTATTATTGTTATATTATTTAAATAAATAAATTTAGAGTTTATCAAAATTTTTATTCAAATTTTATTAGCTTGACTAAAATTCTTTTGACGAGATTCATCATTAACACCGACATCTTCATTAGTATGGACCTGGTTTATAATTTATCTTCTCTTTATGCCTCACGGATAACTTACCGGTTGTTGAGTCATGTTTAAGATAAGACATCAATTTTTTTTTTGAAGTTCAGCAAAGTATAAAATTGACCCAAGGAATTTCAATGTACCTCCAATCCTTTGGTAACGATATATCTATCATTCAAGCTATGGGTGAGTGAGCAATATATTGTATGTGTTATACGAGTGATATGCCCAAGGCAGCTAGTACAACAATAAATTCTCATGATATGGGTAAACTTAATCTAATTGATGAGATTCTATTATTCTAAGCAATAAGCCAATCGTGGTTGGGATGCAAATCTAGTGTCACATTAATTTGTTGAGGTGCTATGATATGAATAAAAGTTATAATCAAGGAAAACTTTTAGGAATAAAATTACCAATTCAAAAGTACCTTCATGGAAGTAGATAAGATATAAAGTTAAATAAGAGTGCTTTGTAGGATAACTGAACCAATGGTGCCTTCAGTCTACTCTAGAAGCATCTTTCATTTGCTCAAGAGGCTCAGACAAATATACCTAAAATATTTTTTTTGGTGACAATGCCTATAATTATAAGTCATTTCAATCAAAATGAGACTTGGCCTGCTTTTTTTTTTTTTTTTTTGGGTAAAAACCTGCTTCCATAGGGCACCCTTGGTTGTAGTAAATCATATTCATTGACTATGGGAGCACTAATAATTCTTATTCATCGCCTCAATATCATGATAATGGAAAGATGAATTCAAGTGAAGCAATAGATAACATGCAATTAAATAACAAAAGAAAAAAAATAATAAAATAAAGGGCAGTGTAAAACAAAACAAATTTCAAACATAAACACAACCAAAGGTAGATGATTTTCTTCATTTCAATTATAAATGGGTCTGTCATGGACGCAACTTGTGTTTGATCCAGGCTTAACCCTACCCAACCCAGTGCCACCCCAAGATTCCTGTTTGACGTGTGGGCCGGATTAGCTGACTCGACGCCGTCCATCTCGGATCAGACGGTGCATAATCACTAGGGGTCCTTGAAAACCCTAGCTCCCTCTCTTTTCTTCTTCTGCCGAAGCACGCGAGTCCATTTCGAGCGTTTGAGGAGTCGGAGGGGAAGGCCGCCGCGATCAGGAGGAGAAAATGGTTCGATTTCCATCTTCATCCCCGTCCGATAAATCGTTGTATTAGTAATCTAATGTCATGATAATTTTGCAATTCTTTCTCTCGGAGTCTTGGTTTACAAGGCTTTTCACGATCTCTGAAAATTTTCTTTCCAGTTAGTAATTTTTATTAGATTTTTTTCATGAGTTTTTTCTTATTGAGATCTGTTTGTTTGGTCCTTTGGGATGTGACGCATTCATTATCTACGGAATGAATTGGAACTGGAACGGAATGTTAGATTGGAAATCTAAGCGTGAGATTGAGACATAATCTTATGGGATGGGATTTGTCCTTTCTTTTTGGTTAAAGGAAACGCTTTACCATGTTATATATATATATAGAAAGAGAGCATTGGGTCAAAATGCTTCCTAGTTAAAAACAACAAGGGACCTTTCAAAATGCTTCCTGTAGTGAATTATAACCTCAAAGTTATATAAGCATGTTAAAGGTATATAATCGTGTATTTGCAAGAGCATTCACCAAGTTTTTGTATAAATAGAACAAGATGTGCACAACCACAGAACTTGCCAATTATTGAAGGCACACAAATTCGACTTTCAAGAAAAAAAAAAAGAGTTCTCAGCCAATAGTATAATCCAAGAAGGCCTGATAAAAGTAAAAATTTCGACCTACTAGAGACCTTTTACGGAGAAGGAGATGATACACTTTATAGCTTTAGATACACCTCCACAAACATATAAAAATAACAATCGTTAGCTAATTGCTTTCTGTTATAAGCTAGCTTATAAAAATTAGGAAATGGATTGAAATAAACATCAGCACACTAGTCAAGATTGCTCTTGTAGACCTCTTTTTAGTCATATGCATTCTTTCAAATGCCCTGTCTGACCTATTACCAGCATCTAACACTCCTATGATCCATACTTGGTGAGAATCACCTTTTCAAGCTACTTCCTTCTTGTTTGTCAAGCAACCACTACAATTTGCCTATATTAACTGAATCAAACTTTGACGATTCTTTACACAGTTTTAGGAGTTTGCATTAAAGTAGTTTCACATAAACTCCAATAGTTTGGCAGGATCATCAAGTTTTAAGTATAGCTGGAATAAATCAAAATATCTTCACAAATACCTGTATGGCTTAATATATTTAATCATAGTAATTGAAACTACAGCTAATTGATATTTTAGACTCAATTTCACAATATTAAACCAAGTTCAAGCTCTACAGCATGAACATGCCTATAAATTTGACCATAGCTGAATTGAAACATATTCATGCTTATAGGATTTGCATTCAGTTTTTGCAGAATAAATTTGATTTTTCACATTTATTCCTATATTTAATTATTGTCTTGTTGTATATGCTGTTTATTTTTTTTACTACGTGTTTCTAACTAAAGGATTCAGTTAGAAGTGCCAAACATTTATCATCTACTTATGCTCATTAGAATTCTTGTGCCTGGATACTCGTGGGAAATAGATGCTAAGAATGGAATCTAATCACTAGCAAGGTTTTGAAAAGCTCATCTTATCATGGTATGACACTTTCCATGCCAAGGTGTATTGAGTGCATACACTGTACCATACTATGGTATTTCAAACCTTCATAAAGGATGGTATGAATGGTGGCATACCACAATATGTGTTCATATCATGGTATTTCAAACTTTAACGACTGGTTTTGTCAGTTTTTAATTTTGTCAGACCAACCTTGTTGAAGAACAAGGTGGTGACTCAGTTCTGGGAACATAAGTGGGGAATGAAGTTCTAACTTGATAGTACGTCCAGAACAAGACCGGAATATAAATAAGAAAATGCAAAAAATGCTTTAGCAAAGCATCTTTTCTTGTAAATCTGATTGGCAAAATTCAGTACTTTTGTAATATGTATTGATCATAGGGTGTTGTGTAGTATAAACCATGGTATACAATAGTACATTGAACCACTCGCTTCGGTTGGTATTGTACCATATAGACCACGAGCCTTGATGGTTTGCAGTCTTGGGACGGCATTTGACCTGAACGGGTGCCAATTGGTCCTTACTGGGTTGAATGGCACAGAACTGTTAGGTTCTGAGCAGGTTTGACCAGTAAGGGCCCTAATACTAGTCAAGGCCTCAATAATTGTAGGAGAAAGGGTCTAGGGCCCTTTTCTCTCTGTTTCAAGATAAGAAAGGAGAAAGGAGGAGAAGAGAAAAAGAAGAGAGTGATAGGGGGAGCAGGAAGTCCAATCTTGGTATTTCCCCTTTTTTTCTTCTTTTATTCATTACATCTCATAAATTGACAAAAATTGAAGATGAGGAAATCATGCCAAAATTTGTGTTTTGGCATGATTTCGTGATGTGTCATAAATCTTGGTTAGTTCTATGTAGTGGTATAACTTTTTTTTTTTTTAATTTTCTTTTTATGTTTATTTTGTTTTTAATGTAGACATTTTATATTTTCAATGTTATACATAGTTAAATTAAAATGTACCATATAGTAACAGCATTCTTTAAGCATGACAAAATACAATTAAATTATGTTACATTTAAACATGAAAAATGAATTCATGAAACCCAATTTTGCATTCAAGACTAAATAATGGAGTCTTAAAACCTTGAAAACAAAAAATGTATTTTTTTGGTGTACCGCTATGGTTTGATATTGTATGGAATGGTTTTCAGTACCTTAACATACGGGTCTCCTATCGATATGCAGTCTGGTAGCAGGACTGTGAATCTTGGTGTAAATTATAAGTAGATCTCTGCTCGCCAATGTTCAGTAGAACAGTAACAGAAAGCAACTGGCATACACTTGATGAGGGGAAGAAAATACAATCAGCAATCAGATAGTGGAGACATTTTATAGGCTGTAAAATCATTTAGCTTCAAATAAAGAGGCAACCTTCAGTTCTAATTTCTACCATGAGAAGCATTAAAGTTAGAGGAGAACGCATATACCTTTTTTTTTTTTAAATGGAGGATTGTATGAATGAATGTCATTGAGTGAGCATCAAGGTTGGCAAAAAACAGTGACCTTTGTACCATATATATGTATATATATATATATATATTCTAATTTCTACCATGAGAAGCATTAAAGTTAGAGGAGAATGCATATACCTTTTTTTTTTTTTAAATGGAGGATTGTATGAATGAATGTCATTGAGTGAGCATCAAGGTTGGCAAAAAACAGTGACCTTTGTACCATATATATGTATGTATGTATATATATATATATATATATATATATATATATATATATATATATATTTGAGAAATATATTTATAGTATATTAACAAGAATAGATATACCAAGATAAATAAATATATAAATCACCATTGGTAACATGAAGAACAGAACCCATCACATCTCACACATGTGTCTATTTAGGTTCCTTTTTCATTTTCCATCTCTTCTCTACCAATGACTTACATGAATAAAACAAGTAAAACTCCAAAAAGAGAAGTTGTAATCTTTAAGAGGTAACAAATGCTCATGGCACCAATACTATGATCTGAAGATGAAACCATATCCTTGGACTCAAATATGTATTCAAAATTTTTGACAAATTCGATGAAAGAAACCTAAGTATTTATCATTTATTGAAACTAGATTCTTAAAAAAAGCAATGTCTATCACAGAATAAAGAAAAGAACTATGATCAAATGGAAAAAAATGAATACAGGCATCCCCAGTGCAAAATACATGGATCTGAATGATCTAGCATTAGGAGAAATAAATGAATACATGAAGCATATTTCTAAGAAGTCAACTAATATGCGCATAAATCCAACATAGGAACTAAGAAAATACAAAGTAAAAACATTGATAATTGATCAATCATATGCTTACAAGAGATCCATGCCTAGGGTTGCGGTTAGCATGGGAGAAAGGGGTGAATTAGGGCTAGGGACTTAGAGATCTATTTCTGTTCTTAGGATAGGTTTAGGGTAATGGAGTAGGGTTTTGGAAGAAGGCCAGTGAGAGGTGGAAGGAATTTTGTTCTTAGGGTTAAGGTTTTGGATGAGGAAGTCTAAAGCACTAAACACCGGTGTGGCTGGTCAGAGCATCAGAACCAAAGTGAGTAGAGCTTGGGCGAGGAAAAGAAGATGAGACTGTGGTGAGAGCTCAGGATATGTTTTATACTTGGGAGGGAGTGAGAAGACATTGAGGTTGAGGATTTAGATGCAGCAAAACCACCTCAACCATTCCACTTGTGCTGCAGCATTTTGTCGTATAGCTGATCTTCGTGCAGTATGGGTTGCTGCATCTCATCCCATTCCAGCACCTGTAGTTGGAGCAGCTCAAGAAGCTGCAGTCCAGTTCTCTCAGTTGCTGCAAACGGACTTGCAGATGGGCCTGCTGCAATCAAGCAAATAGGCCCTAAGATAAAAGTCTTAGCATTTGATGCTAAAAAGCCATGGGTACTGCAATTTAATGTTATGTTTAATAACATTTGGTTTTCCTGATTAAAAATATGTGGGATGTTTTTAGTTGTTAACCAAACATGGTCTTAGTTATGCCTCCAAAAAAACAGCCAATGAGATGTTAAGCTATACGATTTTACTAGTCTGGGTGAATGGTCTGTGAACTTGCATACTTCTTCTTTTGAGGAATTTGGATATTCTATTTTGCAAATTATTGCATAATAATGAATACATTATGATTAGAATATAACTGAGTATTTCATGGTTAACGCTTGCATGTAGTCCTACATTGTTTGTTGTTCTGCATGCCAGTTGGGAACTTAAAAGTTTTTTTGATAAGCCATTAAGATATGGAATGGATCTGCCAATCATCTGAGTTATTGCTGGTTTCTTAAATGCCTTTTGAGCTGCTAAAGAATAAAATGATCACAAAACATCATCTTTATTCCTTTTGCATTTGGCTGTAATATTACCTTTTTATTTGAGGGTTTAAAAGTAAAATATATAGTTTTTTGTTACTATCTAGCTGAATAGCAGATAGGATATTCCATATACTTGTCTATAACAAAGATTTTCTTGAAGCACCCCGTCATTGCTGATGTGTAACCTGTTATCATTGTGCTTCTTGCACAATTTGTACTGATAAATTACTAGTATTTAGCTTTTACTCTGCTGTTGTCTAATTTATACTTCTTTTGTGTGCGTTTCAGGCTAGGGGATTGAAGAAGCATCTGAAGAGGCTCAATGCCCCAAAGCATTGGATGCTAGACAAGCTTGGTGGTGCCTTTGTAAGTGCAGAAAAGTTTGGGCTATCTTCCTTTTTTTTTTTCTTTTTTTCTTTCTTTGTTTTTTTAAAAAAAAAAATTCAATAAATGGTGTATTTGGTTGTAAGGAAATCATGGAAAAAAAATAAAAGAAAAATAGAACTTTCTATGGGAATGCAAAATTTTCTTAAAATGTCATAGACTTTCCAAATTTTTTAATCAAACAGACAGACTGAAAACTAGATTTTTCTAAGCAAGCAAGTTTTCCAGGCAGTTTTCATTGCACCCAAACATACCCTTGATGAAAAAGAGAATGCCAAGAGTGCTCTCTCTCTCTCTCTCTCTCTCTCTATCTCTATCTCTCTACACATGCATGCATATATGTATATGTGTATGTATTACTTGGATGCCCACTCAATAGCCTTAAGAATGCTATTCTCTCTCTCTCTCTCTCTCTCTCTCTCTCTCTCTATATATATATATATATATATATATATATATATATATATCTGTGATACTTACTGTATGAATTGACTGTCTTTTAGGCCCCAAAACCATCTTCTGGCCCACACAAGGCTCGTGAGTGTTTACCATTAATCCTTATCCTAAGAAATCGGTTGAAATATGCTCTTACTTACCGTGAAGTCATTGCAATTCTGATGCAACGGCACGTACTGGTTGATGGAAAGGTCAGGACAGACAAGACTTATCCAGCTGGTTTCATGGGTATGCTTGTTGTTCAGCTTTTCTTGTCATATACATATTCTTGGAGTTTGCTGACAAGTACTAACTATTGTTATTTCTATGGCAATCTATTTTGTAATGTGCAGATGTTGTATCGATCCCAAAGACAAATGAGAATTTTCGGCTCCTGTATGACACCAAGGGGCGCTTCCGTCTCCACTCAATCAGAGATGAGGAGGCTAAGGTCTGTATGTGATATCTGTATTATTGTGTACGAATTCTCTCTCATAATGGCTTGGATGTTCGTGATTTCTTATCTGTGAAAGAGATAACCTTTCTCCCTTTCTACTAGTTTGTAGTGTTAGAGTCAACAATTGTGTACTTGCTTCCTGAATATAGTCTTTGAAAATGAAAACTGCTGGTACTAATCTTTCCATCAGCTATACTCATTTATTTATCTTCTTTTTTGGCATTGAAATGGTCTCATGTGCTGCAATGTTTAACCAATCAATGTTTCTCTTTCACAGAAGTCTGTAGAACTATTTAAACTACTGTTTAATGTATAATATGATATATCCGATATCTGATCTTGCGGAAATTACTCGGATGAATCCTTATAGAGATTCATACAGACGTACGTAACTGTTTGAGTAAATTTAACTCAGACTACTTATCTTGTAATACTTTTCACTCAGAGATCATTATTTAGCATGGTCTTAGAAATCCTTCCTTTCGTCTGCAGTTCAAGCTGTGCAAGGTCCGATCTGTTCAGTTTGGACACAAGGGCATTCCTTATCTCAATACTTATGATGGTCGGACAATTCGGTATCCGGATCCTCTAATCAAAGCAAATGACACCATTAAGCTTGATCTGGAGACTTACAAGATCGTAGATTTCATCAAGTTTGATGTCGGCAATGTAGTCATGGTTACTGGTGGAAGGAACAGGGGACGTGTTGGCGTTATCAAGAACAGGGAGAAGCATAAGGGCAGTTTTGAGACTATCCACCTCCAAGATGCAACTGGTCATGAGTTTGCAACTCGCCTTGGCAATGTCTTCACCATTGGCAAGGGAACGAAGCCATGGGTTTCTCTTCCTAAAGGAAAGGGTATCAAGCTCAGCATCATTGAGGAGGCTAGGAAGCGGCTTGCTGCCTCTGGTGCCGCTGCCACTGTCTGATCGTATTGCTTGTTTCATATTTTGTCTGGGGTAGTCGGAGTTCTTTGTGGACATGTATGGGGGAGGTTGCAAATCCTCTTATCTGATTTTGATGATGTCAACTCTTTTTAAGTCTAGTTTGCTTTGGATTATGGATATTAGTTCTCTTAAATTTTCATGGACAGCTGGATATTTGTGTTGCTTTTACATAATTGGCATTTGATTACATCTGCTTATCCAACAGTTTTAATGACATCTTAGATTATTTTTGTGTTTTTCTTGTCTTTCAGCGGTTGTATGATGATTAAATCAGTTAAATTTGGTACCAAATGTGCTGTTGCAGTTTGCTCATGTAATTACATTTTTTGTCAATTTCTAGCTGTCTGAAACTTCTCATTTATGTTGACAAACGAGGAGGCTTGTATTATGTGATTGTCCTTGAATCTGGTACTGCTTGCAAAATTTTGAGTCAGCTGTGTGGCCATTCTTGTTGTTACAAATTATGTGTATGGCATTTATTGTGTATGGCTTTCACTTTTTTTTTTTTTTTTTTTTTTTAATTATAGGAGTATCTCTTCAATCTATATTTTAAAAAGTATCAAATTGATCCTTCTAATTATCGATATGTTCTAATGTGGTTCAGTCATCTATCTTTGTTAATAAAAGTTTATAAAATAATAAAAATATTTTTATTTTTATTTTCTCCTTCTTTGATTGATTCTCTCCTCTATCACCAGCGTTCCTCCTCTTTTCTCCTTCCTCCTCTCTTTTCTCCTTTTTTTTCTTTCTCATTTATTTCTCCTTCTCCTTTTCCTCCTCTTTCTCTCTCCCTTCTTTTTCTCCCTTTTCTTCTCTTTCTCTCTCCTTTCTTCTCCTCCTTTTTCTCCACCCATTCCTCTATCTTCTTCCCTTCCTCTCTATCTATTTCTCCTCCTCGTTCTCTTTCTCCATGCCGCTCATAGACATCTTCTACCTTTATCTTTTCTTACCTTCTCCATCTTCTTCTTTCTCATTTTCTTCTCCTCCTTGTCTTCCTCCCTCATTATTTATCGGTGGCTTCTCTCCTCTTCTTTCTTCTCCTTTCTCCTCATATTCTTTTACCTCCTTATCCTCTTTCTCTTCCAAACTAACCGATAGTCCTATTCCTTTAAATGGCTTTTTTCTACATCCGTCCTTTTTTATCGACAAAACATCATTGCCCCTCCACTTCCTCCTCGCTCGTTTTTCTTTCTCCATGATGACTCTTTCCACCTTCTTTTCTTCTTCTTTATCCATTTTGCTTCCTCATCCTCTTTCAAATTGTCTATAAGCTATGTCTTTCACGATGGCTCTTTCCATCTCTATCTCTTTTTATTAGTAATCCATTCTTCCCCCTCTCTTTCCTCTCCATTCTCTTCTTCTTGTTGTCCTCCTCCTCCTCAATCCATTGCTTACCGACGACCCCTCTTCCTTCTTTTTTTCATCCATTTTTTTCTCATCTTTTTCCTTTTCTAAATCTATCTATGAACAAGGAGCATTTTCATCCATTGAAAGAGAGAGATCTAACAACATTTATTGATAAAATGAACGGTTGGACCACATCAAAATACGTCGATAATTAGAAAGATCAATTTGATATTTTTTAAAGTACAGAGATGTTAATGAAATCGAACTAAAATTGAAGAGTTGTCTCTGTAATTTTTTTTTTTTTTTCTGTTGCCTGCATATAGTTTGTAATTACATGCATGTCTATTCTTGTTGTTACATGCATGGCAATTTTTGTGTGCGTGTGTGTTTGTGTGTGTGTGTCTATATATATATATATATATATATATATATATATATATATATATATATATATATATATATATATATGCATGCACGCATGCTTCACTTTGTAAAAAATTGGAAAGAAAACTTGAAACAACTCTGGCAGCTTTAATTATGATTAATGTTCACTCAAATATTAAAACACTTAGATTCAGTTTTTTCATAAAATCTTAGTATCACCGAGAATTTCAGGAGTGATTTGTGATGGTAAGTTGAGGGCTGATACTTGGCTTAGCTTGTTTTCCACAAAATAGGGTGTTTTATTATAGAGTTGGTCTTACACTTCCAGAACTGGAGGACGAAAGGTTCTGATTTGCCTTGTAGCTGTTGAATGAACTTTGCATGTGGCCAAAATAAATACACTCACATGTAATCAAGATTAGGCTAACTTTGTAAGTAAGTGGATACATACCTCATAATTTTTTCCTGCATGTCTGAACATCTATCATCTTAAGTAATACCGTCATCAAACCGACGCAGCAAGTGGCTGCTTACCAATACCACCTATCAGCAGAAGGAAAGCCAGCTGCCAGATGAATGGTTGTGTTGTAAGGTAGAATGGGCTCTCTCTCTCTCTCTCTGTACGATTCATAGATGACCATGATTGGAAAACTCTTTCCAGTTCATGTCCTAAATTAGAGAAGTTCATCATTCAATATCATGAGGTAATAGCCAACGTCTGATTTTATTTGTACTTTTTGAGCTGCTCAACTTTTGGCCTCTTACGGTATCGTTTACATATTAGCCATAGGATTTGGGGATGAGCACTAGAAATTGCAAGATGCCAGTTTTGATTGTTTATCTCATTATCTGAAGTCAGTGGAAACCTTGGAATTCAGGGTGATGGAAACGCCAACTTCAAATTGCATGCTAGTTGCTTAGAAATGCAGTAATTCTGGAGAAAAGGACAGTTCACACTTCTCAAATCTCCAATCCTTACATGTTTTTCTTGGAGACCCTAGAGCATCATCAAACTTTGTTAGTCTGACGGTAGGGGGCTGTGATTTATAAAGAATATCCTTGTAGCTAAAACAGCAGGATCATCCTCTCTTTTCGGTAGTGCTCTATTTTAGCTACTTTAACGTGTGTTTTTTTATGACTCGAACAACACCATCTTTGGTGGAGAAAGAAATGAGAAGCAAGATTAGATTGCATAAGAAATATGCAGGAATTAAATATTTTCATCAGACAGATGGAATTGATTGATTTACTATGAGGGAGATTCCTATACTTTTGACTCCTCGAAAGCTTATGTCTGATGGATCTCAAATAAACAATGGTCGTGGTGCAGGAATTATTTTTATATCAACAAATGGAATCAACATTCAGATGGCTTTCCACTTAAATGAGGAAAGCTTAACTATCGAGTATGTATCTTGAGTTCTATTGGGTTAGAAATGCTGAAAGATTCGAAAGCCTCTAGCATTGAAACTTTTGGAGATTCTCACTTGGTTGTTAAGTAAATTAATGGACAGTATAGTTGTTATAGCCCAAACCCATTACAGCCCACAAAAGCCTAAAACGAAAAAAAAAAAAACAGAGGAATTCAAAACCGGGAAGAAGACTCCCGATGGGAGTCTCCTTCTCCGGTGAAATCCGGGCGGAATCGGGACTCCTAGGACCCCTCGGAGTCCTAGGGTCCTCTATAAGTAGACCCCTCCCCCTTAAGACCGAAGAACGGCCTCCTCCCTCTCTCTTTCTCTCCGATTTTCCCGAAGAAGAGCAGCGGGCACAGTTGGGTTTCTCGCCGTGTTTTCTCTCCGACGAGGTCCCAAGAGGCCGAGGTAAGTTCTTCTCTTTTTTCTCTCTTCCTTCCTCTTTCCCCCGTGCGTTGTGCGCGGTGACCGGCGATGAACGTCGTCGATTTTTGGGTCGGGAAAGACCCCTGTTTTTGGGCTTATTTTCCGTGAATCTCCGGCACCGGCGATCGGATTTGATCGCCGGCCATGTTTCCTCCGTGACCGGAGGAGATGGCCCCGTCGGCCGCCGGCCTCCGCCGTGGCAGCCGCGGCCCGAACGGCCGTTCAAGGCCTGAGGACAAGAGTCCTCTGTTCCGGCGCGGGAAGAAGAAGAAGAAGAAAAAAAAGAAGAAAAGAAAAAAAAAAGAAGAAAAGGAAAAGAAAAAGAAGAAAAAGAAAAAGAAAAAAAAAAGAAAAGAAGGGGTGGAGAGAGAGAAACTCTCTCTCTCTCTAGATTTTAGGATTTATGGAATTAATTAATTAAAAATTTTTAAAAAAAATTATTAGCAATAAAAATAAAAAATAAAATTATGATGTCCATGGATTAATTCGAAAATCTGGATGCTGTCGACGAATTGATCTTCGTGGGGACATTAGATTTTTAATAATTTAGTTATTTTTAATTCGATGAAATTTTGATTTAAAATATGATATTTGACGTATCAGGTTCTGAGAAGGATTTTCGAGATCCCTAGAATTTTAGTTTGGACTTTCTTTTGAGGTAAGTAGTGTTTACTTTTACTGAATTTATCTGGTAAATTATGAATTAAATAAATTTATGCATGGTTGTGATCGAAATTATTCACTGAAATAATTGTTAGAATTATTTATGATGAAAGTTAATTATAGAAAATTATTTATTGAATGATGTTATTTGCTGAGCAATTATTATGATGATATATGATCTCAAAGAATGTTATAATTGATTTGACTCGAATATCAATTAATTTTATTATTCTTGAAAATAATATATGAATTGAAAGACAATATGAAATTGACAACCTGACTGTGTTGAAGACCCCGCCAATGGGGGCATATACGTTGGCAATTGACTGTCCTGAGGAGTTATGTCGCCAGTGAGACCAGCGACATGTCGCCAGATAGACCAGCGACAAAACCGCCAGTTAGACCAGCGGTTCCAAAGGACTTGGCTGCCAGATGATTCGCAGCCCACCGCAAGCAGATACGCGGTATTATGACCCTGCCACAGGGATAATATGGTCATAGTCATGGTTGGTAAGAAGAATTTAAGAAATTGATGAATTTAAGAAGAAAAGTATAATTGGAAATTATGATGAATTGATTTTTATATATGATTGACAGTATGAATATGATTTCATGAAATTACATATTGATTTGTTATGCATAGTATTATTTGCCTGATTATTCAGTTAAAGGTATACACTGCTTACTGGGCTATTTAGCTCATGATAAGTTTTATGTTTTTCTTACAGATCCAGAAAATTAGCATGATGCGGGATTTCGGTTGGGAGAGTGATTAGAGATGGAGTTAACTCATTGATTTAGGATTTTCTCATAATTTATTTAAGACTTCTAGTTTTGTTTTTAATATTGACTTTGTCAGACAGTTACTTTCTTTTGAACACTTAGTTTTGATTTGTTATTTGAACCAAGGTTTGATTATTGAATAAAGAAAAAATTTATTTAACTGTTTGTGAAGATATCATGATGAGATGCCTTGCATGCTTATGGAAAAAGTATTCTATAAGTATGCGGCGGTTGCCATGACCCTCGATTCACAATCTCGGGTCGGGGGCGTGACAATTAATATGGTATCAGAGCATAAGTAGATAGATAGAGACATGTAGAATAAAGTGAGTGATGGGTAGACATTAGGAAATTGAAAGGTTAAGTTATGATAATTATGATTTGACTTGTTACAAGTTATAACCTTATTAAGGATAAGTTATTATCTCAAATCTAACATAGGTCAATATGCCTCCACGACGAGCGAGGAATACTCAAGGAACGATAGGAGGGACATCAAATCCACTTGGCGATAATACTCCCCAATTTAACAGCGGTACAACTCAGCAGGAGGGAATCCATGATCCTACCAGAAATACTCCGACAGCACAGGAGCCGAACATGACTCAACTAATGCAAACTCTGATCGGAGTAGTTCAAACACAACAACAGTTACTTCAACAACAACATGCACAGCCACATCAGCATTTTCCACCGGCACCTGAACATGGAGAACATCCGATGCAGAGAAACAATATCGTCGAATTTAAGAAGCTAGCTCCTCCAGCCTTCAAAGGGACCATCGAGCCACAAGAAGCAGATAACTGGATTATGGAAATGGAGAAGGCCTTCGCCGTGCAAGAATGCCAAGATGAAGAGAAGATCCGCTATACAGCATATCTGTTACAAGGCGAGGCATACAACTGGTGGCGTATACTGGAACAAAAATATGAGCACGATGGGATACCACTCACTTGGGAGAGATTTCGAGATGAATTCTTTGACAAGTATTTCTCCCGAAGTGTCAGAATACAGAAAGAACAGGAGTTCATTCACCTGAGACAGGGTAACAGATCCGTTGCAGAATATGAAGCCAAATTCACGGAGTTAGCCAAATTTGTTCCGAGACTAGTTGAAATTGAGCAAGACAGAGTACACAAATTTGAAATGGGACTGAAGACAGAAATCAGGAGACAGGTTGTACCCTATGAGCTAACTACCTATGCCTCAGTTGTGAACAAAGCTCTAATAATTGAGAGAGAAGCTAATGAAGCTCATGCGGAGCGTGAACGGAATCAGAAGAAGAGAAATAGGTTTAGTGAAACTCAAGGACGAAATCAGAACAATAAGGTTCCAGCAAAGAAGCCAGCAACTGATAAGAATCGTGAGAATGAGACAGCTAAATGTTCGAGATGTGGCCGAAGAGAGTATGAGACTTCTAATTGCCCATGGAATACTGGTTCGTGTTTTAGATGTGGCCAGAAAGGACACAAGATTGCAGATTGCCCGCAGATGGACGAAAATAGATCAACACAAGCAAAGGACGGAGGTCAAAGGCCGAAAACTCAAGGAAGAATCTATGCTCTCATACAACAGGATGCTCAGGCCTCCAATGCTATGGTGACAGGTACCATTCCTGTATCTGGTATTCATGCTTTAGTTTTGTTTGATTCTGGTGCTACACACTCCTTTATATCCACTACTTTTATTACACAGCATGATATAGGTTGTGAACCCATGGAAACCAAATTATATGTTGAGACACCAGTAGGTGGTATTTTGAGTACCGAAAGTGTGTGCAAGTCCTGTAGTATTAAGATAGGAGAAAGAGAATTACCAGCAGATTTGGTGGTCCTGGATATGCATGATTTCGATGTCATTCTAGGAATGGATTGGCTGGCTACCTATCATGCCTCTGTGGATTGTCATGGAAAGAGAGTGAATTTTCACATACCGGAAGAATTAACTTTTAGTTTTGATGGAAGTACAGGAACCACCCCTCCACGTATTATTTCACTTGAACAAGCTAGACAGATGATAAGAAAGGGATGTAGAGGTTACCTAGTATCAATAAAGAATAAAGAATATGATGAATTGAAGTTACAGGATATTCCTATCGTAAATGAATTTTTGGATGTATTCATTGATGATTTAGTCGGACTACCACCAGATAGAGAGATTGAATTTACTATTGAGTTGTCACCCAATACCAGTCCGATTTCTAAAGCTCCTTACAGAATGGCCCCTATGGAGTTAAAGGAGTTAAAAGATCAATTACAGGATTTATTGGATAAAAGTTTTATAAGGCCTAGTGTATCTCCTTGGGGAGCTCCAATCTTATTTGTGAAGAAGAAAGATGGTAGTATGAGACTCTGTATCGACTATAGAGAGTTGAATAAAAATACTATCAGAAATAAGTATCCTCTACCTCGAATTGATAATTTGTTTGATCAGCTGCAAGGTGCACAAGTCTTTTCTAAAATTGATCTTCGTTCAGGGTATCATCAGTTAAAAATTAAAACAGAGGACATACCAAAGACGGCATTTAGAACTCGTTATGGACATTATGAATTTTTAGTGATGCCTTTTGGGTTAACCAATGCTCCAGCAGCCTTTATGGATTTAATGAACAGAATATTCAGATCTTATCTTAATAAATTTGTTGTCGTATTTATTGATGATATCTTGATATATTCTAGAAGTAAATTGGAGCATGAAGAATATTTACGGTGTGTGCTACAAATATTGAGGAAAGAAAAACTTTATGCCAAATTTAAGAAGTGTGAATTTTGGTTGGACAAAATAGCCTTTTTAGGACACATCGTATCTAAGGATGGAATTTCTGTGGATCCAACAAAAGTGGAAGCTGTGATGCAGTGGAACAGACCTACAAATATTTCTGAGATTCGAAGTTTTTTGAGAATGGCAGGGTATTATAGACGATTTGTAGAAGGATTTTCCAGCATAGCTGCACCTTTGACTCGTCTTACTCAAAAAGGGGTTAAATTCGAGTGGTCTGAAGATTGTGATCAGAGTTTTCAAGAATTAAAACAATGATTAGTGTCAGCCCCTATCCTTACTATACCAACAGGAGATGAAGGTTTCACAATTTATAGTGATGCATCTAAAAAGGGACTCGGATGTGTATTGATGCAACATGGTAAGGTAGTAGCCTATGCCTCAAGACAATTGAAACCATATGAACAGAATTATCCGACACATGATTTAGAATTAGCTGCAGTGATTTTTGCCCTAAAAATTTGAAGACATCACTTATACGGTGCGCAGTGTGAAGTGTTTACAGATCATAAGAGTTTGAAGTACATCTTTACACAGAAAGAATTAAACATGAGACAGAGAAGGTGGTTAGAACTATTAAAGGATTATGATTTAACAATCCATTATCATCCGGAAAAAGCTAATATTGTTGCTGATGCCCTTAGTAGGAAATCTGTGGGAAATTTGGCGATTTTAATCACACACCAAAGTCAATTGTTAAAGGATATAAAAAAATTAGAATTAGACATCCGAAAATATGACTCAACAGTATGGTTAGCCAACATGAGGGTTCAGCCAACACTCATTGAAAGAATTTCAGTTGCCCAGAATAATGATCCACAACTAATAAAAATAAGAAATTCAGTGGAAGCTGGTGTTCAATCTGAATTCAAGATACATGAAGACGGTTCGTTAAGGTTCGAAAACAGGATTTGCGTACCCAATGATTCAGCACTCAAGCATGAAATACTTCAGGAAGCACATCAGACCGGTTATACAGTTCATCCGGGAGGTACCAAGATGTATAGAGACTTAAAAGAAATGTACTGGTGGAATAATATGAAGAGAGAGATCGCTCAATTCGTGGCTCAATGTTTGGTGTGTCAACAAGTTAAAGCTGAACATCAGAGACCTGCGGGACTACTTCAACCTCTTGATATTCCAGTTTGGAAGTGGGAACATATCACTATGAATTTTGTAACTGGACTACTGAAGACCCTCAGTAAAAATGATGCAGCCTGGGTGATTGTGGACCGATTGACAAAGTCTGCACACTTTCTACCAATTAGAGTTGGATTTACTTTGGAAAGACTAGCAAAGTTATATATGAAAGAAATTGTAAGACTACGTGGAATTTCAGTGACCATCGTATCGGATCGAGACACCAGATTTGTATCACAGTTCTGGAAGAGCTTACACAAGGCATTAGGAACAAAATTGAACTTCAGTACAGCCTTTCATCCACAGACTGATGGTCAGTCAGAGAAAACTATTCAGATCTTAGAAGATATGTTGAGAACTTGTATTTTGGATATGAAGAGTTCATGAGATGAGCATCTACCTTTGATTGAGTTCGCTTACAATAACAGTTATCAAGCTAGCATTGGTATGGCACCTTACGAAGCTTTATATGGTAGAAGATGTCGATCACCGATTCACTGGGATGATGTCGGTGAGCGAAGAATATTGGGTCCCGAACTTGTTCAACAAGCAGTTGAGAAGATTCAATTAATTAAAGAACGACTTCGGACAGCACAAAGCAGACAGAAAAGCTATGCAGATAACAGGAGACGGAAATTAGAATTTCAAGTCGGTGACCATGTGTTTCTCAAAGTATCTCCTTCAAAAGGAATCTCAAGATTTGGCATTCGTGGCAAATTGAATCCTAGATATGTGGGTCCGTTTGAGATTTTGGAAAGAATTGGTGAGGTGGCTTATCGACTTGCCTTACCCCCTTCACTTGCAGGAGTACATAATATTTTTCATGTTTCTATGTTAAAGAAATATTTACCAGATCCAAGTCACATTGTGGAACTTGAACCAGTACAAGCCAGGAAGGATCTAACATATGAAGAATACCCGATACGGATCGTAGACCATAAAGAACAGGTGCTGAGACGTCGCAACATTCCTTATGTCAAGGTACAGTGGAGTCGACATTCAGAAAGAGAAGCTACTTGGGAGCTAGAGGAAGAAATGAAGCAAAAATATCCCCAGCTCTTCGAGACTACAGGTATGAAAAATTTCGAGGACGAAATTTCTTTTTAGGGGTGAAGAATGTTATAGCCCAAACCCATTACAGCCCACAAAAGCCCAAAACGAAAAAAAAAAAATAGAGGAATTCAAAACCGGGAAGAAGACTCCCGATGGGAGTCTCCTTCTCCGACGAAATCCGGGCAGAATCGGGACTCCTAGGACCCCTCGGAGTCCTAGGGTCCTCTATAAGTAGACCCCTCCCCCTTGAGACCGAAGAACGGCCTCCTCCCTCTCTCTTTCTCTCCAATTTTCCCGAAGAAGAGCAGCGGGCACAGTTGGGTTTCTCACCGTGTTTTCTCTCCGACGAGGTCCCAAGAGGCCGAGGTAAGTTCTTCTCTTTTTCCCCTCTTCCTTCCTCTTTCCCCCATGCGTTGTGCGCGGTGACCGGCGATGAACGTCGCCGATTTTTGGGTCGGGAAAGACCCCTATTTTTGGGCTTATTTTCCGTGAATCTCCGGCGCCGGCGATCGGATTTGATCGCCGGCCATGTTTCCTCCGTGACCGGAGGAGATGGCCCCGTCGGCCGCCGGCCTCCGCCGTGGCAGCCGCGGCCCGAACGGCCGTTCAAGGCCTGAGGACAAGAGTCCTCTGTTCCGGCGCGGGAAGAAGAAGAAGAAGAAGAAGAAAAAGAAGAAAAGAAAAAAAAAGAAGAAAAGGAAAAGAAAAAGAAGAAAAAGAAAAAGAAGAAAAAAAAAAGAAAAAAAAAAGAAAAAAAAAAGAAAAGAAGGGGTGGAGAGAGAGAAACTCTCTCTCTCTAGATTTTAGGATTTATGAAATTAATTAATTAAAAATTTAAAAAAAAATTATTAGCAATAAAAATTAAAAATAAAATTAGGATGTCCATGGATTAATTCGAAAACCTGGATGCTGTCGACGAATTGATCCTCGTGGGGACATTAGATTTTTAATAATTTAGTTATTTTTAATTCGATGAAATTTTGATTTAAAATATGATATTTGACGTATCAGGTTCTGAGAAGGATTTTCGAGATCCCTAGAATTTTAGTTTGGACTTTCTTTTGAGGTAAGTAGTGTTTACTTTTACTGAATTTATCTGGTAAATTATGAATTAAATAAATTTATGCATGGTTGTGATCGAAATTATTCACTGAAATAATTGTTAGAATTATTTATGATGAAAGTTAATTATAGAAAATTATTTATTGAATGATGTTATTTGCTGAGCAATTATTATGATGATATATGATCTCAAAGAATGTTATAATTGATTTGACTCGAATATCAATTAATTTTATTTTTCTTGAAAATAATATATGAATTGAAAGACAATATGAAATTGACAACCTGACTGTGTTGAGAACCCCGTCAATGGGGGCATATACGTTGGCAATTGACTGTCCTGAGGAGTTATGTCGCTAGTGAGACCAGCGACATGTCGCCAGATAGACCAACGATAAAACCGCCAGTTAGACCAGCGGTTCCAAAGGACTTGACTGCCAGATGATTCGCAGCCCACCGCAAGCAGATACGCGGTATTATGATCCTGCCACAGGGATAATGTGGTCATAGTCATGGTTGGTAAGAAGAATTTAAGAAATTGATGAATTTAAGAAGAAAAGTATAATTGAAAATTATGATGAATTGACTTTTATATATGATTGACAGTATGAATATGATTTCATGAAATTACATATTGATTTGTTATGCATAGTATTATTTGCCTGATTATTCAGTTAAAGGTATACACTGCTTACTGGGCTATTTAGCTCATGATAAGTTTTATGTTTTTCTTACAGATCCAGAAAATTAGCATGATGCGGGATTTCGGTTGGGAGAGCGATTAGAGATGGAGTTAACTCATTGATTTAGGATTTTCTCAGAATTTATTTAAGACTTCTAGTTTTGTTTTTAATATTGACTTTGTCAGACAGTTACTTTCTTTTGAACACTTAGTTTTGATTTGTTATTTAAACCAAGATTTGATTATTGAATAAAGAAAAAATTTATTTAACTATTTGTGAAGATATCATGATGAGATGCCTTGCATGCTTATGGGAAAAGTATTCTATAAGTATGCGGCGGTTGCCATGACCCTCGATTCACAATCTCGGGTCGGGGGCGTGACAATAGTACTCAAGTTGGAACTCGATTCTTATTTAACCATTATTAATTAATTATATAATGATTTTGATTATATAGTAATCTTACATGTACCCAGGAATGTAAATTAGGAAGCTCATATAATGGGCTAAGTTAGTCTCAGGGTTAAATTTGCAAGAAGGAAAGAATGAAAGGTTAGAATATTCAAAAAATAAATTTACTATCCATAAGCAAAAGATGCATTCCCAGTGCAATTTTAAGGAATTGGGTTGATTCGAAGATTGAAGATGACCAATTATAAAATATTAGAAGGAGCTCTATGCCAAAATTAATAAAAATTGATAAAGGGATTAAATTAGAATCTATTAATATATCTTATATGATGATGAATTGTATTTTAAGAGCATCGATTACTTACTATTAGAATGCTTAAATAAACAAGCTCTCTTGCTGGCTATAGCTGAAATTTATCAAGGAGTTTGTGGAGCCCATTAGGCAGAAGTCAAAATTGGATAGTTGCTTAAAAGATATGGCTATTGTTGGTCTTCTACAAAAAGTATTGTATAAAAATTGCTCAATGGTGTTATACTTGTCAAAGGCATGACCTTTATCTCAACCACAAAAAGTTAACATGCATCCTGTTACTAAATCTTGGTCATTTCTTGGGTAAGCTATAGTTTAGTTGCAAATGTTCATGTACCTTTAGATTAAAATCATGCATTCATTATTGTAGCTACAAATTGTTTTACAAAATATGCAGAAATAAAACCTTTGAGACTGGTTGATCAGCCATTATCAACAAATGTTATTCACAGATTTAGAATTTCCCAATCTATAACTATTAAACAGAGATCAGCTTTTATTGGGATAGAAATTAAATATTTCAAAATTTTATAAATTTAATACCTATCTTCTACTCCATATTTTGTAAAAGCTAATGGACAAGCTGAGTCTATTAATAAGATTATTAAATCTAGAATTTAAAAGATGAATCAAAATAATCCAGGGTCTTGGCATGAATTGATGTCTCAAGTATTATAGACACGTAGAACTTCTAAAAGAGATGGCACATGAATGACTCCTTCTAACTTATAGTCATGATGCAATTTTGTCATCGAGATGACAGTTCGATCATTAAGAATGCTAAACAAAACAATCTGAATATTGGTGAATTTTGTGAAGCAATGCATGCTGAGTCGGATATTTTGAACAAAGAATTGATACTTTGAATATATTCTGATACTTCTTATGGGGCTCTTTTTCTCATGCTTCTTTTTAACATGGAATTCTGTGTTTGAGGGGAAAAATCTTTTGAGGAACTTGATTGCCGGCTTGTTTCTTATGTATCTACTGTTCTGCAAAGCAAGTTCAAGTTGGTACGCAGGATGCTCAAATTTAATCAACTTGGGAGGACGTTTGTGCACAAATTTTTGGTTCCTGTTATATTTTAGGTTATATATGTAGCTTTTAAAACAGGCTTTTTTGTTCTATATTCCCAATGTATCAGGACAAATCCGCTCTTTATGCTGTGTGCCCACTGTCCATTTTACTTACTTTGTATATGGGGCCATAGCATATGCTGTATACTTTATGTTGGTGCAATATAATCCTACTGTTTCCTACTAACAAAATATGATCCGATACGTAAAGCGGAAGTCATGACAGCTTATGATAAAAGGCTAAACAAGGATCATTTAGAGAAAGAGACGTGGTAAAGAAGGCTATCCTATCTTTTAGGAATAAAGATTCAAGATTTAACACATGGTCACCTAATTGGGAAGGGCTATTTAAAATACAAAAAATATTAGATGGATGAGCTCATATGTTACAATATTTAAATGGTAGACCATTCCTAAAAGCTATTGATGAAAAAAAATTAAAAACATTATTTTTCTACTATGTGATAATCAACATAAGATTTTAACGAGATAAATAATATAGATCGATTACTATTCGGCCACCATAGCATGACACTAACCAAATTATGAAAGACATTGATAGCATAAGATTAAATGTCACGAATGGTACTGAAATTATCGAAACGATATGAGTTCAAAGCATGAAATTTGAAAAATTCTTGAAGGGAATTAATCTTTAGAGAGTTCGAAAAACTCTCAAGACATTTTCCAAAATGTTTCAATTGCATAAATTTCATCAAGGGCAGCATCCTTTTTCTTTCCATATTTCACTTCCTCATCGATCAATTGGTCCAGTTGAGTGGTGTTAAGTTTCAATCTCAACCATTCAGGCACTTAGTTCATCCATTACGGTATCTCTTTGACTTCGTACCATATACAGCCTTTAAGAAGTTGTTCCAATGAGTATCAAATTTTGCTTTAGGTTCTGGATTTTTTTCAACGTTCTGGGTGAGAATATCTTCACATTTCTTCCTTTGTCTTGTAACATTTGCATTAGTTGGAAGGGTCTCATTACAATCTATATAAGGAAGAAATCATGTCTGTCAGGTCAGCTTGAAAAATGTTAGGTTGGCTATTTCATTTGAATCCAATTCAGAAGTTGAGCATGAAAGCAAGCTTTTGATAGTAAGTAAAAGATTAGATCCATAAACTAAATTAAAAGCCAAACTGTAGGTTCTAATTTCTTCTCCAGAAAGCTCTTTACTAGATAGAGAATTTTGATCATTGGAAGAAGATGTTTTCTTGAAGATGAAGCACTTGAGAGAGATGTTAATTTTGTTACAATATGGCTATGAAAGGCATGCATCTCATCCATATCAATAGGCTGTCTTTGAAATATTTGAAGACTTCAGACCCCAGGGTGACAATGTCTCCTTTCTCAACAAGCTCCCTAATGCTACGAGAGAACCCTTGGATTGAGCTATCCCCTTTCTCCAAGTCTCCTACTCTTATTATCTCTTTCTCCCCCTCAGCTATTTCAACCCTCTTAAGCAAAGAAATCTATATGAAATATCAGTCCTTTGATCAACCCCAACCCAATGGTTCATAATTATCTTCTTCTTCCTTTTTTCTTTTTCTTTTTTTTTTTTTTTTTTTTTGAGAAAAGCATGGATAAGTAACTTGAAAGAGGAAAAAACAAATTTGGTTTTTCTTTGCATTCCAAGGAAACTGGATGAAATGACCTCAGACACCTATTTGTTTTGTTCTAGAGCAATATGCTGCACCCTTTGCAAGATGAATTGCACTCTAGTTGTCATCATGCACAATATTCTCCCTTGTTCTATTTCAAGCTGTCCAATAAGTCCTCTTAACAAAATATTGCCGCTGTAGCTTCCGCCGAGGCAATATACTTGGCTTCTATAGAAGATAATGCGGCAACATCTTGCGACCTTGACATCCAACCAAACACACCAGCAGCTATATGAATGCATAACCAATAGTAGACATTTTAGAAAGGACTGATATGATTTGCCCAACATAGCCAAGAACCTCAAATTAAAGCTTTCAAAACACTAGTTGAAACGACGTGTTTCCTTCAAATATTGGAGGATCCATTTCACAGCTTGCCAATATTGCCATCCTATATTAGACATAAATCTTGAGATAGGTCTCTCTAACGGCATCAGAAATGGAAAGTTTTTAGCATACCATGGCATACTTTAAGTTGACCACAATGGGAGTATATGGAATATTCTTTATTTTTTTTCTTTATTCTTCATTATTTGGAGAATCTTTGTTTGACAACTTGAAATTCTTAGTTAGTGGGGTAGGAATAGGTTTACAATCCATCAAACCAAACCATCCAAGAACTTTTGATATGAAATCGGGCTGACTCAACCATGACTTGTCATGATCTTGATCTTTTTTAGCATGCATGCCCGAAATCTTTATAGTTGCGCCTAAGTTCTTTGTACCAAAATCCTTAAATATATCGAGCTTCATTTTTTTGATTTCATCTTGACTATTGCTAGCAATCAACATGTCATCCATATGATGAAACAAAATAGTGAATGCAATATATGCTAACCCTTTATAGTAAACATAATGATCTGGTATACATCTCAAATAATCTTCATCTTACATGAAATTGTCAAATTTTTAGTAGTATTGTCTCAAATCTTACCTTAAACTATGTAATCCCTTCTTCAATTTGCATAGGATTGGCTTTGTGCACAAACCTTTCAAGTTAAGAATGGAGATTCCATTATTGTAAATGTACTTATATATCTCAAGTAACCTTCATCTTAAATGAAACCATAAAACTTCCCATACTACTATCTCAAAGCTTATCTTAAATCGTGTTGCGTATAAAATACCCACAGCCGAGTCCTAAGCAGAATCAGCTCCAGGAGGACTCCGCCCGGACTCCTACGGGAACCGGGCTCCGATCGCAGCATCAACTCCAGGAGGACTCCGACCGGACTCCTACGGGAGCCGAACTTCGTCCTCGACTCCAACGGCTGCAGACAGACTCCGCCCGGACTCCTACGGGAGCCGGGCTTCGTCCTCGACTCCAACGGCTGCAGACAGACTTCGTCCGGACTCCTACGAGAGCCGGACTCCGTCGACAACTTCAACCACAAGTAGACTCCGCCCGAACTCCTACGAAAGCCGGGCTCCGTCCTCAACGTCAACTGCCGGTAAGCCTTGTCCGGACTCCTACGGGAGCCGGACTTCGCCTTTAACTTTAATTGCATGAAGACTTCGCCCGGACTCCTACGGGAGCCGGGCTTCGTCCTCGACTCCAACGGCTGCAGACAGACTTCGTCCGGACTCCTACGGGAGCCGGACTCCGCCAACAACTTCAACCGCAAGTAAACTCCGCCCGAACTCCTACGGGAGCCGGGCTCCGTCCTCAACATCAACTGCCGATAAGCCTTGTCCGGACTCCTACGGGAGCCGGACTTCGCCTTTAACTTTAATTGCAGGAAGACTCCGCCCGGACTCCTACGGGAGCCGGACTTCGTCCTCGACTCCAACGGCTGCAGACAGACTTCGTCCGGACTCCTACGGGAGCCGGACTCCGTCGATAACTTCAACCGCAAGTAGACTCCGTCCGAACTCCTACGGGAGCCGGGCTCCGTCCTCAACATCAGCTGCCGGTAAGCCTTGTCCAGACTCCTACGAGAGCCGGACTTCGCCTTTAACTTTAATTGCAGGAAAACTCCGCCCGGACTCCTACGGGAGCCGGGCTTCGTCCTCGACTCCAACGGCTGCAGACAGACTTCGTCCGAACTCCTACGGGAGCCGGACTCCGCCAACAACTTCAACCGCAAGTAGACTCCGCCCGAACTCCTACGAAAGTCGGACTCCGTCCTCAACATCAACTGCCGGTAAGCCTTGTCCGGACTCCTACAGGAGCCGGACTTCACCTTTAACTTTAATTGCAGGAAGACTCCGCCCGGACTCCTACGGGAGCCGGGCTTCGTCCTCGACTCCAACGACTGCAGACAGACTTCGTCCGGACTCCTACAGGAGCCGGACTCCGCCGACAACTTCAACCGCAAGTAGACTCCGCCCGAACTCCTACGGGAGTCGGGCTCCGTTCTCAACATCAACTGCCGGTAAGCCTTGTCCGGACTCCTACGGGAGCCGGACTTCGTCTTTAACTTTAATTGCAGGAAGACTCCGCCCGGACTCCTACGGGAGCCGGGCTTCGTCCTCGACTCCAACGGCTGCAGACAGACTTCGTCCGGACTCCTACGGGAGCCGGACTCTGCCGACAACTTCAACCGCAAGTAGACTCCGCCCGGACTCTTACGGGAGCCGGACTTCGCACCTGATTTTGATTGCAGGGGACTCCGCCCGGACTCCTACAGGAGCCGGGCTCCACCCGCGACTTCAACTCCGAGAGGACTCCGCCAGGACTCCCACGGGAGCTGGACTCCGCCCACGACTCCGACCTCAAGGGGGACCCCGCCCGGACTCCCACGGGAGCCGGGCTCCGTCGCCAACTTCGACTGCCGGTAAGATCCGTCCGGACTCCTACGGGAGCCGGACTTCGCACCTGATTTTGATTGCAGGGGACTCCGCCCGGACTCCTACAGGAGCCGGGCTCCGCCCGCGACTTCAACTCCGAGAGGACTCCGCCCGGACTCCCACGGGAGCCGGACTCCGCCCACGACTCCGACCTCAAGGGGGACCCCGCCCGGACTCCCACGAGAGCCGGGCTCCGTCGCCAACTTCGACTGTCGGTAAGATCTGTCCGGACTCCTACAGGAGCCGGACTTCGCACCTGATTTTGATTGCAGGGGACTCCGCCCGGACTCCTACAGGAGCCGGGCTCCGCCCGCGACTTCAACTCCGAGAGGACTCCGCCCGGACTCCCACGGGAGCCGGACTCCGCCCACGACTCCGACCTCAAGGGGGACCCCGCCCGGACTCCCACGGGAGCCGGGCTCCGTCGCCAACTTCGACTGTCGGTAAGATCCGTCCGGACTCCTACGGGAGCCGGACTTCGCACCTGATTTTGATTGCAGGGGACTCCGCCCGGACTCCTACGTGAGCCGGGCTCCGCCCGCAACTTCAACTCCGAGAGGACTCCGCCCGGACTCCCACGGGAGCCGGGCTCCGCCCACGACTCCAACCGCAAGGAGGACTCCGCCCGGACTCCTACGGGAGCCAGACTCCGTCATCAGCTCCGACCGCTGTCGAACTTCAGCCGACGGATCTGCACTCCCTGGCAGGCCACAATAACGGTCACGATCCTGCTCCACTTCCTGCTGCGGATTCCGCGCAGCTCTATCACTCCCTGACAGGCCGCAGTAACGGTCACAGCTCTGCTCCACTTCCTACGACGGATTCTGCGCAGCTCCACTACTCCCTGGCAGGCCACGATCCTGCTCCACTTCCTGCGACGGATACCGCGCGATTCTCCCATCCGCTGGCAAGTCGCGACAACAGACGCCGCTCCACTCCCCGCGACAGACTCCACGTGGCACACCCTGGTGATAGCCACGGGTCCACTCCACTACTCTTCGCAGCAAACTCCGCCTGACCCTGGACAGCCCACTGCCAGACGGTTACAGATGTCGCTGTCAGGCTACTGCCCCCTTCGCCTATAAAAGGGGGCTCCAGATACGTTATTCAATAAGCTCTCATCTTTCATCTAAAAACTCTGCTAAATTCTCCGTTCGAGCACTCCATTCTTGTTGAGGCAGAGAACTGACTTGAGCGTCGGAGGGTCTTGCCGGAGCAACCCCACCTCCGGTTTAGACTTCCTTTGCAGGTCCCGACGGCGACCGCGACTTCCTCGACTCCAGCTTCTCCGGTGCAAGCGGATTTTTGCACCAACAGGATTGGCGCTAGAGGGAGGGCTGTGTCTTCGCAGTACCCTTGTTCTTGAAGGAGCGTTCAATGGAGCCGCCCCCGATCGTCTCCTCCGACACCCACTCCTTGTTCCCCCACGGGATCCATACTTGATGCCTCCTCGCAAGGCGTCCACACGACGGTCCGCGGCCTCCGCAACCAGATCTCAGGCTCCGACCTCCCCTCCTGTTTCTCAACCTCCTCCTCCGGCGGCGGCGGTCGGCGCAGAGCAGTTTGACCTGCTGGCGCAGCAGGTCAGAGGCCTCACCGAAGCTGTGCAAGCTATGCAGCAGCAGCAGCCGCAGGCATCGGTACGCCCGAAAAGGGCATCCCCGGAACACCAGAATCTGACGGCAGGGTGGGCCACCTGGGCCAGCCGCCCCATCCTTCCTGAGAAAACGAACCCGAGGGTAGAGAGCCCTCAATCAGACCACGACTCCACCCTTGGAAGATCCCTACCCCCATTCTGCCAGAGGACCCTCAAGACTCGAAGTTAAGAGGATTTCCTGAACCGGAGGCTCCAGGAGATGAACCGGCGGATAGAAGAACTCCGCCATGCGCCTCCTGCTTATGGTGAAGATATTTGTACGGACCCTCCCTTCTCCCAAATGATCATGCAGGAACCGATCCCGCCAAACTTCAAACTTCCCCAGTTCGAAAGCTACGACGGGACTTCGGACCCGGTTGATCATCTGGAGGCCTTTCGGATGATGATGCTGCTTCACGATGCTCCTGATGCCATTCTATGCCGGGCCTTCCCGTCCACCTTGAAGGGAGCGGCAAGGAACTGGTACTCGGCTTTGAAATTGGGTACCATCTTTTCCTTCGATCAAATGAGCCACCAATTTGTGGCCCATTTTGTCAGCAGTCGGCGCCCCCGGAAGGGTTCGGAGTCCCTCATCAACATCAAGCAGAGGGAAAGGGAGTCCATTCGGGCCTACATCAACCGCTTCAACATCGCGGTGCTGGAGGTCCGGAACTTGGACCAATCAGTCGCAATGGCCGCCCTGAAGGGTGGCCTTCAGAAGAATGATCTTTTGTTCTCCCTGGAGAAGAAGTATCCCAGAGATTTTGCTGATTTGCTGGCCCGGGCCGAAGGATACGCCCGAGCGGAAGAAGCCTTCAAAATGAAGGATGAAGAGACGGCGAGGGAGCGGCAAGCGGGAGACTCGAGTAAGCCCGCAATTGAAAAAAGGCCAAAGGAAGCCCGGCTGCGTTCTCGATCCCCTCCTGGGCATAAGCGCGCCCATACTCCACCCCGGGCGCGCAGGCAGAGAAGCCCGGATCGTGGGGTTCGGTGGGATTCTCCACCAGGAAGATTCCGCAACTACGCCCCCCTCAACACCTCGAAGGCCCAGGTATTGATGGAGGTCAGGGAGCAGCTCCCTAGGCCGGAGAGGATGCGCACACACCCCGGGAAGTGCAACCCCAACAAGTTCTGCCTCTACCACCGCGACCACGGCCACGACACAGAGGAATGCATCCAGCTCCGGGATGAGATCGAGGAGCTCATTCGGCGAGGTCGACTCGACAGGTTCATCCGACGCAGGCCTGAGGGTAGAGGAGATCGGCCAAGGGCCCTTCCGCAGCCTGAACCGCCAAGAGGGGAGGAGCAACCCGGGGACCGGCCTCCCATCGGGACCATCGACTCCATCACCGGAGGGCCTCAAGGAGGAGCGGACCACACGCGACCGTGGAACTCGAAAAATCTGTAAATGTATCACTTACGATTTCACCTTGAATCTAAATTTCTTTCCACTTGACGTACTCTTCCCATCTGGCGTGGATTTGTTACAACTGGATATGACCCCTCCAAACGCTCGAAACAAAGTTATGTTAGGAACGGGGGAGAACCCCGTCCTAACATACCTAAAATGAAAGTCCGACTATCTCAAAATCGGATGGGGGGAGAGGCCTTACAACGCCCTAATGTGCCCCCACAGCCATGTCAGGAACAGGAGGAGAACCTCGTCCTGACATGAGCAAAGTCAAAGGCCCAGTTCTTTTAGACCGGATGGGGGGAGAGGCCTTACAACGCCCTAATGTGCCCCCACAGCCATGTCAGGAACAGGAGGAGAACCTCATCCTGACATGAGCAAAGTCAAAGGCCCGGTTCTTTTAGACCGGATGGGGGGAGAGGCCTTACAACGCCCTAATGTGCCCCCACGGCCATGTCAGGAACAGGAGGAGAACCTCGTCCTGACATGAGCAAAGTCAAAGGTCCGATTCTTTTAGACTAGATGGGGAGAGAGGCCTTACAGCGCCCTAATGTGCCCCCACGGCCATGTCAGGAACAGGAGGAGAACCTCGTCCTGACATGAGCAAAGTCAAAGGCCCGATTCTTTTAGATCGGATGGGGGGAGAGGCCTTACAGCGCCCTAACGTGCCCCCACAGCCAAGCCGAGAACGGGAGGAGAACCTCGCCCTGGCTCGAGCAAAATGGAAGGCCCGGACTCCTACGGAAGCCGGGCTCCGTCCACGACGCAAAGGAAGACTCCACCCGGACTCCTACGGGAGCCGGACTCTGTCCACGATGCCAAGGAAGACTCCACCCGGACTCCTACGGGAGCCGGGCTCCATCCACGACGCCAAGAAAGACTCCACCCGGACTCCTACGGGAGCCGGGCTCCATCCACGACGCCAAGGAAGACTCCACCCGGACTCCTACGGGAGCCGGGCTCCGTCCACGACGCCAAGGAAGACCCCACACGGACTCCTACGGGAGCCGGGCTCCACCCGCGACTTCTGCAGCAAGGGCTGATGGCGGCGAAACCCGGCCACCCAACAAGATCGGATGAAAGGAAAAAGCCCCTCAGCGGCACCTCCTCACTTTTATGCAACCCCATGAAAAGCGAGAGGAGGGCCCTCACTCTGAGAAGAGGAGGAAAATTAAAAAGGAAGGATGACGAACTATGACGGGAACAGATGAAGGATGAACCGCACCAAAAGACCTAAAGGACTTCGTCCCAACCGAAACGGGGAGTTCCTACCGAAACGGAGAGTTCCTACCGAACACCCCCGGCCTCTAAAAAGACTTTCGACACCGGTTAGGAAGACAACGACATCTCCGAAATAATGTGGAGCCCGGACGGCCAAGCTCGGGCTTGCGGCCATGTACGACGAGAAAGGCGAGCTAACGCATCGACGATCGGGCGCCCCCCAACGATGTCTACATCAGACAAGTCAAACGACAAGAAAAGTTCGGCGGACGGCAATTTAGTGCAACGCGCGGACGAGGTAACACAAAACATCCTTTTCATTCCATTTCCGATATACACGCTACAAAGCCCGGAAGGCCAAGGAAAGAAAGGCAAAACGACAAAAAGGGAAGTAAATACATGAAAAGACAGAAAGACGAAAAGAGCTCTAAGGAGGCCCTGCTCCCTCCGACCTAGAATTATCTACTCCATCCCTCAACCAGGACTGCCTTAGATTCTCAATTTCTTCTTCTAGCTCTTCTCTTTTCTGCAGCGCGTCCTGGAGCGCCCGACGAAGTCGCTGGCTCTCGGCCTCCGCCTCTCGATGCCTCTTCCTCAAGACCTCGGATTCTGCCTCCGCATCCGCGACGGCCCACTGCTCGTATGCCAGTTGGATCTTCAGTTGTTGCAGCTCAGCTGTCTTTTCTCCGAGGGAGACAGAAATCTCCTCAACAGTGCCTCTTAGGGCTTGGAGCTCATCAGAATCTCGGACGGAAGTAAGCTGTGCCCTGCTAGCCAACTGCCTCTGGAGACGGACGACTTCGTCGGCCGCCGCCCTGAACCCCCCTTTATATTCTTCCACCTGCCTGCGCCAGCTAGCCCGATGCACGTCGTGGCTCACCTCGGCGTCCTGAAGTTGCTGCTGAAGGTCGGAGACCTTCTTCGACCACTCTTGGTCACCATCGACCCGGGCCAAGAGCCGGGATGAATTTCCTTCCAGCTGGCCGATCTTCCCCTTCGCAGCAGACAGTTCCACCTTGAGGGCGCTGATCCTGACGGCCTGGGCCCAAATTCGGTCGCTGGCGCTCTTCTTGCATTCTTCGAGTTCCTTCGCGAAGTCCGCCTTCCTCCGGCTATACTCCATGATCCCCTTCACGTGGAGATTCCGAAAGTGGGTGGCCTCAGCGGTGGCTTCAGAATGACCTTCTCTCAATCTGCGGAGCTCGCCTTCCATCTTCTTTAACTTCTTTGTCAGGTGAAGGCCTTCCTTCTTCAGCCGCTGGATCGTCGATTTCAGCGGGACCCCCAGGGGCAGGGGGAGTGCTTCTACAGGACACTGCCATCGGAAGACAAAAGCGTCAAAGCACGACTCATTGCAGGAAGAAGAACAGAGAGAATGAGGGGGGGAGGAGAAGGCGTCCGCAACAAGAAATTCAACTTTATTGATTGGATGATTTTTGAAGACAAACAGAAAAGAAAAATTGCGACAAAATAAAGGTACAAGATCGGAGGTCTCAGACCTCGGGGGCGGGGGTTGGAGAACTCGGCGTCCCCGGCAAGGGGGCTGCGACAGCAGTGGCGGCTGGCGAGGGACCGGTCTCGTCTTCAGACTCCTCACCTAGGAAGCTGAGGTCGAGCTCTGGAAATTTTCTGGCCACCTTCTCTTGGCAGAGCTCGAACCCCTTTATGAACGCTTCCTGGCCAAATTGGACCTTCAGGTCTCTCATCTCCGCGGAGGCCTTGAATTCCTCTACCGCAAGGACTCTGACCTCTGAGACCAGGACCGGAGTTTGCTCGACCAAGTTGGCGACCTCGGCCTCCGCCTTTCTCGCCGATTCCTCCAAGGTCTGCCTCTCCTCCCGGGCTCGTCTCTCTCTTTCCAGGGCCTCCTGGAGGGCGACTACTTCGGCCGTCTTTGCTTGGAGGCGAGCAACCTTGGCCTGACAGCGTTCCTCCACCTGGAGGATGTCCCTCCTCGCACGGCTCACCGCCTCGATATAGGCGAGGAGCTGGTGCCCAATCTGTAAGGGCGGCTAGGGAATTAGAACAAAGGCCGAATAGCCATGTAAATGAAGATCCGCTTACCTCAAGGAATGATCCCAAAGAGTCCCAGGCCCGCTGCTCAGGATCGGCGCGGTCGATCCTCTCAACGACGTCAGACAGAATGCAGCCGTCGATCAGCCGCCTGATCAAGTCCCTATCATTGAAGGGATTCTCTGACCCCTCTTCAGAGCAGAGGGACTCGTCCGCAGCAGTTTGGTGGCTACTCACCTTGCGGGCCACTGATTTCCTTCTTTTCCTCTCGACTATGGGCGCCTCCGTGGAGCGGACCCCCGAAATGGGGGCCCCAGTCGGCGGGCTCCTCGAGGAGGCCCGAGGAGCCGTTGGCTCGGCATTCGAGAGAATGTCGATGGCCGGGGCCACCTGGACGGGTGCAGCTAAGCTCGACTCCTCCGCCCTGGCCCTCTTCGCCGATCCGGAGGTCGCAGCGTCCTTTCTCTTGTGGGCCCTAAGGCCCCTGACAAGCATCCGCGCTGCTTCGGTATCCATTCCTAAAAAAAAAAAAAAAAAAGAAACAGAGAGAAAAAGAGAGAGAAAAAAGGAAAGAAGAAAAAGAAGCAAACCAATCAATCAAGAGTCAAAAAAAAAAAAAAAAGAGAAGAAAGGGGAAGAAAGAAAGAAAGAAACAGAGGGGAAAAAGAGAGAGAAGGAAGAAGAGGTAAAAAGAGAAAGGAAAAGGAGAAAGGCATGAAAAGAGAAGATAAGGTAAAAGATGAATACTCGCTGGATCCTGGGGACTCAGGCCGATGTTGAAAAGAAATTGCTCCCTCAGAAGATTGGGAAGGGAAGGAGCGGAGTAAGCTAGAAGCTTCCGGGCAGTCTGGAGGTCATCCTCCCCCAGGCTGGGGGTCCGACGGACAGAATCCCTCAGAGAGCTCCAAGGGGGCAGGCCCAGTCTCAAGGTCGGGCAGTGGACGAAGAGATATTTCTCCTTCCAATTGTGGATTGAAGAAGGGGCACCTTTCAGCAACCCCTTCTTGCCGAACTGGGGGGAGAAGTACCACCAGTCTTTCGCCGAAGGATGGCGCTTGAAAGTATAGAAGTGCCTAAACAGGGAGAGGGACGGTTGGACCTCGACTACGTGGCAAAGGGAGAGAAATCCTATCAAAAACCTAAAAGAATTCGGGGCCACGGAAGCCAAGGAGATGTCTAAGAAGCGGAAGAGGGCGACAACAAAGAGAGGAAGCGGAAGCCGGAGTCCGGCACGGAATGCTTCCTGGTACAGACAAAAATGACCAGATGGGGGAGTGCTGGCCCGGTCAGAAGGGCCAGGCAACTCCAGGTCGTACTCCGGAGGAACTCCATACTAAATCCTTATCAGAAGGAGTTCCTCCGAGGTCAGGGAACATGGAATGGCGCCCGGTGCAAAAACCGGGCGGAGCCCAGCCCCAGACGCAGGTTCGTCTATAAAGCAAGGGACCTGGGGGTTTGAGGCGGAAGAGCTCCCGGAACTGCGGGGAGCGGAAGAGCCAGACGACATTTCGGGTAGTTTCGAAGGAGGGCTCTAAAGGTCCCTAAGAAGATGGACAGGATGGGGAACGAGAGGCCACAGGAAACTAACTCGGAGGGATGCAAAAAATAATGACAGAGAAGAAGTCCCTAGGCGGTGGGAAGAAGGTTGAAGGTGCTGGAACTAACCTATATCGCTCTGAGGGACCAGAGGGACGAAGACAGGGACGATTTGGAAGACACCTACGACTCGAGAAGATGCCCACTGAAACAGGGCTCTCGAAGAGAAGGCAGACACTAATAGAAACTCTGGAATGGAATAGGACACCTAAAGGTGGGAGGACGGGTTTAAATAGACCCTGAGATCCGACGCCATAATGATCACGAATCCCTCCAAGCCAGTCCACACCCGGCACGTGTCCCACTCCCCCCGGCGGGCGGCTAAAAGCGGCTGATAGATCAGCAGGGCCATTATGGCGTCGTACCTGGGCCAGTGTACCGGTGAGAATTTCGAAGGGTCCCTTCGTATCGCCCCAATCCGAAAAGACTCCAGCACGCGCACATTTAATGCCAAAATATCTGGGGGCGGCAGTGCGCAGGATTCGAGGGGACAGTTTTGGCTGTGCCCATCTCTCTGTACTTCCTTCGTTCGAAATTCGAACTCGGAAGTAGGGAGACTGGTGTTGGGTATAAAATATCCATAGCTGAAGTCCTCAGCAGAATCAGCTCCAGGAGGACTCCGCCCGGACTCCTACGGGAACCGGGCTCCGATCGCAGCATCAACTCCAGGAGGACTCCGACCAGACTCCTACGGGAGCCGGGCTTCGTCCTCGACTCCAACGACTGCAAACAGACTTCGTCCGGACTCCTACGGGAGCCGAACTCCACCGACAACTTCAACCGCAAGTAGACTCCGCCCGAACTCCTACGGAAGCCGGGCTCCGTCCTCAACATCAACTGCCGGTAAGCCTTGTCCGGACTCCTACGAGAGCCGGACTTCGCCTTTAACTTTAATTGCAGGAAGACTCCGTCCGGACTCCTACGGGAGCCGGGCTTCGTCCTCGACTCCAAAGGCTGCAGACAGACTTCGTCCGGACACCTACGGGAGCCGAACTCCGCCAACAACTTCAACCGCAAGTAGACTCCGCCCGAACTCCTACGGGAGCCGGGCTCCGTCCTCAACATCAACTGTCGGTAAGCCTTGTCCGGACTCCTACGGGAGCCGGACTTCGCCTTTAACTTTAATTGCAGGAAGACTCCGCCCGGACTCCTACGGGAGCCGGGCTTCGTCCTCGACTCCAACGGCTGCAGACAGACTTCGTCCGGACTCCAACGGGAGCTGGACTCCACCGACAACTTCAACCACAAGTAGACTCCGCCCGAACTCCTACGGGAGCCGGGCTCCGTCCTCAACATCAACTACCGGTAAGCCTTGTCCGGACTCCTACGGGAGCCGGACTTCGCCTTTAACTTTAATTGCAGGAAGACTCCGCCCGGACTCCTACGGGAGCCGGGCTTTGTCCTCGACTCCAACGGCTGCAGACAGACTTCGTCCGGACTCCTACGGGAGCCGGACTCCGCCAACAACTTCAACCGCAAGTAGACTCCGCCCGAACTCCTACGGGAGTCGGGCTCCATCCTCAACATCAACTGTCGGTAAGCCTTGTCCGGACTCCTACGAGAGCCGGACTTCGCCTTTAACTTTAATTGCAGGAAGACTCCGCCCGGACTCCTACGGGAGCCGGGCTTCGTCCTCGACTCCAACGGCTGCAGACAGACTTCGTCCGGACTCCTACGGGAGCCGGACTCCGCCGACAACTTCAACCGCAAGTAGACTCCGTCCGAACTCCTACGGGAGCCGGGCTCCATCCTCAACATCAACTGTCGGTAAGCCTTGTCCGGACTCCTACGGGAGCCGGACTTCGCCTTTAACTTTAATTGCAGGAAGACTCCGCCCGGACTCCTACGGGAGCCGGGCTTCGTCCTCGACTCCAACGGCTGCAGACAGACTTCGTCCGGACTCCTACGGGAGCCGGACTCCGCCGACAACTTCAACCGCAAGTAGACTCCGCCCGGACTCTTACGGGAGCCGGACTTCGCACCTGATTTTGATTGCAGGGGACTCCGCCCGGACTCCTACAGGAGCCGGGCTCCGCCCGCGACTTCAACTCCGAGAGGACTCCGCCCGGACTCCCACGGGAGCCGGACTCCGCCCACGACTCCAACCTCAAGGGAGACCCCGCCCGGACTCCCACGGGAGCCGGGCTCCGTCGCCAACTTCGACTGCCGGTAAGATCCGTCCGGACTCCTACGGGAGCCGGACTTCGCACCTGATTTTGATTGCAGGGGACTCCGCCCGGACTCCTACAGGAGCCGGGCTCCGCCCGCGACTTCAACTCCGAGAGGACTCCGCCCGGACTCCCACGGGAGCCGGACTCCGCCCACGACTCCGACCTCAAGGGGGACCCCGCCCGGACTCCCACGGGAGCCGGGCTCCGTCGCCAACTTCGACTGCCGGTAAGATCCGTCCGGACTCCTACGGGAGCCGGACTTCGCACCTGATTTTGATTGCAGGGGACTCCGCCCGAACTTCTACAGGAGCCGGGCTCCACCCGCGACTTCAACTCCGAGAGGACTCCGCCCGGACTCCCACGGGAGCCGGGCTCCGTCGCCAACTTCGACTGTCAGTAAGATCCGTCCGGACTCCTACGGGAGCCGGACTTCGCACCTGATTTTGATTGCAGGAGACTCCGCCCGGACTCCTACGGGAGCCGGGCTCCGCCCGCGACTTCAACTCCGAGAGGACTCCGCCCGGACTCCCACGGGAGCCGGGCTCCGCCCACGACTCCAACCGCAAGGAGGACTCCGCCCGGACTCCTACGGGAGCCAGACTCCGTCATCAGCTCCGACCGCTGCCGAACTTCAGCCGACGGATCTGCACTCCCTGGCAGGCCACAATAACGGCCACGATCCTGCTCCACTTTTTGCGGCGGATTCCGTGCAGCTCCATCACTCCCTGACAGGCCGCAGTAACGGTCACAGCTCTGCTCCACTTCCTACGACGGATTCCGCGCAGCTCCACTACTCCCTGGCAGGCCACAATAACGGCCACGATCCTGCTCCACTTCCTGCGACGGATACCGCGCGATTCTCCCATCCGCTGGCAAGTCGCGACAACAGACGCCGCTCCACTCCCCGCGACAGACTCCACGTGGCACACCCCGGTGATAGCCACGGGTCCACTCCACTACTCTTCGCAGCAAACTCCGCCTGACCCTGGACAGCCCACTGCCAGACGGTTACAGATGTCGCTGTTAGGCTACTGCCCCCTTCGCCTATAAAAGGGGGCTCCAGATACATTATTCAATAAGCTCTCATCTTTCATCTAAAAACTCTGCTAAATTTTTCGTTCGAGCACTCCATTCTTGTTGAGACAGAGAACTGACTTGAGCGTCGGAGGATCTTGCCGGAGCAACCCCACCTCCGGTTTAGACTTCCTTTGCAGGTCCCGGCGGCGACCGTGACTTCCTCGACTCCAGCTTCTCCGGTGCAAGCGGATTTTTGCACCAACAAATCGTATAATCCCTTCTTCAGTTTGCATAGGATTGGGCTTGTCCACAAAGCTTTCAAGTCAACACATGTAGATATGTATTATTGGAATATATACATATTACACTATCACGATAACCATTTGTTTGAACACATTTTTTAGATAATCACACTTTTTTTTTTTTTTTTGAGACAATCATTGATAATGAATCTATTAATTTTTATTGTACTTAAAAATTTAAAATATTATTTTTATGTAAAATAATATCATTATAATTGTAGCATAAAGATTTTTTTTTTTTTTTTTTGATGTGAATGAAATAAGATATTTTCTTCAAGATTTATTAATTATATAAGATACATAAAAGTTGAGATTGAGACAAAGGGTAGATCAGTAAGAAGCGAAGAGGAGAAAAGGTATTGAATAAAAAGACCCTACTTTGGGATATCACAAGAGGCATAGGAATATCTTAGAGAGTGGGAACAAGCAATCACATGCAGAGGCTGAATGTAGGTAGCACAAAGAAGATTGAAATCACATGTTTGGCATTCTCTCATACTTGGCAAATTGATCTACCAAGAGAGGAGCAGTTTGGTCCAATTTATAGAAAAACTACTTTTTAAGCAAAGAGTGCTCTTGGAAGCCCTTAGAGTAACAACACTTGGGACTCTATGATGGCCCTAGTTGGTGTACTCGGTTACTCCATTCAAAGCTACTTATAATGGGTTCAAATGGTAAATTTTTAACAACCCAATGTAGCTTGACGAGTTAATAAACAAGCCTTTGAAACTATGGGGCCCTTGAGGGCATGTTAAATATGAAAAATTAAACTACATGAAAAATATGGAAGAAGGCCAACATTAGTTTTTTTTTTTTTTAAAAAAGAGAGAGAAAAAAAGAAACTAATACTTGCTATGAGTGTCGCAACGTGAATAACAGTTGAGCTGACCCACGTGCATGCGTAGATGATGATTCAAAAGGCCGCAAACTCCAGTGAGTGGGGTATAATAAATGAAAGCCTTTGCGGTGCATGCTATAATAAATAAATGAAAGCCTATCAATAATAAATAAATATTAGACTACATAACAAAAGTTCTTTCGAGATTAGAGATGCGTTATATTTATATTCAATAATTTAAAAAACCTATGTTTAGCTGGTGAGATTTATTTTCATTCAATATTTTAACCCATAAATGTTAATAAATTATTAACCTTAATTAAATGATATCCAAATACTTCGTTGGAAAAAAAATTTCTAAATTGACCAAAATAATCTTAGGTGGCATGATAATCATGCGAGGACACAAGAAAATGTGTGCATTCTCCTTCTCATATAAGGATAATTTTAATTTTTTATGTGAGGTAAATTGATTTATTAATATCATTAATTTAAATGGGTGTAGGTGTAGTTTTTACAAATTATTGAATATAAGTATGGTAAACATAATTTTTTTAGAAGGATTTTTGTGATTTATTCTAAATATTAAGTGCAGCTATATCTTGTTTTCTATCCAATCCAAGACTATCACCTTTACTGTCGGCAACAAAGGAGTAAACAAACTCACCAAAAAACAAATAACTCGGCAAAAGCAATGGACATTTGCAAGCCTAGAAACTATGCTAGCTATTATGATAAAATGATGGGCCTTCTCTGTTTGGTTGTATAAACTTAAATTGTGATCAACAAATGAGATCTTTCAACTTGCCAATTGTTCATATATATTCCATTTAGCACATCTCTTTCTCAAATCTCCTTCAAGGATTTGGTCTTGGTTTCTAAGGGATTAATCTCATGTTCATGGTTGGTCATAATGTTTGCTCAATCCTTTCAAGTAATCAATTTTAGCTTAGACTTTCGGCTACACTGCCACCCCTAAATTTCTTGATAGCGAAAGTCTTGAAAAATGATAATAGCAATAGTGGTGGTAATTTTGATGGCCATAGCATATGGGGATGAACCTTGACTTTGTCTTGCTTTTAGCAAAAAATTTCTTCGTGCAGTTGTCAAAGGGGTTTTAAATGCATGCCAAAAGACTACATTTGAAATCCAAAAACTTAATGAGGTGGTAGAATCTACTCTATTAGCCATCTCTTGATTTGAGGCACCATTCACATGATAATATTACATGCAGGACCAACAGAATCCCCTCCTAGCAAGTCTCCCAGTGTAGTATATATCAGATGATATATTGCAATTGCAGCCAAAAACTCACCATAATAGACAAGACCTCAACATTGATATCCTAACCTCCATTAGCTTGTTACGAGGAATAGAAAGATAAGTCCGCTTGTATTACGTAGGCCGAATAGAATGATCAAATCCTTTCCTTCGGCAGTACATAAAGGGTCGCACGTGCCTTGGATTCCACGTATTGGTGGAATGTGGACTTTGAAGTTTATTTTCTTAAGAGTAAGTATACTGATGGAAACAAAATATTTCTTAAATTAGTCATGAATTATTTGTGAATAAATCAGGATAATTGAATTGTTCTGGATCAATTCTCTTTTGGAGAATAATTCGGAGAACTTTTTGGTCAAGAGAAAAATGAGAATATTTTTCAATAATTTGGAGAGTATTGTAACTACAAAAATGGCTTCTTCTTTTTCTTCTTTTTCCCCTCACCTCTCAAGGTCCATGAACTTTAATTTTCGGCCTTTGAATCGGCAATGAGATCCGAAAACTATTTTTCACGGCTGCAAAAATGATGCGAAATTATACGTATATTGAATATTCGATAGCAAATAAACAAAATTTGTATAAAACAATTGATGACCAAAAAATTCTAGAAAAAATAAAAACTGTGCCGTATGATTAATGTTCCATTGTCATGTTTCTTTTCTGTGCATGCATAGCACTTGGTTTGTTTTCAATGGTGGAAGCAGCGGTGGCAATTACTAGCCACGGTGCAATTAAAGCTAAGTATAAAATGGTAGCAATTAAAGCAAAGTTGACGTCAATAAAATTGAAGTCAATAGTTTGAATCTTACTCAAGGCTAACATGACTCCTTTAATCATCAACATAATGGAGAAATGTAGTGTGCTTCAGAGGGTAGGTTGCTTGACGATATGGTAAAGTTGCTTCTTTACAAGTCAACAGCATTTCTTAACAGTAAACACAGGCTAAGAGACAGTGACGGTCCTATGATTTTATCAGCATAAATGGTGACTTCTACCGGGAAATCAGGAGCAAAATCGGACACAGGTTAAATTTGACTACCAGGCCTCTGACTGAATAAAGAACACATTCACGGCCGGTCATCCCGTCGTTATCCCTGAAAATGATGCAGCTTTTGAACATTCTATTATGAAAATTCTCTATTCTGGTTAGGGGTGTAATTGAAATAAGCTAGGCCGGATAACTAAAAATTCGATTTCGACTATCGATTCAAAATATTTGGATCCGAAATTGAACTCGAGATCAATCGAGCTTTATATCTCAAGCTCAAGTTCAGCTCAATGAAAAATAGATAAAATTCGAGATCAATTCAATTCGATTTGAATATTAGCCGAGTTATACTCAAATTTGAGTTCAAAATCGAAATCAAACCTTAACCTAATAATAATAATAATATATATATTATAAATAAAAATAATATTATTAATATATATATATATATATATATATATATATATATATATATATATATATATATATATATATATATATATATATATATATATATATATAGACTCGAACTTACTACTCAAATTTGATTTAAAAAATTATTTGAATTATTTGAACACGATAATAATCAAATCGAATCGAATTTAGACTCAAATAGCTCACAAGTGACTCAACTCATTTGCACCTCTAATTTCGATGAATGAATTGTAATCATTTCTGATTCTGATCATGCATCGTATTTACCAACCAAATAGATTAACAGTACTGTCCTTTTGGTCATCAATTTGTTCACAAAATTATCTTTAGGTCATGATAGGGTATCAGTGGGTGACAAATGGATCAAGACAGATATAAGTTGGGTTATTTCGATTAGATCAAAAAATCTATCAATCCGTACCCAACCTTTTAATTAAACAAGTTAAAAATTTAGATCCAAAGCTGATCATTTTATAAAATAAGTAATCCAACTTGGCTAACAACATATTGCAACAAGTTGAAATGGGTTAAGTGGATTAGTCATTGATACTACTACACCAAGAGAAGCAGGTTCCAGTGCTGAAGGACATATACAAATTTTCCTCATTTGTTAATTGGTTGTAAAGATCGATGGAACGATAATGGATGATCAAAATCCATATAGAAGGAAGGAGTGAAAAAATAAAACAATAAACAATAAAACAACCATGCATGGAAATTACACTCCTAAAGCAAATATTCTACACTCCCTCAAACCAAGGGCCTCTTTTCTTCTTCTTGCTCTCGAGATCCTTGCTGCTGCTGCTGCTGCTGTTTGAATTTACGAGGAATAGGATCTTTGTTTTCTGGAAGAAGTTTCAAGATGATTCCCATGGAGATCAGTATAAGCCCAGTGCCATGCTGCTCCGTCAATGGCTTTGTGAAAATTAGATAAGATAGCAGTAGTGTGACTGCCTTCCTCGCTGTAGTTACCTAACAAAACATGAACACAGGAAAGACTTAAAATGAGATCCACATTCTGAAATCTGCTGCACTGATACTAGAAAATGTCCAAAGAGAGACCAGTAAAAAGACTGAAATGTACCATTGCAGTAGTTGCTGCCCCAAAAATCGCAATAAGAGAGAGCACAGAGATCTGACCGACAAAGGTGGCCATCGCTTCGAACACCAGCACCGCATAGACATATAGATGCTGCATCCATTAACAATGAGAAGAGACCACGATCGGACTAATAGTGTTCAGCTTTACAATTTCAAATACAAGAGATCCAAATCAAGCCAGTATCATTCAGTGAAAAAAACTACACAAGAGTTTTCCCTTTGAGCATAAATAAAGTACCCAAACACAACACATGGTTGAGTTGGCACTTTGATGTACAGGCATAAAGAAAAATGTGCTGAACAGTGTTGATAAGGTGATGATACATGAGTGGAAGGTTGATAACTACATGTCACTTTCACCAGCTTAATGAGCCAAAGACTCATAACTACATGATGGATACAAATTGTTTCTTTTCCATGCACTACAAGTTACCTTTTTTGAAAGATAGAGTGAAGGAGACAGGGAGACCCACCTCCACTTTAATTGCCTGGGTCAAAATTTTTTGGAATGCACCATCCAAGAAATCAAACCTAGAACCCTTGGTTGCTAAGCAAGCCCCAATTCATACTAGTTGCATTATTGTTGATTGGAAAGACAGAGAACATGCTGTATGAGTGGTATTTGTGTGGTTTCTTAACTTTGGATTTTGTTGGTTGTTTAAAGTAATTGTAGGTTTAACGGGTATCCAACATTCACTAGATCACCCACTTCTTTTTTTTGGCAATGTAATGACTCACTGGATTCTAAAGCTCTGACAACCCATAGAAAGGCCTAACTCAGCCTTTGAATTCACTGGATTTCCCTTTTTTTTTTTTTTTTGGTAGTGATAATTAATTAGACTCTTAAAGACCTTACAACCTATGATAACCCAAAACTAAGAATTCATAAGAAAACTCTTCTATAAACTGCACTTGCACATGCCCATCATATTAGCAATAACTATAATTTCTTATAAATTATCTCACCTAAAGAATGAATAACTTCTCTATTTGTACGTTCAGCAATTATCCCAAAAGATAAAGAAAGAAAGAAAGCAGAAGAATTCACCTGGTGGCAAGAATTCCAGGCTTTGAATAGCTCCCCAGTTAAAACCATGGGTGGGATCAAGAAAGGTAGGCCAACAACTGTAGAGCAGAAGAGCATTTCCATCTAGAATAGAAAGGTTCACACTTTTCATAGGAACATTTCAGACTAGAAACAAAAGTAGCTAGTAAAAGACCACATGCATGCCAGGAATGCCACTAAATAATGGAAGATAGGATAGAAGAAGAAAATGTGAATCACCTGAGTGGTTTCAGGATTCATGGTAAAGATGGCCTCCTGGAGATTACCAAGAAATGAGTCCATGACAAGAGCACCAGATACCATCACCACACCAATAACACTAAAGTTGGGTGATGTCTGGGCATCAGCCAAGGTGAAGAGGATTAGCCCCACAACAAGAAGCACTGCAGAAATATATTCATGCACTGGATATTTACGCCGAAGACCAGGAATGAAGGCCCCCATTATCATCACCGGTAGTACCTGCATTTCCGGAGAAAGCTCGGCAAATAAGAGAGACTATATGATGCTTAAAATATGAATTCTACACTATGTTACTAAATGTTATCACATGAAAATTTATCAAAAAAAACCTAAGAATTCATTGCTTTTAATCCTCCAATGCACACTTCAAATACCACTAAATCTCAGAAAAATCAAAATTTTAAGAACACAATGGCATCAACAAGGTTTTGACTTTTTTTTTTTTTTTGTTGAAGGTCTGAGATTATTATCACACAAAGTATATTAAACAGATCAAACATCCACAAGAAAACAAAATTCAGTGCTAACTAGCAAACTAAAATGGATTGAGCAAAAAAGAAGTTAATGAAAATGGAAAGGAATTGCAGACTGAACCTTAGTAGATTTGAACATAAGCTGAGCCGGGTAGTTCAAGAAGGCAAGGGACCCCTTTGTCAGGCCATGCGAACCCATGAGAACCGCCGAAAGCTTGACATAGGTCTTCCATGGGTTCACCATCTGCTTCATGGTAAAGCCCTGCAGGCGTATGAGTGCCAAATAGACAAACCCCTGCACAAATGTGAAGTACCAACCATAGCTGCAAAGCACAATAACTCCTGTAAAAATTAAGTACAAAATCTAAAACCAAGAGACAAGAATAAGACAAAAACCATGAGCAGAGAGTGTAGCACCTGAATTGCAAACGATTGTAGACATATTCCTGAAACATGGGAACAAGAAAACAAAGCAGATTAGGTGTAAGTGGCACATCAATCATATCCTTCACACCACAAATAACACATTAACATTGCCATTTGCCAAGAAGCAGGAGTGCGCAAAAAAGCTTTCTTTTAAAGAAGTGATCAAGAAAAAAGGCAAAATATAAGAAAACATGTTGGGGGTGGGGGGGGGTGTTGGGATGGACGATAATGTGACATATGGAGCATATAAGCCAGATAAGGATGCAGATATTCAAACTTTCCAGCTCTTGTAGGTTTGAACCAATAAAAGGAAAAATTGACCAGAGAAGAAGATGAGAACAAGAAAATAAAAGGAAATTATAGGCTAATTATCTCAAAAAATGGACAAAATAAACAAAGAAAAGCAAAGTGAAAAATTTAATTATGAAAAAAATTATAAGCTAGTGCATGCAGAAGAAAACACCTACAAGAGGATTCTTATGATAAGCAGTATAAAAATTAGAACTTCCCTACTGCATTCATGGAACAAAACCTATATAGACCACCGAGAGATAGATAGAGAGCGAGAGAGATCAACATCTATGGGTAAAAGAAAAGCAATAAAAGAGCCAAGGTGAATGGAGAGAAGGACCATGAACGTTAACAAATCTGCGGTTAATGCATGTAATAATCAAAACTATAAAAGAATTCTGATCAAAAACAGGAACAAGGGAGAAAAATTGAACCTTTGTAGATCATAAGCATGAGCAAAGGATAAAAAGTTGAATCATGCGTGGAAGGAAGCCTACAACAGCAGTAAAACAGAGTCAAAATACCTCACAAATGCCGTTGACCAAGTAGCCAAAGAAGAACCCAGAGGAGCATATAAGGAACTGCTGCCACTTTGGCCTTTCTGTCAGTGATATCCCAAACAGAGCCCTCCCCTGCTCCTCTCCCTTCATCTCTCCTTCTCCCCCACTATTCCCAACAAAACCAACAACAAGCTAAGAGTTCAAAACACTAAAACAACAAACACCAAAGAGAAAAAGGATTGCCCCACTGGAGAAGAAAAGGATCCCCCCGGTATCTATTCATTTCAAAATTCTCAACCTCAAAGGAGGAAAGAAGAAACTCATACCGGATGCCAACCACCTTTCTCCCTTATTCTCTCTTTATAAATACATCTCTCTCTCTCTCTCTCTCTCTCTCTCCTTCCTAATATTATACGTTGGGCTTCTTTTGCGATCTCTTTACTCCTTTATTGGCGTTTCTACTCCTTTGCCCTGTTCTCCCTGTTCCCTGCTTCAGAGAGAGAGAGAGAGAGAGAGACGGGGAAAGGAAGGTGGTGAGAAATTTAGAAAGAGAGAGAGAAAGGGAGAGAGAGAGAGAGGAGATTTTCTCAGCCGATATACGCGCCTAAGACGAGCATATCGAGCTCTGCTGCTCCTCTTATAAGGCCCAAATTGCTCACGAAGCGCAATAGTAACTGACGTGGCAAGATGAGCTTCACGAAACGCCCTCTCATTTGATGTCATCGGGCCACCAACACGATGCCAAGGGACAGGGAATGCTTTGGTAAATTCGTTGTGCCTCGGAGCTTTTCCTCTTAGCTGTTGCTACGCGTCGATTTCTCTGGTTCCGAGCAGACGCCATAAAGGCGATCACCACTTCCACACGACCGCCTCACCGCCGTTCGACACCCCATGGACGGTAGTGATCTCCGTTTCAATCCATGAGAGAGAACCGTAAGTCACGATCTCTTCCGTTGATAGAGAGTCTCCTCAGATCGAACGGCTGGGATTATTCTGCGCATTATCCAAGGGGTCGGCAGGGCGAAACCGTGCGACAGACACCGGGAAGCGGCGGAGGTCCGTCATAACAGAGCGCCACTTGTCACCCATTTTATCGGGCGAGAAATCGGAGGGATCGTATCGGGGAAACGCGTCGGGAAATGGGGATCCTGTAGCGGGGGAGGAGAAGCGCCACGTGGGGAATGGTGCGGGTGTAATTCTGCGGTCGATTCCTTTCATTTATTCATGCTTTTATCATTCTCGCGACCTCCTTTTGAACCCAGTTAGGAACCTCTCTCCGTAAGTGGGACCCACAGGTTGCGGATGTTGTCCTGTGGGACCCAAGAAGTACCGACGGGGTGATGTCCTAATAGGTCTCTTTCGAGAGATCCTGTTTTTTACCAGGGGTGGGGTAATACGTGTTTTAATTAATATTTTTATTAACATTAACTAGATTAGCGTGAACATAATAATGGTTTATATTTGGAAATCCACGACCTGGATGTTACTGTTTTGAAATATAATAACTAACCTAATAGGCACGCGCTTTTTACGCGTTTTTGTAAAAAATAAATAATTAAGAGTAAATAATAAAATATGAGAGAAACGGCCAAGCAAATCCACGACCAGGCGATGGGGTAATATGGCCTTAAAAAATAAAGGGAATAGGAAAGAATTGTTGGGTAGAGGGAAAACGTCGATGGTCAAAAATAACTTACATACAAATATATTACTAAAATTACTAAAATTCGCATTATACATTAAAATAGGTAGATAAATGCTAGATTGGTGGTGTCATTTTAATCTTAATCCTTCCTATAATATTCACATAGCTTGTTTTGAGTTGCGTGGCGCATTGTGGGTTCGGTTGTATCTTCCATCCAAAAGAACAGTTCTCCTTTTTTTTTTTTTTTTTTTTTTTTTTTTTTTTTTTTTTTTTTTTTTTTTTAATGTCAACTATTAGGTTACATAATATAATATTTTAAAATTCATTATAAGATACTATTCGATGGATTGATGTTGTAAAAAAAAAAAGATTAATCATTCTTTTGTGTGAGAGTTACAACCCTAACGAGACATTTCTCAATATTTTTTTTTTATATTTTATAGTTATATTATTTTTCTTAGCAATGTTTCTATATTTATAGCTAACTTTGGAGGCCGTCATGGATGCATATGTGATTTTTAATTTATTTTTTATCATTTTATAGCATGCACAAATTGAAAAGGCTCATAGATAATGCATGTTGAAAATAGATTGTCAGAAAAAAGCCAATTGTAATGATAATGATGTCTGAATTTTTATATTTTTTTTATAAAAATTATGCCCTCGATGGTGACTTTTTTTAAAGCTAGTTGGATAGGTTGGAACAAATAGGGTATAATATTGGAAGAAGATATATAAAAAAAATAATAACAACAACAATGACAATCATAATGCCAAGATGCATATATTTTAATATTTTGGTACGCCATGTCATTACATAGTTTGCATGGACATTGTCCGGAAAGGTTCAAGATAATTATAAAAGAAATTAAAGGCTTAGTACATTTTGGTGTGACAAGGTTTTGTAACTCGACATGCTTGCCACTACTTAGATTATCAGATCACAAACAACTAATTGCGATTCAATACTAACATATTTTAAGTGAAGTACTAATCTATAGGGCCACCACACCATGGTTAGGTTAATGATTTATTGTTTGTCAGATAGAATTTTTTGGATTACACCAAAACTACTAATTTATGTATAATTAGATTGACGTTGAACCAGATTCTGAAAAATCAAGGCCTTTATGCAACATTTTTGTAATAGCAAGAGTTATCAATTAGTCACATATCTGAATAAAATAATATATTATTATTAATATGAAACTTCTTGTTTGGTCTGACTCAATCTTTGAGACTCATTTGGGGTCTCTAAGATAACCAATTTGAAAACTCTTGTCAGATGTGGGCCTTATATTTGCTCACCTGATCTGAAACCGAATTGACCGTGCTAACCAGGTCTAAAAAGATTGAAGCATTAGACAGATCTAACTTGAGACAATCTAAACTAGTCCAATCTGATCAATCTTAACTGAAATATATGACTTTAAATTTCTTAAAGCTGCATCGATTTTCCTTTACCACTTTTTTTTTTTCTAGGTTGGATAAGGAAACTATGTGTTCGTAGACCGAGGGCCCACTTATTAGTAGTTTTCTAAGGATGGCAATGGGTAGGGTTTGGATCGGGTATTATATTATCTATCTCCAAATCCGAACTTAATATCCTATATCCAAACCCTATCCGATACCCGATCGAATAAGAAAAGAGATACCCATCTCTATACCCAATAGGTTCGGAGATATCCACAGATAATCCATTTTTCCGTGTCTAACCTGTACCCATCCCATGCCTATCCCATACTCAAAAAAAATAAACAATCAAAATAATTTTATGCATATTATCAATCAAAACAAAATTATCAATTCAATATAGGACATAATTTATAAATCCAGATTTATAACAATCAAACATAGAAATAGAATTACAATTCAACGTAGAACATATAAATAACTAAAATAATTTTATACATATTATCAACCAAAACAGAATTATAAATATATATATTCAGATATAGGTTCAGATATTATCCATATCCATAAGTTCGGATCGGATTTGGATTCAGATTTGGATAGAAAACAGTACTACCCATATCCTGTCCATACCCATGCTATAGTTTTCAGATTTTACCAAATCCGAATCCAAACCCGATAAAAAATGTTTGCACTATGAACAATGCACTATGAACAATGTTCCGAAATATATGACTTTAAATTTCAAAATGCCTTCTCAGTCTTCAAAATTTCTGATTCCCACATATTTAAGAAGCCTCCGCTTTCCTCTGTCATCATTGGAAAACTCCTCTCGCCTCCGTGGCATCTCCCACTACATTTTCCTCATCGGTCCGTTCGTGGCTCTCTGTCGTGCCAAAATCAAAGAGAAAAATAAAAATATTATTTTGGATACGTGACAATCAATAATTTAAAATATATATATATATATATATATATATATATATATATATATATATATATATAAAAGATTTGATGGTTTTAATTTTTTTTATAACAATATAATTAAAATACTTGCTCGGTAAATAGGATCAGAGATGATGACGTTGTAGAAAGAGATATTTAAGGGTGCACTCAATCTTAGCACAACCATTGCATAAGGACGATCGATGAAGGTGTAGATCAGGGTGGGACAAAAGCGGAAGAGGGAGCAAAAAAACACGGATGATGAAGATGTTGATAGAAGCAGTAGGCACATGGTGATAGGATAAGAGATCCGGTGATGCCGGAAGTGGTTGAGAAGTAAATCAAAATGACAGAAAATTGGGAAATAAATTTTTTTTCTTTTCTGTTTCTTAAAAATAATAAAAATTATTTAAAAAAAATAGAAACAAGACAACCGAATAACTTTTTTTTGCATTAAATTCTATGTTTCTACTTCTGATAAAAAAAATCAGAAAAAAAGATATGATACCAGACGCGCCCTACTTTTGTTTTTTATTTTTCTGTTATTGCTTACAAAAATAGTTCTTTTATTTGTTACTTGGTGTGATTTGTAATTTTCAGTAACTTGAAATTTCAATCATCTCAAGGATTATTACCATCGTAATTTGGGGAAATTAGGATGCTTGCTTCTGTGGAACTAATAATAAAGGTCGATATGTCCAATGAGACATCCTACACCCTCTATGTTAACAGGCAAAGCTGGGAGTTTGCCGGTTAGCTAAATGGAACAAGAGACAACAATAACTGAGAGTTCTCCAATTGATAATTGTTTTATGTAAACTCAACCAAGCAAATAAACAGCACAAATTTCTGCGTCAAAACGGAATTGCATGTCTTGTATTGATTCAAGTCATGTATGCAGTGGCCCTCACCACCAGATATTTATCCTAATCCCACACATGCAACACGCAAAACAAATTTATTATAATTCAAGCTTTTCGGATTCTCATGGGCATCCACTTGGGACACAATATGTGGTACCATCAAGCGATGTGGCCCTTTTGGAGGGATGACTCCATGCTCAAGGATAACACTTCTTTTCTCTCTCTAACTTTCTTTTATCATAGATGAATCTTTATGCTTTATTTTTTTAATAAATATTTATAAAAAATTTAGGATATTTTTGATTTACGATTAGAATCGAAATTGAAATGAGAATCAGGATAGCCATATATCTTGATATGTTTAATTTACTATCAGAATCGAAATCGGAATGAAATTTGGATATTAGAAAAAATTAGAGATTGAATTTTGAAAGATTGGAACATTTCTATTCCCCTTGAAATGAGAAGGGGGCACGGAACTCCTTCCAATCACTCATTCAAATTTCTATCTCAGACTCCAATTATCTTCGTCCAAACGTATTCTTAAATATTCGTCCATAGTGGCCATGCTAATGGAATGCTAGCATTGCTATTTGCTTTTATAGTAGTCTGGTAGTCACACGTGGAAACTCATCTCGGCCCCAAGACGCACTGCATGTTGGTATGGTGTAGGAAGACACGAACTCATATATGTAAGCTATTGTCATGGATACTGATACTCATACTTCTACGTCCTCAATCTCCTTGTTAAACTTTGATATAATTTGACAGAGAGGAAAAGGTGAAAGTGTAACAACCTATGACACTGGCATTATAATAAGTTGATGGAGAGAAAGTTGGTAAAAGTATAATGACCCAAAACCTCATCTAGAAAGAGAAATTCTTTATGCAGCATGGCGCACGCACCACCCATAATGATTGGCGCACGCATGGGATCGGAAAAAAAAAAAAAAATTTCATACGTCGTGCTTCAGCTCCGTGAGTCAATCACTATGAATGGTGCACAAAAAAATTCTTCATCTAAACAATAACAATTGAGAGTTCGCCCAGTGATATTTGTTTTGTACAAAAGTTACTGGGCAAACAAATAGAACAAATTTCTGCATTGAAACAGCAGCGTTTTGTTAAATCTAGAATATAGTTAATTAGAGTAATATATAATGGCCCTTTTGACCTTAGTTTGTCCAAACCGATCGCACATAGAACAAACAAAAAGAAAAATATTTAATTTTTTCAGATTCTCAGATGGTGCTTTATACAGACACAAACCAAGATCTAGGCGGAGATTTCGATCAAGATAGATTAATAAATTCCAAGACATTGGCTGATACTATTATTTCATATCCACTCACATTTTTTAATCACTGTTTTGCTTTCCTAAAAATATATTTTAATTATTATATCTTCAAATCAGTATTTAAATATAGCATTTAATATGGATTTTATTATATTGGCCAAGGTATAAATATACCAATCCGAAAATATCGGTCGAGCTGTCAAAAACTCTTGATTCCATCTAGTTCTCCGTAAAACCTTATTCTTAACTCGCTTACTCCATTTGCTCTGTAGATGCAGCTAATGGTATGCTGTTACCTACCCAAAAAAAAAACTAATGGTATGCTATCTTATCTATGAGTACTATTATATTGGGTCACGTCCAGCTTTTATTAAACCCATAAAATATCATGAAACCCATTGGCTCTTTGGGTCAAGTTTGAAAATGTTAAGACCCATACCCTACCAACATGCACTAGGTTCAAGTCAGGTACAGATTGAGTTTACGTTCCTTTGGCATATTTAACAATACATTTTGACCAATTAATCAAATTAAAATCATTCATACTTTGAAAAGTTTATCGATGGGACATCCAATACTTGCTCCAAAAATTAAATTATGAATAACAAGTACTTGATTGCTAACCATATAATAATAATTGAGCAGAAAATTGAAACAATATGTTTAACTTGAAGTCAACTACAAATATGCATTAATGTTCTAACATATAACAACCGTTATTCTTTCCTAGCACCAAGTCACTGAAAAGAATTTCATAAGTCAAGATTTGAAAACAAGAAGGAAATATATATATGAGTAGACTAGATGATTAGTCAAGACTACGTTGATCTAGGTTAGATCTAACACCCTTGAACCTATATCTTTATATATCTTATAATCGGCTCTGGGTTGACTCTAAGACCTAAAACTCAGGTTTGGATTTGATCCGGATCACCACTGAGTTTGAAGTTTGAAGTGATAGCCCTAATTTGATCTGCTTTACTTTCCATTGCCGCAAAACTCTGACCTCCAGTGCAATTCAAAAGGTAGTCATCAACATGCACTACTGAATTTCACCATGCAGCTCACTGCCAATGGTGTGAATACCAGTAGAAATATGCTGTGCATCAGTAATGGTTCTCTGAATTTTATTTTCTGTGCATCAGTAGTAGCTTTATGATTTCTCAATAATAATAAAAAAAAAAAGAGTTGTCTACGACACACACAACAATAAATACAACTGAACCAAACATCATGCCCTTAGCAATTCTGAGCTAGTGCTGGGCCTTCGTTGATGCTTTGTGGTTTAATCAACAAGATCCAGACATCTCAATCTCCTAATAGTCAGAAACTGTACCACAAATAACCACAATTTAAACTTTCTTCAAAGTCAATCTTTCCAGCACCTTGAGTTTGGAGATGACTGCAAAAGGTTGAATACAAATCCCTGTGCCTAACACAGAACACTTCCCAAGCTTCCTTGCTGCATAGTTTGCATACAAACTTCTAGCATTCCACATGCAAGATGTGATAATATTGCAACACTTTAAATAGGATTCAGATCCATAAAAATCCCAAACAAAAGAACTACCAGATTAACAGCTTATCTAGTAGCAAACTGATGCCTATTGCTACTCCTTAACGTTTCTTGTAGCTGATCAGACCACCCTGGGCACCACAATGTTGCTGGAGTCAACAACATGTTATTTTTAATGACTGCAGGTTAGGAAAGCCAGTGACTTGGTGAACCCAATCCCCGCATTTTTTTATTCTTTGGATTCTATTGTGGAAAATGGAAGACAATATCAAGATTCTTGTTGGGGATTTCTTATTTGAACCCCAATCCCTGCATCGTTGCATAAATTCCAGATTACAAGCTGGAATCAGTAACTTAATTTTTTTTTAAAAAAAAGGCACCATGCTACAAAGCCTTTGTCATCATAGTGAGCAGTCCAGCAGTATTAGTAGGTGGGGTGGCAGTATTAGTAGGAATGAGATCCACCCCACCTACTAATGACTGATGGCTACATGCACAACAGCACTGACAAGATTGTTTTAAACAGCTGAATGAACGGTACAATCATAATCATAGATAATAGAATATATTGTTATTAGCGATATAAAATACAGGAAAGCTCATATGTTTAGATGGTACTTGACACCTCACCTTCCAACGTTTGCAAGAATTCATGGGTACTTGAAAACAGGAAGTGATAGACATCTCACCATGTACTTCTAACAGAGGAACAAGCAGAGATCCCTGCAACCCATCAAAAAAGGACTTTCTACCCAAAAATGCCTTCTTTGATCAAAACTGGTGCAAGCCAACAAAACAAGGCTATCTTGAAACTTGCTTACAACTGACCCATTCTTCAACTCTGATATGCATGTTGGTTAGATAATTTATGCACCACCTGATGGAAGGGTGGTATCAATATTAGCAGGCATCGAGATATTGAAGCCATCAGCAGCAGTTGATATGATCATCCCTGGGATCTGTGTATGCCAGTGCAATTCCTTCAAATCCTTTTGACCCTGCCCATCAGTTGAACAGAAACAAGGCCCAACAAGCTTAGTAAACAGTATCGCCAGTGAGTCATAATACAAGGAAAACATCAGGAATGCAACTCATTTAGTCTATAAGCCCTGGCTGGTTTCAGTCATACTAAAGACTCGAGAGAACACATAAATACTTGTTACATGGAGCTAAAAACCACTATGGCATTGCAATCAAAACCACTGATCTATAGGAAAAGGCATTACATTCAAAACCACTGATCTAAAGGAAAAATAACCGGCATTGATTTGAGGCACTGGCTAGGAGGATGGAGATTGGAGCATGTAGCCGATGTGCATAGGTATTTCAGAAAATAATAGATGAGGCCAGAAAACTCAAGCACTAGTTAAAATCAGAATGGCAATAGAAGTACCTGATGCACAAAAAGGAGCTGTGGTGGTAGATCCTCCGGGGCATTCACTTGCTCCTTCATCTTGGCTTTGAATTCAGCCTCTTCTTCCTCATCCTTCTCTAACGAAAGGTCCCACATCCTACATGTAGAACAAACCGAACAACGTATTACACGATCTGTCACACATGCATATGTGCACGTGCGCATGTGCACCCACATAGACACACACAGATAGATAGATAAATAGATAGATGTTTGGGTGGGTGGGGGGGGGCGCAGGGGTGTGGTGGTGGTGGTAGAGAGAATCCATTAGCCTCAGACAGACAAAAAATGGATCTTACGTCAGCTGATTATCTGCAGATGAAACAGCTAAGGTAGATGCTTCATGAGGACTCCACTCAATGGATGTGATGGGGTGCTTGTGATACTCGAAGTGTGCCACTAGTGAGTCCCCCTGTGCACGTAAAGAAAGAAAAATGTAAAAAAGCCACATTTCAAATCAATGTAACAAAAATAAAGAGCAGAGAGCAAACAAGTGATTCTCACTGAATTTTAAAAGCTGCAATCCAGGGTTAGTGTTTTCATGCTGAAAACCAAGAAAAATGACAGGAAAGGAAAATGCCTGAGACTATGGTGTTCCAATTGCATTAACATAGTTCCAGAAATAAAATCCAGCATTAATGTTTACATGCTGAAAACCAATCAAAATGATAAGAAAAATAAAGGCCTGACTTACATAATTCCAAAACAACGTTGGGAAATTTCACTAAAGCAACAATGGTAGTATTTAAGGCTTTCAACCTTGTATGGATGAACAAGGTAGGATCCTTTCATTGCCAAACAAAGTGAATTGAAACATAGAAATAGTTATAATTTATGGAAATCACAAAGGTGTAGAAATAAGGTAGTAGTTGAAGGGAAGGGAAATAGCAACACAAGGTTGGAGGATTGTCGGTCACTATGTATAACTTAAGAGTATCCATCAAATTTTAATGGAAGGTATGAGATGGTAAGGTAAGCTATTTGATAAATCTGTCAATTTGTCTTGAGTGGAGATGAAACAAATGGTAATGGAGACATGGTTCACAGGTGCTCCTTTGAGGATAGAAATGGATTGTACAAAAGACCAGTTATTCATAGAAACACAGATATCGTGAAGACATTAATAAGCTAGAGCTGCTAGCGGTTAAGGATAGCTTAAAAGCTGCTCTTCCTCTCTTCCATACCATAACTATTAGGTTTGGAAGCTTGTTAGTATCTTGAAAGAAGTATTTCTCTCCGATGAACCAATCCCATGATTGAAATGTCATATATAAACTTAGAGAGCAGAATACTGTAAGAAAAACCACCCTACACTTCTTCTAGCAATGGCCTTAGCATCAGCTTCAACAAAAAATGGAATAATGAGGCTTAAAAAATAGAATGCCAAATTTTGTGTTCCTCCCTGATAAGCATGAATCATGACATGAGATTTTTAGTCTCTTTTGCAGTCATCAGTGACTACCCAGAATTACTTGAAGTGGAAGGCTTATTGCATTAAAAGTCAGTATTGTTGAAGATATCAAAATCATGAAAAATAAAATGACTGACAATTCAAACAATTAAGATTCTGACAATTCATCACGTGAAATAGGGGAAAACACTTTCATAAAATCAAGAGAATCCCTTGACTGACTATGAAATATCAGAATATGTAGATTCATTTGGAAGCATCATGTGGATGAATTTACAGAAACAAATAATTGTGAGATTGCATTATCAGCCACTAGAAAACATATGGGAATTTATCTCTTTTAAAAGAACAAAAATAAATAAGAATAAGGAATAGATATTTTCTAAGTCCAGTTACATTAATTACCACCTACCCAAAAGGTGAACAAGAATGATTGAGGTTTTAAGTTTCAGATGACCAATGATTTTAGGCCAAACCAGGTCAGTTTTGGCCAAAAGCAAACTGAAACTGATCCTCAGTTTTGGATCTCAGTCAGTTTTGGCAGCTTTGGTCGCCAAAATAGACCAGTTTCGGTCCAGTTTCAACCAGTTCAGCCAAAACTGAACACAACCAAACATATATGCTTCTATTTAAATTTTCTTTTGCAGTTTATATTGGGGTCATTTAGTATTTACTCGAATACATAGGTTATATATTATCAATTTTCAATGGCTTTCTTTCTTTTTCTTGAACTAAAATAAGGTATAGATAATAAATATGATAGTTGCCAGGTAGAGGTCTTTGAAAAAGCCCTTGTTGTCATCTTTACAAAGACTAGTATGAATAGATACAGTTTAGTTCTTAGGAAATAACATACTTTGTCTATATAAAATAAATAAGTAAATCTGTAACTATATACATTTGATTATGTAGCCATTTAACACGAAATAATGAGTAAGAATGACTGTGTGAGTTCAACAGAAAAACAAAGATGACATTTGCACGAGGCACAAAAATGCTTCAAAATTACCAATATAATGAATTTTTGACCAAATGAAGTATCCATGGTACAAAATCCTATTACACTAAATGAATTTCACTTATATGCAAATTGTAAAAATTACAGATATAAAGAATCTATATAACACAAAATATTCTAAAATGTTATGTAACAACTTTCCTAGCTTCTTTATTTTCCTTCTATTTTTGGGGGGATTTTCTTGTTTTTACAACCAAGACTCCTAAACTTGCAAAGAAGATTCTGAAATCACTGGAATTTTTGCCCAAATTGAACTCCACAAGCCCCACCAAAAAACTGAAACATTTTCCCAAAAATTGAACTCCACAAGCCCAACCAAAATGGAAACTGAAACAAAGTTTTCAAACCATGGAAACAATAATCTACTTACTATCGCATCTACAAGGCAACTAAAGTTGTCCATGTACTCAAACAATCTTTCAAAAATGACTGACTATTGATAAATACCAGATCTCCATGGGGACTTGAGAAATTCTGCAAACAAATGACAGGAAAGAAAGTGATAAGAATTTGATTCTACATATCTGATGCTATTTAATTTATTATACTGTTTCTTGGTTATTTGGTCCTTAGTTGCTAGAATATAGATCACATGCAGGTTCAAGTATGGCTACAGGTTTGGGGAAGCAGACATTTTCAAAAGAACTCTTGAAGAAAACCTATAGGAAGTGGGCACAGGTTCAAGTCTCTAGGGAGTTTCCAAAGCAGATCTGTGACCCGAGGTAGAAGGTTCCTACTCCTAAGTATCGGTCCTGATCCAACAAAGTATAATAAGAAATAAAAAGCAAAGTCATGACTTACACATATCCTATTACAAATGGAAGCTGAATATGAATTTATGTGATAACACCATAATTCAAGAACAAATAGAACATATGATGGAAGTTTCCTCTTCATCCATTAAAATGTCCATTGATAATTAAATAATAACATCATAATAATGTCCAAAATTAAAACATTCCTTTAAATTAGTTCAAAAAGAAGAGCTAAGCCTGCATAAAATATGAAGGGTGCATCCATCAGTTAAGCACACCAGCAAAAGTTTCACAATTGACTTCGGAACTTAACACATGAAACTTTACATAAACTTATAGTCAAGACTATGGTTAAAAGAGATCACATAATGCATGGTAAAAAGTGGAGTACAAAATGAACTTGGGACATCCACAAGAAAAGCTTAATGCAATCTTGAGAGACAAAAGGATCAGCACAAGTCCCTGATGATATCAGAGTCTGAGAGGTAAAGGGTGACACTAGAGTATACAAAGTAGTACAAGCAAATTAATGCATGACACGAGGCCTATCCATAAAATTGGATGAAATTTGACTTACTCATGCCTTGTCTCTAAATAATTCTCATAATTTAGGGGTGACTTCACAGAAAAAAAAATGTCTCAAATTTCTTCATTGTTTACAACAAACCAGCATTTTTTTCCTTCATATTTGGAAATGCTGTCCTTTTCCCTTTATCTTTTCTTGATGCTTTCACTTGAACATTTCTAACAATCATTGGTATGTTTTTTAATTGTTTTCCAAACAATTTCCCCCCGATGCTTAACAATCTTATATATTTGATTCCATACTGCCCCTTGCAACTGTAAGTCATCTCTCCCCTGAAAACAGCATACCCAAAGAACATTAAACAGTTGACTTACAGGACATCTGTAAATAGAATTTAACAAACAGGAATCTTCAGAAAGTCAGAACTCAACACAATATAGTCATACATTTGCATGATGGAGGAAAAAGAAAGGGAAAAAATTTGTTGTTTCACCTATGGAAAAGCAAGAGGTCTACAATCCTGAAGGTATTGAACAACCAGACTGACATGTGGATTATTCTTAAACTAGTTAAAAAGGAAAAGAACTCGATCATCCTGAAATTTACCTTGATCAATCTAAGATCATGAATTGAAAAGGCACCATCATCGCTCCCAGAGGCTATCATACAGCTAGCCAGCCTATTCAAAATTGTGAAAATATAGTGAAGGGATTATATAACCCCCAAAATCCAATCACAAGCACATGTAGTACAACATAACAAAGAACCTTTCTGCATACCGGTTCCATGAAATAACATTGACATCGGTGTTATGTGCCTTCAAAGAAACTGCTGGTGATTTCCCTATCCGGTTGTCCCATATTGCTATTGTTCCATCCACCGAGCAAGAAGCAAAAACATCGGCTTCTGTTGGACTCCACTGAACAGATAACACAACGATATTCCAACTTGGTAATACTTGAAAGGTAGATAAAAATCAGACATAATATGCAGTATGTTTTCCAGATATATAGAGCATTGGAAGCTAGAAATTAAAAATTAGAGATCTCAAAATCTGCTTTCCGGATAGAAAATATACTTGTAAATCTTCCACACTTGCAGTATGCCCAACAAAAGGACTCATATCCACATTCCATGTTTCAGATGAGGGCTCCCATAGGTGAATACAATTATTGCAATCACCTTCAAAATCAAAGAACAAATAACCTCATTAACTTTATGTTTTCCTAAGGAAAAACAATCAATAAACCCAAAATCCTTAAGAGAACAATGAGGTAACTTGTCTACCACTTGAAAGCCATACCAGAGACAAGCCTTCCAGGAACAACAGAACTCCAGTCTATTGCATAGCCTTCGTCTTTATGTCCACCAAATTTTATTATGGGAGATAACCGATGTAAACTATTACCACCACTGCTCGTGTCTCTTTCAGATTCTGCTAAAGCATTAAGAAATGAGCTGAAGTCCCAGACCTGCACAAAATTGCAGTAAACTTTGTAGTTCTTAGTCTAACTATATCAACTTGTCAAAATGATAATAAATTATAGAAAGCTTTCATATATATATCCCTATGTTTTCTAACACAACCATAAATGCAGCACTCTGAATAAAAAGGCCATAAAGCTTTTCTTTCTTTTTTTTTTTTTTTTTTTTGGGAAAATTTGTGATTTATGTACTTTTTATGGACAAAATCTTACCACCATACTCATTTTCAGGGCCATAACTACGGTTATTAAGGTATGCAGTCTCGGTACCAAACTCCATATTACAGTGTCGGTATGCGGTTCAGTAAAGTACAAGACAGCATACTAAGTGTCAGTTCGATATGTCCTATACCGAGTGCTATGGCAAACCATGACAGTTACATTTGAACATTGCCCTTGACAATGGATTCATTGAAATACTTGCAAAATTTCAACCATTTCTTCAAGTTCTCTAGTAGTTGGGAAAACATCTTCTTGAATTAGAAAACTTCAGGACCCTATTATGGAACATCAATGAGGCAATTATGGAACATCAACCAGGCAAATGTAGATCTGCAGAATTTAATTTGATCTGCTGAAAATACCTAATGCTATTTATTTGACCAATACCACTGGAAGATTAAGCATCTGCTTAAAAATTAAATATCTTAATGAACAGTGTGCAGTTCATGATGTCTGCTCTAATACAAAAAAATAGAAGACAACAAATATCAGATAATCTTAAAGATCTGAATATATACAAAACTCAAACCATGAAAAGATTGCCCAACCTGCACATGGCCAGTATCAGCCCACGTAGCGCATATATGGGGTTTCTGTGTCATGGAACGAATGCGATTTATACAACCCTGATGAGCCACTTTGTGAAGCTGTTATCACAACAGATAAACATCATAAAACTTTCTGCATTTCTTTATGGCTCAAATTTTAGCACTAGGATACCAGTTACTGCTACATGAAATCTTGTTGATAGAATAGTTCACTTGCCTGTAGAATAGGTTGCATAGATTCATCACTCTCGTCTTCACCTTCATCACTGCTGCTCTCACTATCCATATCAGTGTCATTATCAGCAGATGAAGCAGGCACTAGTTCACGCTTCTTTCCTACTATATTGGAGAGCTTGAAAATTCCAATATAATTCCAGGATGCTTGCTCAGCCTACAAAAAACAAACAAAATCTCAAAATTTCCTTAAATGCAAATGCAATCATAATTTTTCCACAAGTTACATGAATCCACGTACAATATTAATTTCTCAAGCCTACTCTAACAAAAAATAGCAACTGCAGCAATCCTAATTAGAATATTATGAGCTTTAATTTCTATAAAAAATATTAAATAAACAAAGTAGTGAGGAAATATAACACAGGGTCTGAGAAAAGAGAGATGAAGCAAATAACCTTATATAAAAATTGGAAAGGAAGGCATGATGATACAGTTTGCCTTCTTACAAAATCTTTTATGCAAATGTTCTTTTATTCACTTCATCATCACAATTAAGGGGCTTTGTGGATGAAATTTGAGGAAGATACTGCATAGTTGAATATATTTACCGTTAGTGAGCAATATTAGAAGATATTTATACATCCTCCACCCCTTTGTTTTTATTGCGCTTATTCCAGTTCCTTAGAAGATATCTGTGGATACTTTCAACATTATCTTCACAAGATTATGGAATGACATTCTCATACTCTAGTTCTCTTTTGTAATATTGAACTCCATTATTGTTTTCTTCTAGTCCAGCAAGTGCAATTTCTTCTTATCTGCAGAGAGTTCCCCTGGTTTCTCCTTTAATCCCCAATGAACTATTGAGAAACCATATGAGTTGGTGGCCAAAAAATAATGTAAACGATATGACTTGAGAAATATGACCTTTGATCTTGAAGTAGGCATCACAAAAGATACATAAACCAAAATTAAAATAATTTTGACAATTTCTAGATTATAAATAACCCAAACCATGGTCCATTTTAGGACCATTTGATGCACATAAAGCAAATTTCCAAGACATTTGATTTGTAGTCCATCAGGAACTTTAGATGTTGTATATCATATTTAACAGTCTGCATTCAATTTACATTTCCAATCATTGACAATCCTACTGAGGAGAACGTTATGAAAAATAATCCTATTTTTCTAAATGATAAAAATATCAAAAATTAATTGTCAGATAACAAATCAACACCATGTTAATGTCACATATATATAACAACTGTTACATGGTTGCCATATATGTTATGAGTTATACATTTTTACAGAGGTCTTTTCCACCTAGTTAATCCCTTTCTAAAGCAACGCCTTCCCAAATTCATTGGCATGAAGCACTTGCACATTTTCCTTCAATATCTAGATTTTAACCATCTTTTATGAGCTACCTCCTCGTTCTCCAACCTGCACACCCATTTCACTAAGAAAAACTTGTTCACAATTTTCAAACATATAATACCATGTCCGCATGCTTCAAGCCACAAATATAAGCGTAACACGCAAGGTCAAGATCTTTATAACTGTTTCATCCACTCGTGCTCCACAAATGGGTACTGCTTTGAGTTCATCAAATTTCATCAAAGTAGCTAGATTGGTCATGAGAATAGAAAATTGGTAAGTTAAATGGATGTCCAATAAGGCTTATATCAAATTAATTACATAGAAATACAACTTAATCTCCTGCCTATCATCTTTTATTACCTAACCCTCCAATTATTCCTAATCATGCACCAGTAGGTTCCTAATAGCAAATGTCCAAGAACTGAATAGGCAACTTTCCATCTTATATATGCAAGAACGAATGCCTAAAAGCAAACAACTCCTATTCTAGCACCTTTATTTAGATCCTTGCCCACATCATGACAGCTCAGAAAAGACAATTACTAGAGCTAGAATAGTCAAGATGGAATATTTCATCCAATCAATCCATCACCCACCAAGTCTTATGTTTTACAGGGCATACCATCAATGCTTCTGATTCATGTTAGCATAAAAACTTCTTCAAGGTCAACTTTGCAAACAAGACTTGGTGTCCTATTGAGAACATATCATTCAAACAGTGAGCACATCATTGGTGAAAACTTTCGAAAGCACAAGCTTCCTTTTTAGTCTCTTTAGTTAAACCTTTTTCAATACATTTACCTCTTGTTTAACAAGCTGATTGATCTAGAATCCTTGAGACCCATAATTTCGATTCTTTGAGGCTAAAAGTTGCAACAATACCCTTGTTAATAGAAATCATTTAAGATTATTATCACATCATCCTACAATGTAAGCCAAGCTTTAATAAACTAGCAGTGATGTATATTTGGCCTAGGACCAAATTGTTTGACCTTTGTTTTGTTCTTCCACTCTATCAAAATATACCGCTCATACCTTAAGATTTGCCTTTAAGGATAGTACAGTTGAACACAAATCCCAAAAAAAGAAAAAAAGAAATCTATGGACATTTTTCCCTAATTACAATTTCATCTGGATACAATTTTCTTAGTGTAATGAATTCTCCACCACTCTTTTAGATTAGACCTTTTATTCATAAGATCCAGCCTTTTTTTTAACTTCAGAGATTTACAACATTCATCATATACAAATTAGATATCATGCCAATCATGCCACAGAAGACCTCCCAGCATAGTCGGACTATTTATGGGCTTGCCATGAGTAGTTATAACAAACTAAATATGCATACCCTATTGGATTAAAATTCAGCTCTTCCTTTAAGGCACGTTTTTTTGTGGATAAATATCACAAAAAAATTGATCAACTTTCTCATTGATGAACTTACCCATGTTCTCACGTTTTTCAAGATGAAAGAGTTACTTTCCATGGATCACATTTACCCATAAAATGGGAGAAAAATCTTATCTACCTAGGAGATGGCTAAATCATTTTTTCATCAGTCAGTAAAGTAGGCATTTAATTTTATTCCTAAAATGCCCCATCCTCATTTCCAATGCATCCATCATTCAATGCCCAATAACTCAATCGTCCACTTTCTCCAAACTTAAAAAGCATAAAGAGTATTATGAAAAATATGGATAAATTTTAACAACTTACCCAACAAAGTAGTAATGCAAAAGAACACGGATAACATATTTCATGCATAAAAAAATATAGATAAATTATTTTTCTGTCTAAATATTGTTTGAAAAATATTTACCTAAGAAAATATAGATTTTCTGATAAATTTTTTACTCATAAAAGAACAGACCCTTAATGGGTGAAAATAGTTGAGTAGACAGTCCTAGGAGTAACTTTCCCATCTGAGCAGATCCCAAGCCTAGACAAACATATGATCTTAAAAAGTCATGACTGAACATGGGTTCAATTCCTAAAAGAGTTATCAGACAACAAATACTGTTTATGAGACAATAGGGTCCGCTTGCCATTGTACGGAGATACTGTAGAGCATCGAGAAATGGCTCTTGCATGGTAGCTAATTGAAACGTCTGCCTGCGACAGCTATTCTGTGGAATTCCAACTCTCACTCAGTTTCCAATCAGCCATAAATGAAGAGCATCAAGCCCTGGAACTTGGTTTCAAATAAGAAGAAGTTGGCTCCATAAATATGGCATAGTATGACAACGGCAGAGTACGTTTGCAACTCTCCAATTGAGGATGACGTCAAGGGCAGTTCTAAGACAAAGACTCAAAAAGGAATAGTTTGGGGGAATGCATGATAACCAGGTCACAGTCAATTGCTTCAAAAATAAAAAAGCAATATCCCTATAACAAGTTAATTGAAATAATTTCTCATTTTTCTCTTCTACAACTAGGTGGTTCTACAAGATCATCTCCTCCCCCCGCCCGCCCCTCCTGCCCCCGACAGATAAGTTGGGTCCAAATAACTATCTCAATAATGTATGTAATTGAAAACCAGAGTGCTTTTTATAGAACACTCTTTAAAGGTGCTTCCAAGTTTCACCATTCTATATAATAGAATAGAGTAATTATGAAGACCTAGAAGTGAGAGAGAAAGAACCTGGGTCCCTGCAACGCCATATACTGTATGTGGAAACTCTGTCCGGACCAATCCCAATGAATCATGCACTATGTCAAAACTACACCAACAATCCAAAGAATGGATTAGCAAGAGAACATTATATCAGACACGAAAGAAAGTAAATGTTCCTTTTCCAATATTCTACCTCAAACAAGGCCATCCGATATTAAATGCACGAAGATAATTATATACTGAAGGATCAAATTGAAGCTCCTCTCCCTCTTCTAACTTATCAACACCAGGTTGCCATACCTAAAGACACCAAAATAATTATATAAATTTCAATAGTTGAACAAGATTGAACTAGATGTGCAAGAAAATCTAGTCCACAAACAAACAAATTCTATTCAAGCAACAGTATGAGAATTTTTAAAAAAATGATTTTTTGGATCAATTTTCTTTCACCTTAGCAGGCGCAGATGGCACAGAAGAAGATTCACCCTTCTTTGATCCCTGCAATAATGAAAGCAACAGAAACCATGAGAATAAATGTTTTGAAAAGGGAAAGAATCGACGGATAGGGATGCAGAGAAGTGGATGGAAAGCGAAAAAAGGGTGCACCTTATTCTTTCTCTTGCTCTTCTTAGGGTTCTTGAGGCTGCGAACCATCTCTGGAGCTCTCTCGTGAGGAAGAGAATAAGCGTAGCGATCTAAGCGGATTAAAAATAGCGGCGAGGGTTTATATCGCCGAAAGCACGTAAGGCCGAGGGGATGCTGGGCCGGGTGTGAGCTGGACCGGGAAAGATCCGGACCGGTCACTGACCTGGACCGTTAGGCGCCTGAGATCCCACAGCGGGTCGTGCCGATCGCGGAAGACAAAGAGGCGACGACGGAACCGGGGTGCCGGCAAGAAGTGGCCAGGGCGGAGGAGGAAGTGAAGGGCGTCGACCGGCCGGAGGGAGGTGGACCGGTGGTGGCTGCCATCTCCGCCAATCGCCGGAAGGAGCCGAAGGAGGATGCCTTGAACCGCGGCTGGTCGTGGGCTCTCTACCAAGAGGGGCCGGTGGCGCTGGAGCATTCTAAGGAGAAAACCCGGGTTGGGGAGGATGGCACGGGAAAGAAGGCTGAGGGCGAGGGCTTGGCTAGTGGTGGGCCGCGCCGTCAACCGCGAAAGGGCCAAGAGCTGGTTAAGGCTAAATTGAAAGCAGATTTGGATGCTGACCGGACTAGTTTCAATGCTTGTTCCACGAAAAAGCTGGGCACAGTTTCTAAGGATCACGTCGGGTGAGTGGAAATCCGGCACCTCACCGCTCACTTGTTATCCATGAAAGTGTTAATGTGAAATACTTCGGAGCCGGTGACCATTTTTTATATTTAAAATTTATAAATTTAAAATATTGAATATAAATTTTAAATTTATGAAGATACATCACTTTAATATTATAATTAAATATTTAAATAAAATACATCATAATTTCTTTGATGGTAAGAGATTTCAATTGCATCGATAGTGCCTAAGAGAAGAGAAGAGGAAGACCCTTTGTTGATAGCATCGAGACTAGAGAATTTCGTGAATTCATCTGAATTAGTAGTATATTAGACTTAGGATTCTCTAGCTCTAGATTTATCTGGTGCAACAACCGTCCAAGTGGAGCAAAGATTTGGGAGCAAATTGACATGGCCTTCGGTATGATCAGCTGGATCCAGATATTCCTAAGATATAGATCTGCCATCTTCTAATGATTGCATCTGATCATTGTCCAGTATTGATATCTAAGGATTTGGAGTTCTAGTATCGAAGCTCCTTTTGATTCGAGAAATTTTAACTTTCCTACCATGGATCCTGGGATATTATGCATGAGGTGTGGCAGCTTCCAGTATGGAACGACGTGATGTACCATGTCACAAGGAGTTAGAGCTAACAAGATGTAGACTATATTGGTGGAACCGTGAGGTGGTTGGTGACATCTCTCGAAGGCTGGACGAGACCGAGGCTGTCATCATAAAGCTCCAAAGGAGGGAGGACCAAGATGGGGAGTTGACGGAGGCAGACCTCGTGAAGTTGCAGAAGAGATTCATCTTGCACTATTTCCTATCGAATCAACAGGAGGTGTTGTGGATGCAGCAATCTAGGATCTAATAGATTAGAGAGGAGATAGGAACACCAAATTCTTCCATCAATCGATCATTATCAGAAGATGAATGAATCGGATTTAGATATCAAGGGATGATCAGGGCACTAATTGGAGCGCAAGGAGGATATCAGATAGGAGGTTCTTCATTTCTTTTAAATGAGGTGGATCGAGTGACTTAGGAGAGGTGAGATATCCATCATTCGTCCTCCTATAGATCATGTCTCAATGTAGGATAATGATATGCTGATTAGTCTAGTGTCGATGGATAAGGTCCATAAAAACTTTTGTGCCATGGCAGAGGATATGACTCTTGATTTGGATGGTTTTCCACCCCTCTTCTTTAGATAATACTGGATGGTCATTCGAAATGAGGTGGTGGAGGCCATGCAGCTATTCTTTACCCCTAGATCCATGTAGGAAGCCTAAAAAAGGACATTTATTGTCCTTCTTCTAAAATGTCAGGATGCTTCGGAGGTTGGTCATTTCAGATTCATCAGTCTATGCACTACTTTGTACAACAACTGTGTGAAGATTATAGTTGGTCAGATGAAGCTGGCTCTTTCTAGGTGGATTTGTTCAAAGCAAGGTGCTTTTGTCGAGGATTGTAGCATCTCTGACAATATGATGGTGGCACAAGAGTTCATGCATGACTTATAGAGAACCCTAGCTCAATGTAGTCTCATGGTCATTAAGCTTGACATGGAGAGAACGTATGACCATATCAGCATGTAGTTTGTAGTGCACACATTGGAGAGTTTTGAATTTCATGAGCAATGGATCAAATGGATTATGGGCTGTATTCAGTCACATTCCTTTACATTCCTAGTTAACGGCATCCCGACCAACTATTTTCAAAATATAATTGACCTCCACCAAGGTTGTCCCTTGTCACCCTACCTTTTTATACTCTATGCTGATGCTTTGTCTAGGACGTTGCGGATAGCTACCATGGTGCAAGATCTCGACCCCTACACCTGCACTAGGACCTAGGCTAATTTTGCATCTTCTTTTTGTAGATGGCTGCCTTTTACTAGGCTAGGCCAATGCTCAGAATGCGGCATACTTTCAACAGATTCTGGAGGAGTACTGTAGGGCATTCAAATAGAAGATTAACCTATTGAAATCGGCCTTATATTTCAGTCGAAAGATTAAAGGCCATTTAAGATAGGTGATCTATGAGAGGCTGGAGATTATGGAGCATATCGGATCCTATCATTACCTTAGAGTCCCAATCACTAGGTGCAAGCTCTGAAGGGCAGAGTTATTGAGATTGAGGAGGTGATCCAAGGTCAGCTGGAGGGCTGGCAGGCCAAACGCCTCTCCATGATGGGCAGGGTCACACTGGTGAAATTGGTGCTCAGCTTAGTTTCAGTGTACCTGATGTCACATACTATATCGCCGAAAATCGGGTTGGTGAGGTGTGAGCAATACTTTAGGAGTTTCTTATGAGGGTCTCATCCAGGTGGGGGAGGAGTCCATCGTTTGGCATGGGACGTGATTAGTCAGATCACCAAGGATGGGGGTCTTGGTATCCAATCCCTTGCGGTGAGATGCCAGGCATTGATTGCTAGACACATTACTAGATTCTTATTACAACCAAATTGCCTTTGAAGTGCGATAATGAGGGCCCGATATGGTTTCTGATTCCCTGAAAATGATATCCAACCTACTCAATATAGCTCCTTTGTGTAGAAGGACATTTGTTCTCAGGCTCAATGGTCCTGGCCCAAGTCAAATGGCTTGTGGGTGATAGACAGATGATCGATCTCCTACAAGACCCATGGATTATTAAGTTGTCCTTAAGCAGATGGCCCACCTTCATGAACATAAAGATCATCGAGTCGAGGCACATCTGTGATCTGCTCTAGCCGAGGGAGAGTGGTTGAAACGTTGGTTGATTGACCCACCTCTTTAGCATTGAGCTTGTGGAGAGGGTGCTTTCTATCATGCTGCCGATTTATGCCAGCCTGAATATAAGGGTATGGGGATCAGCCTGCATCCCAAAAGTGATGACTAGGGACCTATATGAGACATATAGGGGGCCCTCGACTAGGAGATTGGATGAGGCATGGATTTGGAGGTTACATATCCACCCAAGAGTCAGCTTGCTCATTTGGAAAGTGACTTGGCACCATTTTCCGACTATGACGGTTTGGTTTTGTGGGCTAGAGGCATGGAGCTCCCTATCCTTGCATTAAGGAGGATGAGACCATTGACCACATCCTATTTATATGCTCTTGAGTTTGGCAGGTATGGAGGATGGATGGACTTCTTTCCATGACCATTACTCCCACGAAGCCAACTAAGTCCGTCTTAGAGGCTCTTCGACAGAGCATGGAGAGTAACTCATTTAGGGCTATGGATATTCGATGGCTTACATTGCCTACCACATCTGGTTGGCTAAGAACAAGGGCATTTTTGAGGAGGTATGAAGGTCGATGAGACTCATCCTTGAGAGGGCTATGGAGATCATGTGTTGCATATCGATCAATTCAACCTTAGCCTCTTGAGACATCTGGGACTCTCTGACTGCTCCGACAGTACTCCGATTGGTGTACATCACATGGGAGCTCCATCCCTAGGTTATCTCAAGATCAACTTTGATGGCAACATCAGAGATAGGAGGGGATGCAGGATTGTGATTGATGGTCCGAACTCTAGTGTTTTGACTATCGACAGATGTCACCTCACCAGCAACACAATTCCAATGATAGAGTTGCAGACGGCTTGGGCTGGCATTACCTTCATCAGGCTAAGGCTAGGAGTGGAGGGACTATGGTTGAAGGGGGCTCCGCCACGGTGATAACCTGGTGACATGGGCAACCTAGTCTGCGGTGGTGCACTCTTTTATATTTGATATTCACTGTGTGCCATGGAGCTACCTTTCCATTGAGATTCATCATGTATACTATGAGGCCAGCGGTGTTGCTAATGAGATGGTCTTTTATGTGGCAAAGCATACCAGAGAGACTACATGGACTGATGTTGGGTCTTTTGGCCTTCAAGGATATTCTTCTTTCTGACTTTTTTAAATATGTTAATACTAGACTTGTATGAATAATCTGACTTATTAAAAAAAATATAAATATTTATTAACTGTTCATTTCATAGTGGAAGGTCTGAATCATCCTATGGCTTATCAGGTATCGCCAGTTAAGTTTGAGGATATAAAATATGGGTTTTTTTGAAACTCCTAATAATGCTGACAAGGAGAAGGCACCACTAAAAGAAGAAAAAAGAGTGGAGATAAGGGCCTGAGAGGAGGGATATCAATAAAAGAGAAGGGAGGGCGGCGATGGTGGTGGAGGGGCATCGACAAAGAGAGAGAGAAGAGGATGAGGTTGTTTGAACAGATTGAATAAGATAAAGAGTGACTTTTAATCTTCAACTTTTTTACAAAACCATTAAATTGGTAGTATACCTTAGCATTAACCCCTGTATGGTACCAATTGGAAGAAGGATGGATAAAGAAAAAAGGATGATGAGGAAGATCTATCCATCTTTTTATATGTCTCGTGAAATATGAAAGGATCGATGGAAATGATTTCTATTATCTATTTGGTATATGAAAAATACAAAAGAGAATAGATGATATTTATATGATATTTTTACTAAACTATTATTTAATAAAAATATTATTAATATTATCAATTTATAATACTTATTTATAAGTAGAGTAATATATAAGTATAATCTTTAAAATTTATAATTATTAAAAAATTTATATAAATATTTAATTTTGATTTAATTTAATTAAATAAATAATTTTATAAATTAATTATATATGAATTATTTTATTTATATATATTAATTATATAAATAATAAATATAATTTATAATTTAATTTAAATATTTTATTAATTTTATACAAATAGTTAACTAAAAATAATAAATATAAATAAAAAATAGAAGATAATTCTAATTATTTACTTATAATTATAAAAATTATGTATCAAATTTAAAATAATTAGTAATTAAATTTAATAATATAAGATTAATAGTGTAGATAAAATAAAAATATATATAAATAAAATAGATGAAAAAGTAAAGAAGTGTTATAGTTTCATCAAAAAATTAATAAAAGATAATATTGTCAATACAAAAATCTACTCATCAGATGTTTCATCCACCCTTTCTTGAATCCTCTGAAATTGGAAGGATGTAAATTGGTGGACCTGGATAGATACACTATATCTCTTTTTCATCCATTTTTTCTAAAATTTTTTAAAGTAAATCATAGATGAAGGCTATCCATCCTTCCAACTCCATCCATTCTTTTTCTTATAACTCTAATTAAATACAAGATAAAATTAGACCATTGATTTAGATTTATCGACAAAATAGATTGTCTGATTGATTTTTTTTGAAATCTTAGCCTATAAATATCTTTTTCAGATGAACGATCGAGATGATTTTTGTTTTTATAAAAAAATATACAAAAATATTATAGCAAGTTTATTTGGAAAGTCTAAAAATATTTTGATAATTATATAATCTCATATAAATATAGGTGATTAAATAAAAGAAAAAGTATGCGCTTTTACAAAATTTGTGGGCTAAAAATGGTAACAATTAGGTTAGTATGTACAAAGATAAAGGATAATGCGGAAAACATATCTATGACACTTGTTAATCAATGGGTTTACTACAACTTATTGTTACAAAAAATTAAAAAGATCCAATGAAAAATTTAGATTCCAATTACCCAAGAGTTTTAACAACAAAGGCTAAAGCCCGTCTAATAACCATTGACTCATGATCATGGCCAATAATTCATATGTTGATAGCATCAAATGATCATGAGATACATTTGATTACATAGATGTTATGGTGATAAATGTCTGCCATAATGTAACATATGAGGATTCATCCATCTCATGACTCGTGTGGTGGATTTGACATATTTGAAAATTTTTTAAAACATTTTGATAGGACTTCTTTTGGCAAAGCTATTGGCCAAGCCAACCAAATCAGAAATGACCAATCATCTAAGCCAGCACCCCCAATACAACTCAATTAGCTCAGCTACTAATTTGAACTAGATAGAAACCTCCTTGTGAAAGAAGCAGCTCGATCCTACCATCTCAAAAATATGTGCAATTTCATTATGTACTAAGCTATTATAATACATCTTCAAGGTTGTTACGTCACATCAATAAGTTGTTGCAGTACGATCTCGAGTTTGTTAGGATGTGGTCTCAAAAGATTTGGGGCTCCAACTATAAATAAGTTTGATGGTCCCTCAATTGAAAGGGAGGTAATCACCTAGACTGGGGGAGACTTTATCTCTTTCCATCATAAAATCCTCTTTGATTTAAGCATTGGAGGGCCTAGCCAAAGCCAATCCAATGAGGTCTCATCCTTATTTGTTATTTCATAGATCCATGGAGGCAATCCACCTTGACATCTCGAGATCAAAGACAATAGATGTTGCCCAGCTATGCAACCCAAGAGGAGGGGGGGTGAATTGGATTTTTAAAAAATTTAAACTTAACTTACAACTATAAAGAATATTTAATAATGAGCAAAATAAGTATGGAGAGTATAATTTTTGCAAGATGTAGAAGTTGGATGCAAGAATGCAAAAGGATAAAGAAATTTAAAAGGAGAGCAAGTAAGCACAACACAAACAAGAAGATTTATAGTGGTTTGGTGCCAACCTTGACCTACATCCACTCTCCAAGCTCCTACTTGAGAATTCAAATCCACTAAACTGTATTCAATCCGAATACAATGTCGGAATCTCCGACTCTAGCTATTTCAAGCTAGAACACTTATTTTCTGAGTACAAACCAACCCAATACAACGTCGGAACCTCCGACTCTAGCTATTCCAAGCTAGAACATTTATTTCTCGAGTATAAGCTAACCTAATACAATCCGATTCAAGGTTCGGATCAATTTGTCCATGTTTTGAAATCCTTCCAAAATAAAAAATCAACTCAAAACAGAGTATAACAGTTAATCACACGAAAAAACAGATGTAGCTCCTTTAATGAGCAAATAAAGCTTTAAATACACTTTACACAAAGAGAAGCAAGCTTTTCTAATTTTTTTTAAGGTGGTTGAAGACTTGAATGAGCTCTTGAGGGGTTAGTGAACTTGAAATAAAAGCTTCTTTTAACTTCAAGAGGACTCTTTTGTTAGGGCTGAAATGAATACTTGAAGAATCCTTTTCAAAACCTCTCTTTTGTTCTTGATTCTCTCCTTTAAGTATCTTTTATAACTTTAAATGATTGTGGAGAGTAATCTAGATTGAAATAGAGCCGTTAGAGCACATTAAATGGGCATTAAATGCAGCCAGAACGAGCAAAAAACTAACCGTTGCGGAACTTTTTCGTCGCAGGGGTCGACTCATGCTCATGAGTCGACTCATGGGGTCGACTTCTGTGGCACAGAATAAAAAATGACTTCTGTAAATTTGGCTTATACTGCAGCAGAGGTCGACTCATAGGGTCGACTCATGTACAGGGATCGACTCATGAGGTCGACCTCTGTGGCACAGAACAGAAAATGACTGTTCTGTAAGTTTGGCCTGCACTGCTGTAGAGGTCGACTCATAGGATCGACTCATGCACAGAGATCAACTCATGGGGTCGACTCATAGGATGTGCCAGCCAAAATTCAGCATGCCGTTCAGCCCTTTTTGCCATAAGTCGACTCATGGGATCGACTCAAATTTATAAACATAATTTTCTTTCAAAATACACATCTAAAAATATTAAAATTACCTCCAATAGATTACAAATCTTGTGTTCTTGCTCTTGAGGCTTCCGAGTCAGAACTTGATAAAATTATGATTTTGCCTCTGAAATACAATAAATCTTTTTTCAAGCCAAAATCATTAGTAACCTTCTCAAAAGCTTTGTAATCATCAAAATCAATTTAAGGAGCAACAATCTCCTCTTTTTTGATGATGATAAAATACTTGAGCAAAAGCATATATAAAGCATTGAACATGAATTTCAAATTTATAAAGATACATCATTTCAATATCATAGCCAAGTATTTGAAAGAAATGCATCATAAGTAGTTTGAAGATCAATTTAAAATTTGCTTATAAGTTTATTTGCTTTAAAAAATTAGATAAAAAAAACAGAGCTGACGATTTTGGTTCTTTGATACATTTACTTAATAATTTTGCTTATTACTAATTTCTTTATTACTTATTGCTCATTTCTTTATTGCTTATTGCTCAAATTCGATTTTAATTCTCTAATTCAATTTTGATTCTCTACTCTCCCTTTTGGACAGCATCAATTAAGATTCTCTACTCCTCTTTTTAAGAGATCTTGAAAGGATAAAATTTTTTTACTCTCCCTTTTTGATAGCATCAATTAAGATCTTAAGGGATTTTAAGGACAGAGAAAAGAAAAGAAAGATGACAAAAAGGATATATTTTTTTACTCTCCCTTTTTTATACCATATTTTACTTCTTTATACTAGCCCCCTTCTTTGATTGCTTATTTCTCTACTCTCCCTCAACATAGCAAACATAAAGAATATATCAACTTGCTCATCTAGAAGATATTGCAATTCATAGTATTTCTCAGCACTAATATGAGTTATTTTTCATATCTCATAATTAAAATAATTCAATTTGATTTCAATCATAAACATTCATTGAAAGTCAAAGCACATATATATATATATATTCAAAAAGTGACCGAATACATAGATGTTTCAATACATATGAGTTAATACAAAAGTCATGGACAGAAACTATCCAAGAGTCAATCAGCTAATAAAGTATAAAGGCCAAAAGATAGATCCTAGACTTAGAAGTCTAACTAATCTAGATCTAATAGATGTCATGGCTAGAGAGATCAGAATCTGAAGAATCAGAGTGGGGTGAGGAGATGTAGGATCAAGTCCATGGGCATGACCTCGACCACGTCTGCCTCAGTCATGGGTAGAGGTACCAGCACGGATAGAGGGGTGAGAAGATCCTGGAGCCTGAGAAGCTACAGACAGTGCAATAAGAAAAAGTCTGACGGTGTCCAAAAGATCCAAGGCTCTCGAGACAGACTGCATCAGGACACTGAACTGAGTAGAAGCATTCTCACTGAAGCCCCTGATCTCTCTCCTCAAGAAGTCAAAACCATTCTCCAGAACTCCTCGAAGTCTAGCCACCTCTGCAGTTAGGTTTGAGACCTCTGTGATATCCTCATGCGGCTGGGGATGGGCTAAAGCTAATACTTGCCCCTGCAAATTCAAAACTCTGCCTGTCAATCTCAGAATACATCCCTCAAGCTGCTCAATATGTACTGACTGATCAGTGTGCATCTGAAAAATAGTAGAAATATGAGAGATCAGAGTCTGATCTGAGTCAATCTGGGATGTCGATCTCTGTGCAAAGACTGAAGTGGCAAACTGTTGAGATAGAATGGAGGCTACACGTTGGGATATCATCTCAATCTGATCATCTGCCAATCTGAGCTCTGAAGGATGTGCCCTGCTCTCTGACTGTGGAGCTGAAGTATACCTCCTCACAGACTCTAAAGGGCCAGTCTCGTGATCAGATACAAACTAAATATCTGGAGATGCTACTCTGTGATCACGAAGAGGTGAGGATGGTCCTTCCTCCTCTACTCTATCCTTAGCTCTCTCTTCCACACCTTTTGTCCAACCGCCATCAGTCTTAGAAAATCCCATGCGATGCAGTGTGTGGCGGTTGATAGTGTCGGAGTGAGATAGTCTAGCAACTACCTCCTCCTCAAAACTAACTTCGAACCTCCTAAAAACTAAGGTGAGAGCCATACCAAAAGGCAAGTGAGCCTTGGACCTATTCAGGGTTTCTCTCATAGCCTCAAACATCAATGCTGGAAGGTTCAGGGGGGTTTGGGTGATCACATGTACATAATGCAAATATCCCTACCTGATAGAAGGTCGTATCTACCACTCCTAGGGACAAACAGTTTGGTTACCAAGTGATGTAACAGCCTCATCTCAATAGAAAGAATTTTTGCTTCCAATTTATTTAGACTTTCAGTATAGGTTTTTCCTAAGATAACATTAATTCCTTCTTCTTTAATAGGGAGCTCCATATTGGTATAGCCTTCACAAAGCAAATGTAGGATCTGTCCCAAAAGCACTAGATCTAGGCTAATATCTACACCCTTTACTGTAGATTTCACTGTTTCATTGCTATACCCCAAATTTAGGTAAAATTCTCTGACTACATCAACATATGTATTTTCTTTTAAAGAGTAGTAAAATTTCTATCCTTGGCCCTTAATCTTTGATCCAATAATGAACCCTTCTTTTTCAAAAAATTTGAAATCAATATTTTTTTCAGGTTTCACTTTCCTATCAGAGAGGGGTACCTTGTCTGGGCTGATTGGAGACTGAATTGAAGCTGAAGCAGGACCTGGAGCAGAGATTGGAGCAGGAGAGGGTTCAGCTGCTAATCTCTTTCTGTGCACACTCTCTTCCAACCCGCGAACGAATTTTCTCCTCTGTGGAAGCTTCATCTTGGGAGCCATTTGCACAAGAAGGACTTGCACGGAGCTTAGGAGACTAGATGAGAGGGAGAGAGGAAGGGATTTTAGTGGAAAGGTAGAGATTTTGGAGAGGAGAGGTGCCGATTTAGAGAAGACGGGTAGAGTTTAGGGTAAGCTCGAACCGTCCCAAATGAGGAGGAAAGAGAAGAGGAACTTGGTTCTTAAATGGTCGATTTGAAAGATGAAAATGAGTGGGAGAAGAGATTTGAGAGTAATCTAGATTTGAGGGAGAAGAGATGGAGAGCCTTAGGTTCGGAGGAAGGAGGAAGGTGGAGAGCTGGGTCGGCTCTAGGAGAAATTCCCAACAAAAAGAGAGCGTCCGAAGGGTTTTGACATAATTACAAGTTTGCCCTAGGGTCGACCTTGGGGGTCGACTCATGGCACAGAGAAATTCAGAAAAATGATGAAATAATTTCAAAAAAAAATAAAACTTTAGGAGAAAGATGTTTACCCAAATATTGATCATGTGAATAATAATTTGAGCTTTTAAGCTCAAAACAAAAAAAAAATTAAGCTCTCAAAAATTGGTTTAATGAATTTTTGGCATTAAGAATTTAGAATCAGAGAGATACTTAAGCTGATGGATCAAGAATTTCTAATTCTCTCTTAATTTCACAGAATCTATCTTCACTTAAGGCTTTAGTAAAGATGTCAGCCAATTATTTTTCAGTACAAACATAATCAAGAATTATATCTTTATTTTGGATATGTTCTCTTATGAAATGATGCCTAATTTCAATATGTTTTGATCTAGAATGCTGAATTAAATTTTTAGTTAGATTTATAGCACTAGTATTATCATATCTTATGGGAGTTTCATTGAGTTTGATGCCAAAATCTTCAAGTTGTTGCTTAATCCATAAGATTTGAGCACAACAACTTCCGACTGTAATGTATTCAGCCTCGGCCGTAGACAGTGCTACCGAGTTTTATTTTTTGCTAAACCAAGAGATTAAGTTTACTCCAAAAAATTGACAAATTTTACTAATACTTTTTCTATCTAATCTACATCCAGCAAAATCGGCATCTGAATATCCTATCAAGTCAATTGATAAGTCCTTAGAATACCATAATCTTAGAGTTTGTGTACCATTTAGATATCTAAGGATTCTTTTAACTGTATTCAAGTGTGATTCTTTTGGATTTGATTAAAAGCAAGCACAAAGATAAATACTAAACATAATATCTGGTCTACTAGCAATTAAATACAATAGAGAATCAATCATGCCTCTATAAAATTTTAAGTCTACATTTTTACCTCCTTCATCCTTGTCAAGCTTACATGATGGGCTCTTGGGTATACCAATTGCTTTGGAACCCTCCATTCTAAATCTTTTGAGTAGTTCTCTTGTATATTTGGTTTGGATGATGGAGATTCCTTTCTTTGTTTATTTAATTTGGAGTCCGAGAAAGAATGTAAGTTCTCCCATCATACTCATCTCGAACTCCCCCTGCATGAGCTTAGCAAAATCTTGACAAAGAGTTTCATTAGTAGATCCAAAAATAATGTCATCGACATATATTTGAATAACTAAGATATCATCTTGATTTTTTTAATAAAAAGAGTTATGTCTACATTTTCTCTTGAAAAATCATTATTGAGCAGAAATTTGCTTAGCCTTTCATACCAAGCCCTAGGTGCTTATTTCAAACCATATAATACTTTATTTAATTTAAAAATATGATTAAGAAAAGCATGATTTTCAAAACCTGAAGATTGTTCTACATAAACTTCTTCAGCAATATATCCATTTAGAAAAATACTTTTGACATCCATTTGAAATAACTTAAAATTCATAAAGCAAGCATATGCAAGTAGAAGTCTAATTGCTTTTAATCTAGCAACAGGTGCAAAGGTCTCATCAAAATCAATTCTTTCTTCTTGATTATAATTTTTTGCAACTAATCTCGCTTTATTTCTTATCACATTTTCATGTTCATCTAATTTATTCCTATATACCCATTTTGTATCGATTATTGAATAATTTTTAGGTCTTAAAGCTAACGTCCATACATTATTTCTTTCAAATTGATTAAGTTCTTCTTGCATTGCATTTATCCAATTATAATCTTTTTCAGCTTCATCTATAGTTTTAGGTTCAAGATGAGAGACAAAAGCAAAATGATTGAATGCATCTCTAAGTGAAGAGTGAGTTTTTACACCATGTGTAGGATCACCAATGATTAGTTTCTTGGGGTGATTATGATCATACCTCCATTCTTTGGGTAGATCATTTGTACCTCGAGGCTGTTCTTGTTGTTCTTCACCTTTCTCATCCTGTTTGTCTTCATGTTCTTCATTATCTTGAATGGTTGAGTCTTTTAGAGTGATCTCCTTCATCCCTTCTATAAGAGGATCTGTATCATCAATACCTTCATTTTTCCTTGAAGGAAGATCGTTAGTTTCATCAAAAATAACATGTATTTTGAGTACCCGCTATCAAGATACCATCTCTGGTTTGCTCCTTGGGATGCAAGACACACCTATACACAAGAATCAAGTTTTGACTTTTGGTATCCAAATTTTTTTGGATCTTTTTTGGTTAGTCATAATGGTTCCTTTTGGAATCCATATTTTCTTTACATTGAAATTTTCAGATTTGTTAGAAGAACATGAATAGGATTTATATCCTATTCTATCATATTTAAAGCAAGTTATATTTAGAAACTTGTTGTTTGATGAGTTTACAAAGATATTTTTTAAAATTTTTTATTTCTTTAAAGGGTTATATCCAAGACCGACTTTATCATAAATGGCCTTTTGATTGTCAAGTATCATGTGAAGCTTATTTGAACTTAAAGTGAACTTCTCAACCATTGGTTTCAACTTGGCAATCTCATCCTTTAAATTCAAATTTTCTTGAGATAGGGTAGATTTTTCATTTGAAATGCTCTCAATTTCTTTTAGTAAAGATTGATTTCTTGATTTTAATTCTTTGTTCTTTATCCTTAGCTTCTTTAGTTCATCAATTAGATCATAAAAAGCTTCATGAAGTTCTTCTAAGGTAAAGTCAATAGGAGTTTCAATATTTACCTCATTTTCATGTGCCATAAGACACAAGTTGGCTTGTTCATTTGACTATTCTTCTTCGGAGCTTGACTCATCACTTCCGCTCCATGTAGCCATCATGGCCTTCTTCTTGTACCTTTTGAGACCCTTCTTCAGCTGTGGGTATTCAAACTTAAAGTATCTCGATTTTTTGTATTCATAACAAATAACGGGTTGGTCTTTATCCTTCTCTTTGCTATGTTTTCCTTTTGTAGGTGGCCTTTTCCTCATTCCTTGTCTCCTTTTCTTCAAAAACTTCTTAAACCTTCTAGTAATGAGAGCCATTTCTTCATCTTGCTCTTCATTTTCTGTATCATCAGTTTTCTCATCAAGTTGAGCAGTTGATTTGAGGATAATTATTCTCTTCTTTTTGACATCTTCTTCTTGATGTTGTTTCATGCTCAGCTCGTGAGTCATCAGCGATCCTAGAAGCTCTTCCAAAGGTAGGATGTTCAGATCTTTGGCTTCTTGGATTGCAGTCATTTTGGCCTCCCAAGTCCTTGTTAAAGACCTAAGAATCTTTCTTACGAGGTCACTATTAGAATAAGACTTACCAAGACTTTTTAAACCATTAATAATATTAGTAAAACAGTAAATATTTTAATTATTGACTCATCAAGCTCTATTTTAAAAAATTCATATTTATGCACAAACATGTTGATTTTTGATTCCTTCACTTGGTTAGTTCCTTCATGAGTTACTTCTAATCTATCCCAAATTTTCTTAGCAGACATGCATGTTGAAATACGATTGAATTCATTAGCATCTAGAGCACAATACAAAATATTAATGGCTTTTGCATTTAGTTGAACTATTTTCTTATCAACCTCATCCCATTCTCTTTCGAGTTTGGTTAATTCCACACCATCAATTATTTTAGTGGGTGTGTGTGGTCCATTTACTATGATACTACAATATCATAGTCAAGTACTTGAATAAAGATTTTCATCTGAGCTTTCCAATAGGTATAGTTTGACCCATTGAAAAGTGGAGGTCGGTTAGTGGACTGCCCCTCGACTAGTGAAGCACCAACTTGAGTTGCCATAGATCTTTAGCTCTTTGATGGTTAAATCAAAGTAGGACTAGAGCACCGAGCTCTGATACCACTTGTTACCCAGCTATGCAACCCAAGGGGGGATGAATTGGATTTTTGAAAAATTTAAACTTAACTTACAACTATGAAGAATATTTAACAATGAGTAAGATAAGTATGGAGAGTGTAATTTATGCAAGGTGTAGAAGTTTGATGCAAGAATGCAAGAGGATAAAAAAATTTAAAAAGAGAGCAAGTAAGCACAATACAAACAAGAAGATTTATAGTGGTTCGGTGCCAATCTTGCACCTACATCAACTCTCCAAGCTCCTATTTGAGAATTCAAATCTACTAAACCATATTCAACTCGAATATAACGTCGAAACCTCCGACTCTAGCTATTCCAAGCTAGAACACTTATTTTTCGGGTACAAGCCAACCCAATACAACATCGGAACCTCCGACTCTAGCTATTCCAAGCTAGAATACTTATTTCTCGGGTACAAGCCAACTCAATACAATCCGATTCAAGGTTCGGATCAATTTTTCAACATTTTAGAATCCTTCCAAAATAAAAATTAACTCAAAACAGAGTATAACAGTTAATCACACGAAAAAATAGATGTAGCTCCTTTAATGAGCAAATAAAGCTTTAAATATACTTTACACAAAGAGAAGTAAGCTTTTCTGATTTCCCTTAAGGTGGTTGAAGACTTAAATGAGCTCTTGAGGGGTTGGTGAACTTGAAATAAAAGTTTCTTTTAACTTCAAGAGGACTCTTTTGTTTGGGCTGAAATGAATGCTTGAAGAATCCTTTTCAAAATCTCTCTCTTGTTCTTGATTTCCTCCTTTAAGTACCTTTTATAACTTTAAATGATGGTGGAGAATAATCTGGACTGAAATAAAGCCGTTAGAGCATATTAAATTGACATTAAATGTAGTCAAAATGAGAAAAAAACTAACCGTTGCGGAACTTTTCCGTCGTAAAGGTCGACTCATGCTCATGAGTCGACTAATGGGGTCGACTTCTATGGCACAGAAAAAAAAATAACTTTTATAAATTTGGCTTATACCGCAGCAGAAGTCGACTCATAGGATCGACTCATGCACAGAGGTCGACTCATGGGGTCGACCTCTGTGGCACAGAATAGAAAACGACTGTTCTGTAAGTTTGGCCTGCACTGCTGCAGAGATCGACTTATAGGATCGACTCATGCACTGAGATCGACTCATGGGGTCGACTCATAGGGTGTGCCAGCCAAAAATTCAGCATGCCATTCAGCCCCTTTTGCCATGAGTCGACTCATAGGGTCGACTCAAATTTATAAACATGATTTTCTTTCAAAATACACATTCAAAAATATTGAAATTGCCTCCAATAGATTACAAATCTTGTGTTCTTGCTCTTGAGGCTTCCGAATCAGAACTTGGTAAAATTATGATTTTGTCCCTGAAATACAATAAATCTTTTTTCAAGCCAAAATCATTAGTAACCTCCTCAAAAGCTTTGTAATCATCCAAATCAATTCAAGGAGCAACAATAGATTGGCACCATCTATAAAAATCAAGAAAGAAAATCATGAAGTTTAGAAGGAACAATAACCCAACAGCCATCCAATCGAAGTCTACTAGCTCCTTGCATAACTTTTCGAGAACTTCATCGTCTTGATCAGGTGAGGAGACTATTGATGCTGGCCAACTTGGCCTACCAAGTCAATAGGTGCAAGTTCTCATAATAATAGTATAGGACTTGCGGTAACAGATTATCTCTCCTTTAGTAGGCTTATCAAGTCATTAGGAAACTGCGATCTAGGATAGCAATCACCTCTAGCCTTAAGGTTATGAGAGAAGCTAGAGGAAAAACCACTCTTGCTCCTCTTCTAAAGCTAGTTTCGGCCTTAGCAATCATTTTTCGCACTAATCAAGAAGTGTTGCTCCTAGATTGATTTTGATGACTACAAAATAGTTGGAAGGGATACAAATAATTTTTATGTGAAAAAGACCTTATGCTCTACAGGGGCAAAATCATAATTTCATCAAAACTCTGATTTGATAGCATCATCGTGTAGAACAAATGATATGTAATCTATTGGTGAAAGTTTCATGGTTTTTGGACTTATATTTTTGGAGTTATGAAGGTTTGAAGTTCATGAGTCGACTCATGAGTCAACTCATGAAACTATGAGCTGATTGGCACGCAAAGATTAGCCATGGCACGCTGGTTTTCTGGCTTGGCACGACCTGTGAGTCGACTCATGAGTCGACCCACAAGGCATGAGTCGACTCATGAGTCGACCTCTGCTGTTTTGGGTCAAAAAAATCCAGAAACCCAATCTCTGGACTTTGCAACAGAGGTCGACTCATGAGTCGACCCCTGAGGCATGAGTCGACTCATGAGTCGACTCATATGTCGGGATTTGCCTGTAACGGCTAGTTTTTGGCCAGATTTGGTTGCTTTTTAATGCTGCTTTTTGTGCTCTAACGGCTCTTTTTCTGCCTAGTTTGTTTTCCCTTGTCTCTTAAGGCTATAAAGGTTTCAAAAGGTGGAAAACAAAAAGAAGAGAGATCCAAATATCCAAGAGGCATTCAAGTGATTTGAAAAGAGAAAATCAAGAGCATTCAAGAGGGCATTCAAGTGCATTCAAGAGAGAGTTTCTCAAGCCAACTTCTCAACCTCATTCAAGAGCTCATTTAAAGCCTTCAAGAAGCCTTCAATCAAGCTCACCAACTCCTCAAGCATTTACTTCATCTCTCATCCACTTTGAGGAAATCCAAGAGGGGCTTCTTCATTTGAGTAAAGCGTATTTATTGTTATATTCGCTCACTTAAGGAGCTATTCTTGTACTTATTTGTGCTCTAAACTGATTTTATCTTGTGAGTAATTGTTTTTGTTTTGGAGGGTTTCTAAAACAAGGAAAGGTTGATCCGAACCTGAAATCGGAGTGTATTGGGTCGGCTTGTACCCGGGAAACAAGTGGACTAGCTTGGGATAGCTAGTGTCGGAGTTTCCGACGGTTGTATTCGGGTTGAATACAAAGTATAGTGGATTGAAATTCCCAAGTAGGAGCTTGGGGAGTGGATGTAGGTGCAAGGTTGGCACCGAACCACTATAAATCATTGTGTTTGTGGCATGCTTTATTGTTTCTCTTTAATTCTCCATTATATCCTTGCATTCTTTGTTTTAAGTAATTAATCTCAAACTAAAGTCTCTCTCCTCATTCATCAAGCTTTTGATATATAATTTTTACAAGTAATTAGTTAAGCCTAAAATTTTTAAAACCCAATTCACCCCTCCTCTTGGGTTGCATAGCTGGGCAACAAGTGGTATCAGAGCCCGGTGCTCTAGCCCTTCTTTGATCTAACAATCAAAGAGCCAAAGATCTATGGCAACCCACGTCGGCACTTCTCTAGCCGAGGGGCAATCTACCAACCGACCTCCACTTTTCAATGGGTCTAATTACACCTATTGGAAAGCTCGGATGAAGATTTTCATACAAGCACTAGACTATGATATGTGGAGTATCATAGTGAACGGTCCACACACACCCACCAAGATAATAGATGGTGAGGAGTCAACCAAACCCGAAAGAGAATGGGATGAGGTTGATAAGAAATTGGCACAGTTAAATGCTAAAGCTATGAATATTCTTTATTGTTCACTTGATGCAAATGAATTTAATCGCATTTCTACCTGTGCATCTGCTAAAGAAATATGGGATAGGTTAGAAGTAACCCATGAGGGAACAAATCAAGTAAAGGAGTCTAAAATAAACATGCTTGTACATAAATATGAGTTATTTAAAATGGAGCATGATGAGTCCATAACTGCTATGTTTACTCGCTTTACTGACATAATTAATAGTTTGAAGAGTCTTGGCAAATCTTATACTAACAGTGAGCTTGTAAGGAAGATTCTCAGGTCATTGCCAAGAACCTGGGAAGCCAAGGTGACTGCTATCCAAGAAGCAAAGGACTTGAACACTCTACCTCTAGAAGAGCTTCTTGGATCCTTGATGACTCACGAGCTTAGCATGAAGCAACATCAAGAGGATGAAGTCAAAAAGAAGAGAACTATTGCCCTCAAATCCACAGCTTCTCCTGATGAAGTAACTGACGACACAGAAGATGAAGAACAGGATGAAGAAATGGCACTCATCACCCGAAGGTTCAAGAAGTTCCTAAGAAAGAGGAAACAGGGGATGAGAAAGAGACCTTTCACAAAAGGAGAACAAAGCAAAAAGAAAGAAAAAGATCAACCCCTTATATGCTATGAGTGCAAGAAGCCGGGGCATTTCAAATCCGAATGTCCACAATTGAAGAAAGGTCCCAAAAAGTTCAAAAAGAAGGCAATGATGGCCACATGGAGTGCGAGCGACGACTCAAGCTCCGATGAGGAGACCTCAACAGAACAAGCCAACCTGTGCCTTATGGCACACGATAATGAGGTAATTTCTGAAATTCCTAGTGAATTTACTTTTGAAGAATTGCATGAAGCCTTCAATGATTTAATTGATGAATTGAAGAAACTAGGAATGAAAAATAAAGAACTAAAATTGAAAAATCAGTCTTTAGTAAAACAAGCAGAAAATCTTTCAATTGAAAAATCTACTTTGCTTCAAGAGAACCAAAGCCTAAAGAATGATATTAATAAGCTGAAACCTATAGTAGATAAATTCACCTTAAGTTCAAACAAACTAAATATGATTCTTGAAAATCAAAAGGCCGTATATGATAAGGCCGGACTTGGCTATAACCCCTTAAAAAAACAAAAATTTCTGAAAAATATTTATGTAAATTATCCAAGTAACAAGCCTACCAATACTACTTGTTTTAAATGTGGTAGAATAGGACATAAATCTTACACTTGTGCAAACATAACTGTAAAGAAAATATGGGTTCCAAAAAGAACCATCTTGACTAACCAAAAAGGACCCAAGAAAGCTTGGGTACCTAAAACAAAAACTTGATATTTGTTTGCAGGTGTGTCTAGCATCCCATGGAGAAAACAAGAAATGGTATCTGGACAGTGGATGCTCGAGACACATGACTGGTGATGAATCACAATTCATCACGCTTGATGCTAAGGATGGAGGGATGGTCACCTTTGGAGATAATGGCAAAGGAAAGATCATCGGGATAGGTAACATTGGTATCACTCCCTCCAAATATATTGAAAATGTTTTGTTAGTTAAAGGTTTAAAGCATAACTTACTTAGCATTAGTCAATTTTGTGATAAAGGGTATAAAGTAGTTTTTGAATCATCTGTTTGTATTGTGACTAGTCCTATTAATGATGGCATCAAATTTATAGAACATAGACATGGCAATATTTATATGGTAGATCTAAATGATTTAGCCAAATTAGACATGCAATGCCTAGTATCCTTAAATGCTAAAGTTAATGAGACTAGTTGGCTTTGGCATCGTAGACTTGCTCACATTAGCATGCATTCTCTTTCAAAATTAATTAAGAAAGAATTAGTTCATGGCTTGCCTAAACTGAATTTTGAAAAAGATAGGATTTGTGATGCATGTCAACTAGGTAAGCAAACTAGAGTTTCATTTAAATCCAAAAATATTGTTTCAACTTCTAGACCATTAGAGCTTTTGCATATGGATTTATTTGGACCAACTAGAACCACAAGTCTAGGAGGAAAACGATATGGTTTTGTAATAATAGATGATTATTCACGTTTTACTTGGGTTTTCTTTTTGGCACACAAAGATGAAACTTTTCATATTTTCACTAAATTTCATCGAAAAGTCACTAATGAAAAAGGATTTTCAATTCAAAATATTAGAAGTGACCATGGAACTGAATTTGAAAATCAAGACTTTGAAAAATTTTGTGATGAGAATGGAATCGGCCATAACTTCTCTGCTCCTAGAACACCCCAACAAAATGGGGTAGTTGAAAGGAAAAACAGAACCTTAGAAGAAATGGCCCGTACCATGCTTTGTGAAAGCAACCTTCCAAGATATTTTTGGGCGGAAGCTATTAACACAGCATGTTACATTTTAAATCATGCTTTGATCAGACAATTTTTAAAGAAAACCCCCTATGAACTTTGGAAAGGAAGAAAACCAAATATTGCATATTTTCATATTTTTGACTGCCGATGTTTTGTATTAAATAATAGCAAGGAAAGACTTGGTAAATTTGATGCAAAATCAGATGAAGCAATCTTTCTGGGTTACTCCTCTACTAGTAAAACTTTTAGAGTTTTTAATAAAAGAACTTTAGTAGTTGAGGAGTCCATTCATGTTGTCTTTGATGAATCTAACGATCTTCCTTCAAGGAAGAATGAGGGTGTTGATGATGCAGATCCATTAATAGAAGGTATGAAGGAGATCACTCTGAAAGATTCAGTCACTCCAGAGGACAAGAAACAAGAAGACAAACAAGATGAGATAGGTGAGGAAATTCAAGAACAACCTCAAGGTACAAATGACCTACCCAAGGAATGGAGGTATGTTCACAACCACCCTAAGGAGTTAATTATTGGTGATCCTATGCATGGTGTAAAAACTCGCTCTTCACTTAGAGATGTGTTTAATCATTGTGCTTTTGTATCTCATTTTGAACCTAAAACTATTGAAGAAGCTGAAAAAGATCATAATTGGATTAATGCAATGCAAGAGGAACTTAATCAATTTGAAAGAAATAATGTTTGGACTTTGGTTTCAAGACCTAAAAACTGTTCAATAATTGGCACAAAATGGGTCTTTAGAAACAAATTAGATGAGCATGGTAATGTAATTAGAAATAAAGCAAGATTGGTTGCTAAAGGATATAATCAAGAAGAAGGGATTGATTTTGATGAAACCTTTGCACCAGTAGCTAGATTAGAAGCCATTAGACTTCTACTTGCATATGCTTGCTTTATGAAATTCAAATTGTTTCAAATGGATGTTAAAAGTATATTTTTAAATGGATTTATTGCTGAAGAAGTTTATGTAGAACAACCCCCTGAATTTGAAAATCATGCCTTTCCTAATCATGTCTTTAAATTAAATAAGGCATTATATGGATTAAAACAAGCACCTAGAGCATGGTATGATAGACTAAGCAAATTTTTACTAAGTAATGGTTTTTCAAGAGGTAATGTAGATACAACCCTCTTTATCAAAAGAAATCAAAATGATATGTTAGTTATACAAATTTATGTTGATGACATAATTTTTGGGTCTACTAATGAATCCCTTTGTCAAGACTTTGCTAAGCTTATGCAGGGAGAGTTCGAGATGAGCATGATGGGAGAACTCACCTTCTTCCTCGGACTCCAGATCAAACAATCAAAAGAGGGAATCTCCATCACCCAAAGCAAGTACACCAAGGAACTACTCAAAAGATTTGGAATGGAGAACTCCAAACCCATTGGCACACCAATGAGTCCCTCATGTAAGCTTGACAAGGATGATGAAGGTAAATGTGTAGACTTAAAATACTATAGAGGCATGATTGGATCATTATTATATTTAACTGCAAGTAGGCCTGATATCATGTTTAGTGTTTGTTTATGTGCTAGATATCAATCTAATCCTAAAGAATCTCATTTGAATGCTGTTAAAAGAATCCTTAGATACTTAAATGGTACTCAAACTTTAGGGTTATGGTACTCTAAGGACTCACAAATAGATTTATTAGGATATTCTGATGCTGACTTTGCTGGATGTAAACTAGATAGAAAAAGCACAAGTGGAACTTGTCAATTTCTTGGAGTTAACCTAATCTCATGGTTTAGCAAGAAACAAAATTCGGTAGCACTGTCTACGGCTGAGGCCGAATACATTGCAGCCGGAAGTTGTTGTGCTCAAATCTTGTGGATTAAGCAACAACTCGAAGACTTTGGAATTAAACTTAATGAAACACCAATAAGATGTGACAACACAAGTGCCATAAATCTATCTAAAAATCCTATTCAACACTCAAGATCCAAACATATTGAAATAAGACATCACTTCATAAGAGAACATGTTCAAAACAAAAATATAATTCTTGAATATGTTTGCACCGAAAATCAATTAGCTGATATCTTTACAAAGGTCCTTAGTGAGGATAGATTCTGTGAAATTAGGAGAAATCTAGGAATTCTTGATCCATTTGCCTGAATTATTTTTCAAATTCCAATGATTTATGGTCAAAATCTCCTAAGAGCTCAATTTCCAACACCTTTCTTGGTCCCAAAAGCTCAAATTTTTCATTCTAAAAACTCATCTTAGAGCTAAACTCCTTCTCCCCAAAATTCAAATTTTTCTGGAATTTATTCATATTTTTTCTGATTTTCTGAACTTCATGAGTCGACCCCCATGAGTCGACTCAATGGCAAACTTGTAATTCCCAGCAACTTCCAACAGGCTGAAGGGTTTATATGTTGATTTACTGTTCGTGAGCCGACCCTCACGCTCGTCTTCCTCCTTCCGAAATCCATTCTCCATTCTCCCATTTGCTCCATTTCCTAGGCTTGAGCTAGTGGAACTCCTCCCGCCTCCTCTCCACCGCAAATAGCCACTCCGGGAAAGGTTCTTTTGTGACCTCTTCCCTTGTTCTTCACGGTTGGAGCGTGCCCTAGCACTCCACCGTCCCTCTCAAATCCACTCATTCTCTCCTCCAAAACCTCAAATCACTCTCTTATAATCCTTCCTCCACTCCTTCACTTGCTCCTCAAGTCTCCTCGCCAGCTATTGAAGAGGGTATGGCACCAAAAATGAAACTTCCCCAAAGGAGAAAGTCTATCCGGGAACTTGAAGAAAGTGTCAGAAGGAAAAGACAAGCGGCACAGTCCACCTCTGCTCCCGTTCCAGCTTCAGTTCAAGGTCCTTCACAGTCTTCTCAAACTCCCAGTAAGAACCCTCTCTCAGATAGAAAAGTAGAAACCGAGAAAAACATTGACTTCCGGTTCTTTGAAAGTGAGGGATTTTCTTTAGCAAGTAAGATCAAAACTCAGAGATGGAGCTTTTACTGTTTACTCAAAGAAGTCACCTTTGTTGACCTTGTTAGGGAGTTTTATCAGAATCTTATTTATGGAAATGGGTCTGTAACTTCAACTGTGAAAGGGATTGATATCTGTCTGGATCCTGTCATTTTAGGGGAGATTTTACACTTACCTAGTGAAGGTTATGCATACATGGAACTCCCCGTGAAAGAAGAAGGTATAAGTGTTATATTTGGAGGAACCTACCAAGGGAATTTGAATAAACTAGAGGCCAAGATTTTACCTATAGAAATGAGAATCTTACATCAAATGGTCACAAAACTTTTCTTCCCTAGGAGTGGTAGGCACGATCTTCTGTCAGGCAGGGACATATGCATTATGTTTCACATTATCACAGAAACCCCCCTAAACCTCCCAGCACTTATGATAGAGGCCATGAGAGAGACTCTGAACAGATCTAAGGCACATTTGCCTTATGGTATGGCCCTGACTAGAGTTTTCAGGAGGTTTGGAGTTAGTTGTGAGGGAAAGGCTCCCACCAAACTGTCTCATGTTGATACCTTCAACCTACACACCTTGCATCGAATGGGGTTCACAAAAAGTGGTGGTGGTTGGATCAGGGGAGCTGAGGAAAGAACAGAAGAAAGAGCAGAAGAAAGAGCAGAAGAAAGAGCTGAGGATACAGCAGGAGTCAGAGCTGAAGAAGAAGAAGGTCCATCATCTCCTGTTCATGACTTCAGGGCGGCTTCACCAGATATACAGTTCTTTCCGGATCCAGAGGCTGGCCCTTCTGAGTTTACCAGGATACCCACACCTGTGCATCAGCCAGAGAGCAGAGCACCTCCGCCAGAGTTCACACTGTCCGATTATCAGATTGAGCGGATTGCACAGCGTATGGTCTCTTTGATGTCGAGTCAGATGAGCAGTACTTCATTTGTACCAGGGGCTACTTCTACTGATCAGACTTTGACTCCCCACATCTCCACAGTATATCAGATGATGGCAGATCAGTCCATGAGGATTCAGCAGCTTGAGGACACTGTTCTGAGATTGACTGGCAGAGTTCTCGAGTTACAGGGGCAGGTCTTCGATTTGGCACACCCTCAGCCTCAGGAGTCTTCGATTGAGGTCACTGATCTCACTGCAGAGGCCGGCAGACTCAGAGGAGCTCTTGAGGGCGGTTATGAGTTACTGAGGAAGGAGATCAGAGGATCAAGTGAGCAAGCTACTACTCAGTTCACTGCACTTCTCCAGGCTGTCTCCAGGGCACTGACTGTACTTGACTCCATCAGACTTACCCTTTCAGTTCAGTCCCTAGCTTCTCAGCGTTCTCAGCCACCCAGTTCCTCCCGTTCGCCTGCTCGTGCCAGTTCTTCCTCTCGTGCCAGAGGCAGACGGGGTCGAGGACGCATCTCAGATCCAGATCCATCTGATCCTTATCACATTTCTGATGATTCTGATCATTGATCATTTCTAGATCCTAGGTCTTAGTATTTAGTCCTCTCTAGGATCTGTATTTTTGGGGCCATGTATTGACATGAGCTAGTTGACTTTGTATGTTACTTTTTATGTTACAATCTATGTACTGAAACAATTATGGCTTTACCTTTGGAATGATGATTATCTTACTTTGGTCATATATTCTCTTTTGTGAAATATTGTCTTCTCTTTATGGTATTATCATTTTATGATTGCTGTTAATAGTTGCTTCATTAAGGGGGAGCAAACCCTACAAGAGGAAAAATTAAAGAATGTTTCAGAAAAAGGACTTAACCTTGTTTGATGATGTCAAAAAGGGGGAGAAATTAAACACAAAGATGTTGCCCAGCTATGCAACCCAAGAGGGGGGGTGAATTGGGTTTTAAAGAATTTAGGCTTAACTAATTACTTATAAAAGTTATATATCAAAAGCTTGATGAATGAAGAGAGATACTTTGGTTTGAGATTAATTACTTAAAACAAGAATGCAAGGATATAATGGAGAGTTAGAGAGAAACAATAAAGCATGCCACAAACACAATGATTTATAGTGGTTCGGTGCCAACCTTGCACCTACGTCCACTCCCCAAGCTCCTACTTGGGAATTTCAATCCACTAAACTTTGTATTCAACCTGAATACAACCGTCGAAAACTCCGACACTAGCTATCCCAAGCTAGTCCACTTGTTTCCCGGGTACAAGCCGACCCACACACTCCGATTTCAGGTTCGGATCAACCTTTCCTTGTTTTGGAAACCCTCCAAAACAAAAACAATTGCTCTCAAGATAAACTCAGTTTAGAGCACAAATTAAGTACAAGAATAGCTCCTTAAGTGAGCGAATATAACAATAAATACGCTTTACTCAAATGAAGAAGCCCTTCTTGGATTTCCTCAAAGTGGATGAGAGATGAAGCAAATGCTTGAGGAGTTGGTGAGCTTGATTTTTGGCTTCTTGAAGGCTGTAAATGAGCTCTTAAATGAGGTTGAGAAGTTGGCTTGAGAAACTCTCTCTTGAATGAACTTGAATGCCCTCTTGAATACTCTTGATTTTCTCTTTTCAAATCACTTGAATGCCTCTTGGATATTTGGATATCTCTTCTTTTTGTTTTCCACCTTTTGAAACCTTTATAGCCTTAAGAGACAAGGGAAAACAAACTAGGCAGAAAAAGAGCCGTTAGAGCACAAAAAGTGAGCATTAAAAGCAACCAAATCTGGCCAAAAACTAGCCGTTACAGGCAAATCCCGTCATATGAGTCGACTCATGAGTCGACTCATGCCTCAGGGGTCGACTCATGAGTCGACCTCTGTTGCAAAGTCCAGAGATTGGGTTTCTGGATTTTCTTGGCCCAAAACAGCAGAGGTCGACTCATGAGTCGACTCATGCCTTGTGGGTCGACTCATGAGTCGACTCACAGGTCGTGCCAAGCCAGAAAACCAGCGTGCCATGGCTAATCTTTGCGTGCCAATCAGCTCATAGTTTCATGAGTTGACTCATGAGTCGACTCATGAACTTCAAACCTTCATAACTCCAAAAATATAAGTCCAAAAACCATGAAACTTTCACCAATAGATTACATATCATTTGTTCTACACGATGATGCTATCAAATCAGAGTTTTGATGAAATTACGATTTTGCCCCTGTAGAGCATAAGGTCTTTTTCACATAAAAATTATTTGTATCCCTTCCAACTGTTTTGTAGTCATCAAAATCAATCTAGGAGCAACAAAAGAAATCCATCAAAAGCAAACACTACAACTTATGAGAAATTAATACATTGATAATTTTAAGTACAAATGCTAAATATACTGCAAATAAGTACCTTTTAAAATTACTTATACTCTAATTTGCTGTAAACCATTGAATATGCTTTGATAGGCTTTGAAATTTCAAGCCTACTCTGATATATTGAATACATTGCTCTAATACTTTGATAATTTTTTTTACTACTCCGATACATTAATCAATTTTACTCTGATACATTGAAAAACTGTTCTTTTATTACTCTGATACTTTGCAAAATTTTTCTCTGATACTTTGTAAAATTGTTTTCCCTACACTGATACATTGCAGGATTTTCATTTCTCTTGCTCTGATACATCTTAAACTTAAATGATCTAATACTCTTTCCAAATCAACTATTCAATATGCTTTGGCACACATGACTAGTTTTGAGAATTGAGAAAATTTTTTCAAAATACAGTTTGCTCTGATAATAAAATCAAATTTTCTGCTCTAACACCAAAATAATTATCCAATGAGCATATCTTCCAATCTTTAAGCAAATGGACAAACTATTTATGCATATAACCATTTGTTTCACATGCCAAAAGAATCATACTCTTTTCAAGCATATGCACCTAAAATGCAATCTGTTGAAATTCATGATTCAGAAAAATGCTTTTGTTCAAATGTTTTGTCATCATCAAAAAGGGGGAGATTGTTGCTCCTAGATTGATTTTGATGACTACAAAATAGTTGGAAGGGATACAAATAATTTTTATGTGAAAAAGACCTTATGCTCTACAGGGGCAAAATCATAATTTCATCAAAACTCTGATTTGATAGCATCATCGTGTAGAACAAATGATATGTAATCTATTGGTGAAAGTTTCATGGTTTTTGGACTTATATTTTTGGAGTTATGAAGGTTTGAAGTTCATGAGTCGACTCATGAGTCAACTCATGAAACTATGAGCTGATTGGCACGCAAAGATTAGCCATGGCACGCTGGTTTTCTGGCTTGGCACGACCTGTGAGTCGACTCATGAGTCGACCCACAAGGCATGAGTCGACTCATGAGTCGACCTCTGCTGTTTTGGGCCAAGAAAATCCAGAAACCCAATCTCTGGACTTTGCAACAGAGGTCGACTCATGAGTCGACTCATGAGTCGACTCATATGTCGGGATTTGCCTGTAACGGCTAGTTTTTGGTCAGATTTGGTTGCTTTTTAATGCTGCTTTTTGTGCTCTAACGGCTCTTTTTCTGCCTAATTTGTTTTCCCTTGTCTCTTAAGGCTATAAAGGTTTCAAAAGGTGGAAAACAAAAAGAAGAGAGATCCAAATATCCAAGAGGCATTCAAGTGATTTGAAAAGAGAAAATCAAGAGCATTCAAGAGGGCATTCAAGTGCATTCAAGAGAGAGTTTCTCAAGCCAACTTCTCAACCTCATTCAAGAGCTCATTTAAAGCCTTCAATCAAGCTCACCAACTCCTCAAGCATTTACTTCATCTCTCATCCACTTTGAGGAAATCCAAGAGGGGCTTCTTCATTTGAGTAAAGCGTATTTATTGTTATATTCGCTCACTTAAGGAGCTATTCTTGTACTTATTTGTGCTCTAAACTGATTTTATCTTGTGAGTAATTGTTTTTATTTTGGAGGGTTTCCAAAATAAGGAAAGGTTGATCCGAACCTGAAATCGGAGTGTATTGGGTCGGCTTGTACCCGAGAAACAAGTGGACTAGCTTGGGATAGCTAGTGTCGGAGTTTCCGACGGTTGTATTCGGGTTGAATACAAAGTATAGTGGATTGAAATTCCCAAGTAGGAGCTTGGAGAGTGGATGTAGGTGCAAGGTTGGCACCGAACCACTATAAATCATTGTGTTTGTGGCATGCTTTATTGTTTCTCTTTAATTCTCCATTATATCCTTGCATTCTTGTTTTAAGTAATTAATCTCAAACTAAAGTCTCTCTCCTCATTCATCAAGCTTTTGATATATAATTTTTACAAGTAATTAGTTAAGCCTAAAATTTTTAAAACCCAATTCACCCCCCCTCTTGGGTTGCATAGCTGGGCAACAAGAAGAGTATAGGTGGGAGACAGACCTTGACAATCAAGATGATGGGCAACCAAATCAAGGTCCTACAAGAATGAAGGGTTGAAATCTATGATGATTTTGAGATGATGAATGAACCTTCTTTCACTAGAAAAATCATAGAAGAGCCCTTTGAAGGAGTTCAAAATAACCAATTTGAGTTCATTGATGCTATTATTGATCCAATAGATCATCTTGAGAGCTTCAAAGCTCTTACATTGTTGCTGGACCTTCTTAGCCACACTTAGAAAGGTGGTACGGCTTTAGTATTCAAGCCTCGATCAAGCTTGATTTGCTCCTTCGACCAACTTGATCACCAATTTGCTAACTACTTTGTTGGCAATAAGAGGTGGATGAAAGCTTCGATCTACTTGTTCACCACCAAGCAAGGAGAAGATGAGCCTCTCCAAAACTACATCGGTCGGTTCAATGCTAAGGTGCTAGGGGTGTCCAAGTTAAACCACTTCATTATAATATATGTTGCGATGAATGGACTGAGGAACTCACGCTTCAGCTCTTTTTTAGAGAAATGACCTTTGAAAGATCCGTCCAAGCTCCTGATTCGAGTAGATAAGTATATCGATATCGAGGAGATCATTGCTATTCAAAAAGAGGCAACGAAAAAGGAAGCAATAAGTATAAAGACCATGAGAGAGATAATCCAAGAAAAAAATATAGTGAAGAAGAATAGACCATTGCACAATCTTAGAGTCCATTACATATGTCTGAGAGATATACCCCTATCAACGTGTCGAGAGCCTAGATCCTAATGGAGATTCAAGAATGAGATTAGTTATGCAAGCCTTGGAAGCTGTGAACCTTTGTGAAGAAGAGGGACATGGGCAAGTACTGTTAATTTTATAAAGAACGTGGGCATGATATAGAGCAATATCTTTAATTAGAAGATGAAATTAAAGCCCTCATCTGAAGCGGGTACCTCATTCGATACATGAATGATCATCGAAGTCCTAATTGAGGTGGTCGGGCCCCTAAAAGAAAGGATCGTAATTAGCCATTTGTTGGGGTGATAGCCACTATCCTCTGAAGATCTATAGAAAAGAGCTTGAGCCCTTTGGTATTAACAAAATAGCGGCTAAGCCTAGGTCAGCTAGGTGCATTCATGTTGAGCAATCAAACTTAAGAAGTTTGACTCTAGTGGTAGGATATAAAATCAGTAAGAACTATATTTTTAAACTTTTATATTTCTTATTGCTTGTCAACAATGGGATTGTGTTCCAAATTTCCCCCAAAGGCTAAGCGAAAGAAAAATTATTTCTCGCGGATAACCAGGGTTGCATCTAAAAATTTTTTATAAATCTATCTGAATAAGGATCAAATTCTTATCCAGATTGCAGCAAAATTGAGGATCAAATCTTCAAAATCTGAATTCAACCTTTGCATAGGCCTGAAACTGCAGATCCTCTACTTCGCATGCACGTCAGGTAACGCAAGAAAGTGGGATGAACCTCTGATCAAAGCACCTTCATAAGGCAACCAAAAGAGGGAGGAGAGATGCTGGTGTGATGCCTCACACTAGCAAGGGGGGACGCCCAAGGAGGGTCCATGGCTTGGAAGAAGAGGGCGGCAGCAAGGGGACGCCCAAGGGTGGATCACGCCTCTCTCTCTCTTTCTCTCTTTTCTCTCAATTTGATTTCTATACTATACATCCATAGGTAAGACCCTCTCTATCTATAGATAATTTTCATAACCCAATAAGTATAGGACTCCTAATTCAAATAAACTTTGAATCAGTCTACTACTTATGAAAAGACTCCTACATGAGAAAAGATTGGCACCACTTATGGTGCTCTCTTTGCACCCACTCCCACACCCATGTGGGATGCCCACAACCAGCACCATATCTGATGCTGGTCGGCCAAGGAGTGAGAGAATCCTAGTGTAAGTAGGACTCTAAGGATCTCATTCAAAAAGGGTCTAATTCAAATCCAATTCAAAACTGGATCGAAATAATTTCGAAAGACCGTCAATCTTAAACTCTTTAGGACTTTTAGATCAAATCTAACTTAAAATTTTGAACTCAATTAAGCTTAATTAATTTAGATCCAATCTAAAATTAATTAGTACTTAAATTCAGTCTCTCGTAGGCTTCTTGGATCATAGATCAAGAACTGTTCATCTCCAAAATTGAACCTGAACCTCATGTGTAGTGCTAGCTAGATATAATCAACTCTTCAATCCTATTTGACCCATAATTTAATTCTCAATCAAGTTAGTTTATATATTCAATCAAGTCAAGTACGTTCAAATTGGATACATAAATATAGGCCAATACTTTTCTACATTGTCTGACTTGTGTGCGTGACTCTATAGGTTCAAATACTAAACCGAAAGCACAGAAATTGATTCCTATACTAATCAAAGCTACCATCTAGTAATAATTTCCAATGTCCAGATAGATCGAATTATCATAAAAGAATATTTCAGAACTTATACATATTGTTACCGTATAATTCATCTCTTTGCCCCTGAATGCTCTAAAATGATCTCAAGTTAACTATCAATCTAGAGTGTCTCATCCACATTGTATTTTAACCTTTCAAATTTATCTCATGAATTATCCTAGCCAAAATTTTACTAAATTAAAATACAGCGATACATTAGCTCCTATAATCCGAAGGGGTCAATCCTATCTTAATCCACACACAAACTTCACAAATACTTGACTGTATCCAGTAGCCTTCCATCACTGCATTAGAAATTCAGATAGTTCGGCACCAAAGTACAGTAAGTTGCTTGAAAGTCACTATGATGATCTCAGATCTGAGAGATACTTATGTCCATACACTTTGTGAGCAGCTCTTGACAGCAGAATGCTCAGCAGGTGAGTCATCTGTTCAGTAATGATGTACTCCTACATCTCACTGTATGCCATACCAGTGTCACCATACTTCTTGGCTAAGAGGATAACCAACCCATATGGCACACAACGATCTCCACTTGATAAACGTCATCATCCTGTAATGATGTATCATTTGATCACGAACATGTTTAAGAACTATACGATAAATCCTCTCTTTATCATTCACTAACATAGTTCTAAGAACTTCATCACAATATAAGAGTTCTATAAGGAAGATGTAACTTTGTGATGAAAAATATAAAAATAATTTTTATTTATCAATAAATAATTTGTATACAAAGAGAAACTCAATCGTCACATGATTAATTTTAGGACATAATTTCCAACAACTTTCACTTGGACTAAAGTCAATCAGGATAGTATCTTATACCCATCTTTCATTGGAAGTCATTGAACTCTTTGATCTTAAGAGTTTTAGTAAAGGGGTCGGCTAGATTTTTTTTTCCATCAATTCTTTGAAGCTCGACGTCATCTCAATTCACAATCTCTCGTGCCAGGTGATAGCGATGCAGAATATGCTTGGTGTGCTAGTGTGATTTTGATTCTTTCGCTTGAGCTATGGCACTGGAGCTGTCACAGTACAGCAGAATAGGGCCATCAATAGAAAGTGTAACTCTCAGCTCGGTGATGAATTTCTACAACCACACCACCTCCTTTGCAATAATCGATACAGTATTATATTTCACTTCGCATACAGAATCGGCCACAGTATGTTGCTTGAAACTCTTTCAGCAAACAGCTCCTCCATTCAAAGTAAATACATAGCCCGATACATTTCTGCTATCATCACAATCTGATTGGAAGCTAGAATCAGTATATCCCATAAGTTTCAGATTAGTGTCTCCATAAATAAGCTATTGATCTTTAATATTTCTTAAATACTTATGGATTGCCTTCGCAATCTTCCAATGATTCTTATCTGGATCAGACTGGTACCTACTCACTACTCCTAATGAATAGGCCACATTTGATCTCGTACACATCATGACATACATAATAGATCTCATTGTCAAAGCATATGGTATTCTACTCATACAATCTTTCTCCTCAGGAGTTGTCGGACAATCCTTCTTGGAGAGAATAATTTCATGGCCTATCAGAAGATGGCCTCTCTTGGAACTATTCATGTTGAACTACTTCAACATAGTATCAATGTTCGTGGATTGAGATAATCCAAACAACCTTCTAGATCTATCCCTATAGATCTTCATCCCTGAGATGTAAGATACTTCTTCCAAGTCCTTCATAAAGAATTATGATGATAACTATAGTTTCACACTCTGCAAAGTTAGAATATCATTTTCTAGTAACAGTATGTCATCCACATATAGTATAAGGAAGATAACTACAGAATCAGTAGCCCACTTGTAGATGCAATGCTCTTCTCCATTTCTAACGAAGCCATATATTTTGATCATCTTATCAAAATGCATGTTCCAACTTCTAGACGCCTGTTTAAGTCCATAAATAGACCTATTCAGCTTGCACACCTTAGACTCGTCTGTGGATGTGAACCCTTCAAGCTGTATCATATACACCTCTTCTTCCAGCTTTCCGTTAAGAAAAATGATTTTGACATCTATTTGTCAGATCTCATAATCTAAGTGTGCAGCAATAGCAAGCATAATTCGGATGGATTTGAGCATTGTCACAGGAGAGAACGTCTCGTCATAGTCAATGCCATAATGCTGACGGTAATCTTTGACAACTAGACAGGCTTTATAGGTCTCTACCTTCCTGTCCGCTCATCTTTTCCTCTTAAAAATCTATTTACACCTTGTGAGTTTTATCCTTTCGGACGGATCAACTAGTGTCCATACATCATTGATCTATATGAACTCCATCTCAGACTTTATGACCTCAAGCTATTTTTGAAAGTTGGACCTTTGCATAGCTTTCATATAGGCGATCAGATCCTCATCATTCTCATCAAGTTCGATGGGATCACCATTCTGGATCAAGAAATCATAGTATCTGTTTGGCTGATACGGTACTCTACAGAATCTCCTTAATGACATCTCTACTGGCTCCAGATTCGATTCTCCAATCAAATTCAATTCTATGTGTGTCGGTCTTTCCACCTCTTGAACTTCACTAAGTTCAATTTTACAGATATTAACTCCTTCTCCAAGGAACTCTTTTTTCAAAAAGATTATCCTACTGCTAACAAACACCTTTTGCTCTACAGCGTGATAGAAATAGCACCCTCTAGTTTTCTTTGAGTACTCTACGAACAAGTATCTATCGGACTTAGGTCCAAGCTTATCTGTCTTTAAATGCTTGACATAAGCTAGACGCCTCCAGACTCTAAGGTGTGAGAACATCGGCTTACGTCCAGTCTATATCTCATATGAAGTTTTATCGACAAACTTGCTTGGCATCTTATTGAGAATGTAGCAGGTAGTTTTTAGATCATATCCCCAGAAGGAGATTGACAGACTCATAAAGCCCATCATAGATCGGATCATGTCTATCAAGATTTGATTTCTCCTTTCAAACACTCCGTTATGTTGTGGTGTTTCAGGAGGGGTTCATTGTGAGAGAATTCTATTCTCTTCTAAATATGTCAGGAAGTCACTGGTGAGGTATTCACCTCTTCGGTCTGACCGAAGGATCTTAATACTCTTTTCAGTCTGTTTCTTTACTTTAGTATAAAATTATTTGAATATTATAAATGATTCTGATTTATGCTTTATAAGATAAACATATCCATACCTCGATAAGTCGTCTGTAAATATAATGAAGTAGTAATATCCTCCTCGAGCACTTATGTTCATAGGTCCGCATACATCAATATATATTAAACTTAGAACATCATTGGCTCTTTCACCTTTTTTCTTAAAAGATGACTTAGTCATCTTACCAAGCAGACAGGATTCGCAAGTTGGTAATGATTCATAATCATCTATTTCAAAGACACGTTCCTTGATCAACCTATCAATCCTACTCTTGTTTACATGACCAAGCCTACAATGCCAAAGGTAGGATTCACTGACATTATCTAATTTAGGATGTTTACTGGATGTGTACATTACACCAACAGGTTATGATATTATATATATGCCATGTCCTAATTGTTCACGCATAATTGCAGTATCATTCATAATGATATCACAAAAATCATCCTTTATTATGAACTTAAAATTAAGTTTGGCCAAAAGGCCTACAGAGATGATATTTATCAAAAGAGAAGGATAATAATGACAATCATCTAACACAATACTACTGGACTCGAAGACAAGCATAGTTTTTAAGGCCAAAATGGGAATAAGGCTTCCATCTCCAACGTTCAGGAACCACTCGTCCTCTCGAAACTTCGTACTTACCTACAGTCCCTACAATGAATTGCATATATTAATTAAACTTTCGATATCCAATACCGAGGTAGTAGTATCACAAACAAAAAAATTATAAGGAGTTATCATATAAGTACCTTGTGAAGCAATCATTTGCTTGTTTCTCTTATTCTTAGACATGTTTGGGTCAAGGGTGGTTATGTAAGCAGGATAATTCTTCTTTCAATGATCCAGCTTCTTATAAAAGAAGCATTCTGTCTGACTTTTATCAATTTTTGATATTTTGTTCTGTTTAGGGTCGACGGCATGTGATTTCTGCACCTTCTTCTTCTTTCTTCTACTAGAGGATCGACGACCTGCAGATGAACTTCTCACAATATGCATCGGCTCTTTCTGAAGCTGGTGATCCTTCTCAAAAGTCTGTAATAATCTTAGTAAATAATGGTAGTTCACTGTAAGCTTCATCATTCTGTAATGATTGAGAAAGGATAGGTAAAATTTTGATAGCGAATTGAGGATAGCATCCTTGTCTAACTGTTCATACAATGGAAAGCCAAGTTTACTCAGACATTCAATCTGCTCAATCATATACAGTATATGATCGATGATTGAAGCTCCCTCTTGCATACGGACATTGAACACTGTGCAGGAGGTTTTATGTCTCTCCATATCCTCAGGGGTGCCAAAGATTCATTCAACATTTGAATGATCTGCTTAGGCTGTGCATCCTCAAACTTATGGCTAAGCTTGTCATTCATAGCTACCCTCATCATGCAACGATAGTGGTTCGATCATTGAGCCACTTCATAAAAGTATCTCTCACAGTACGAAGAGCATTGCCAGCAAATTTTTTAGGTGCCTCATCTGTAAGGATGTACAGAATCTTCTCGTGCTCTAAGACGATCTTCAACTTTTGATACTAGCTATTGAAGTTAGATCCGGTGAGTTTATCGCTGTCCAATAACGTACGGAGGGATAGTGTGTTGGCCATAACTGAAAGAAAAAATATAAGTCTATTAGTATATGAATTACTTTTTAATCCTAAAGACAGGGACTTTAGTTTAAAGGTTCTCCCACTATTTTGTATGAATTAGTAGCCCCTACCTCCAACTCAAGAAATTACATTAATTTCTTAGTGGGTACTAGAACCCACACAGACTGCATTCGAGCCTGAGTGTGGCTCGATTAACCTTAGTATATCCATGGATAGGTTTATAACCAATTATTTCTCCGAACAATTTCTAGCAATTAGATTTTGCCCCAGACAATCCTTCAGCAGGTGTATGGTGTCTCCACTAAAAATTCTGATTAGATCCAACCATTAACATGACAACACCAAGTGCATCCAACAAATGAATGTTTAGGCCTGAGGGTGGCTTAACCAACCTGAGTATTGATCTGAAGGTATAATAAGATGGTCATATGATGAATGATAATTTCAATACGTAATAGACACCAGGCGTATGGCACCTCTAATGTCTATTTAGAATATTGGACTCATTATCACGTACTTTAATAGAAGGCTATAAACAAGTTATTTCATAATTGTATCATTTTATGGACCTAATAATTTATAGAATTTAATTTCATTGATCTGAGAATAAGAGAAGAAGTTGACCTGTAAGTTATAAATCCTCCCACTGACTTTATCAAGTCATGTAAAAGATTAGACACAAGCTGGTCTAAAGATACATAAATCAGTTATACTGATTAACCTTGATGGCATAGATTTGCTCGAATCAACTAGTGATCTAATCAAAATATAGTCCACCATATTGGTCAGGTAAGTGAGATCAATGGGAGGGATGTGCCATTAACTCATCGTAGACACATTTAGGTGAGTAGTTTTCAATTAAAAATCATTTGATTGAATCTATCAAACTTACTTTAGACACCGACTGATTAATTAGTTTCAATTTGGTCCATCAAAAAATTTAGACTCAACCACGAAGCCACGATCATGGTCTATTTATTAAGGTCAAAAATATAGACTTGATCAAACTAATTGAGGTTGATCTAGAAAAATTTTGACCTAATCTAATTCAATACTTGATTAGATTTAATCAATTTTTTTACTTTATCCATATTTATTTTTAACCCTAAGTCTAACCCATTAGAAGGATATGATTCATGCTAACCTTTGTCCATCATTTTATGTGGTGTCTTAATGATCTTTAATTCTTAAATCTAGATCATTCAAACTTAATTCAAAATTAAGTGTGTGAAATATGTGTTTCAGTCTATAGAACTATTCTATCAGAGTTTCAAGTGAAGCATACTATATATTTCAATTTATGAAAATAAATTTTTTATAATATGCTTAATAATTAAACATACATAGGTATGATCTAAATTTCATACATACATCACATGTATTATGACAATTTTTAGATCAATATCGATTATATCTTATGTAACAGACTATTCAGATTCAAAAATAATTTTATATCTAAATTTATCTTATTATAATGAAGAATAAATCACTTTAAATTTAATCTAAATATATTTATGATCAAAATAATTTATAAAAATCTGTTTATTTTTTTTTCATAAAAATGGATCACAATGACATTCCTACACATCATAAGAGAATCCGTTGAATGGATAAAAGAGAGATCAATATCTTCGATCTCTTATGATCAGATGGTCTGATGATCTGATGATCTCATCAATCTGAATACTAGACTACTAAGATCTAAAATATAATTTCATATGTAATCACATTAATATATAATTTTGACAAAATAGTTTATGTCATAAATATGTCCTTGATCTTATCAATCATATTCTTTATCTAATCTAATTAGATTTGATGCATCATATACATCATATCAAATCTGAAACACATCTTATGCTGATTATAAAATATCAATTTTAGATTTGATATCAAATAAAAAATTAATTAGATGTAAATATGAACACATAAAGATAAAATTTTTGGTTAAATCTATTTTAGTGTAGTACTGAATTTCATTTGAATTCAGATCTAAATATTCATTAAAATAGATCTAATTCAGATCTGAAATAAGTCTCACTTCATAATCAAAATAATAATATTAAAATTTTATTAAAATAAATTTTAAATAAATTTTAAATTATATTGTTATTCCAATAAAAATTCAGCAATAATAAAATTCTGTTATAACAAACTTATAATAACCTTAATCAACTATTGATTATGTTCATCTAATCTAATCAAAATCAGATGAAAATTTTTATTTAAATAGATTTAAATCAGATTTAATATTTAACATAAAATTTTAATTACATACAATATGTAAATGATCTAAAAAAATTTAATTATGCATCCATGTATCAAAGCCTTACTCTGATACCAATTGAAGGGAAGAAAATTTATTTTTCGTAACTAATTAGGGTTGCAACTAAAAATTTTTTATAAATCTATTTGAATAAGAATCAAATCCTTACCTGAATTGCAATAAAATTAGAGATCAAATCTCTAAAATCTGGATTCAACCTTCACGTAGGTCTAAAAATGTAGACCCTCTACTTCGCGCGCGCACCAAGCAACGTAAGAAAGTGGGATGAACCTCTGATCAAAGCACCTTCATAAGGCAACCAAAAGAAAGAGGAGAGATACTGGTGTGATGCCTCACACCAGCAAGGGGGGACACCCAAGGAGGGCCCACGGCTTAGAGGAAGAGGGCGGTAGCAAGGGGATGTCAAGGCGACGCCCAAGGGTGGAGCACACCTCTTTCTCTCTCTCTTTCTCTATTTTCTTTCAATCTGATTTCTATGCTATGCATCCATAGGTAGAGATCCTCTCTATTTATAGATAATTCTCATGACCTAATAAGTATAGGACTCCTAATTCAAATAAATTTTGAATCAGTCTACTACATATGAAAGAAGGACTCCTACATGAGAAAGGATTGGCACTACTTATGGCACCCTCTTTGCACCCACTCCCACACCCATATGGGATGCCCATAACTAGCACCATACCTGGTGCTAGTCGGCCAAGGAGTGAGAAAATCCTAGTATAAGTAGGACTCCAAAGATCTCATCCAAAAAGGGTTCTATTCGAATCCAATTCGAAGCTAGTTCGAAATAATTTTGAAAGACTGTTAATCCTAAACTCTTTAAGACTTTTGGATCGTCTAACTTAAAATTTTGAATCTAATTAAGTTTAATTAATTTAAATCTAATCTAAAATTAATTAATACTTAAATTCAATTTTTTATAGGCTTCTTGGATCATAGATCAAGAACTGTTCATCCACGGAATTGAACCTGAACCTCATGTATAGTGCTAGTTAGACATAGTCAATTCTTCAATCCCGCTTGATCCATAACTTAATTCTCAATCAAGTTAATTTATATGTTCAATCAAGTCAAGTAGTTCTAAATTAGACACATAAACATAGGTCAATACTTTTCTACATTGTCTGACTTGTGTGCGTGACTCCATAGGTTCAAACACTAAGTCGGTAGCACAGGAATCGATTCCTGTACTAATTGAAACTACCATCTAGCAATAATTTCTGATGTCCAGATAGGTCGAACTATCGTAAAAAAATATTTTAGAACCTATGCATATGGTTATCGCATAATTTATCTCTTTGATCCTGAATACTCTAGAATGATCTCAGGTTAACTGTCAACCGGAGTATCTCATCTATATTGTATTTCAATCTTTTAAATTAATCTCATGGATTATCCTGATCAAGATTTTATTAAATTGAAATACAGTGATACATCAGCTTCAATAATCCAGAGAGATTAACCCCATTTTGATTCACACACAGACTTTGCAAGTACTTGATTGTACCCAGTAGCCTTCCATCACTGCATTAAAAATCCAGATAGTTCGACACTAAAGCACAGTGAGTTGCATGCAAATCACTATGATGATCTAAGATCTGAGAGATACTTATATCCATACGCTTCACGAGCAGCTCTTAACAGTAAAATGTTCAGTAGGTAAGTTACCTGTTTAGTGATGATATACTCCTACATCTCACCTGTATGTCATACCAATGTCACCATACTTCTTAGTTAAGAGGACAACCAACCCATATAACACACAATGACCTCCACTCGATAAACGTCATCGTCCTATAATGATGTATCATTTGATCGTAAATATGTTTAAGAACTATACAATAAATCCTCTCTGTATCATTCACTAACATAGTTTTAAAGACTTCATCACAACACAAAAGTTCTACAAGAAAGATGTAACTTTGTAATGAAAAATATCAAAATAATTTTTATTTATCAATGAATAATTCATATATAAAGAGAAACTCAATCGTCACATGATTATTTTTAGAACACAATTCAACTTTCACATAGGCCTAGAACTGTAGACCCTCTACTTCGCGCACACACTAGACAATGCAGGAAAGTGGGATGAATCTCTGATCAAAGCACCTTCACAAGGCAACCAAATGAAAGAGGAGAGCCACCAGGTGTTACGCCTCACACCAACAAGGGGATGCCCAAGATGGGCTCACGCCAAGGAGGAAGAAGGGGTGGCAAGGTGGAGAAGACTCCAAGGATGGGACGCCCACAAGCCACGCCTCTTTCTCTCTTCTCTCAATCTGATTTGTTTGCTATCTCTTATTATGCATCCATAGATAGAGATCGTCTCTATTTATAGATAATTTTTATGATCTAATAAGTACAGGACTCCTAATTCAAATATACTTTGAATCAGTCCATTACTTATGAAAGAAGGACTCCTACATGAGATAGAATTGCCATCATATATAGCGTCCATAATGCATCCACTCCCACACCCATATAGGATGCCCACAACCAGCACCACACGAGGTGCTGGTCGGCCAAAGAGTGAGGGAGTCTTAGTAAAAGTAGGACTCCAGGGATCTCATCCAAAAAGGATCCAATTCGAATCTAATTCGAAGTTGGATCAAAATAATTTTGAAATACTGTCAATCCTAAACTCTTTAGGATTTTTAGATGAAGTCTAACTTAAAATTTTAAATCCAATTAAGTCTAATTAATTTAGATCTAATCTAAAATTAATTAGCACTTAAATTTAATCTCTCATAGGCTTCATAGATCATAGATCAGAAACTATTCATCTCCAAGATTGAACCTGAACCTCATATGTAGTGCTAGCTAGACATAGTCAACTGTTTAATCCTATTTGACCCATAACTTAATTCTCAATCAAGTTAGTCTATATGTTCAGTCAAGTCAAGTACTTCTAAATTAGATACATAAACATAACTAATATTTTCTTATGTTGTTTGACTTGTGTGCGTAACTCCATAAGTTCAAACATTAAGCCGACAGTACAGGTACCAATTTCTATACTAATCGAAGCTACCATCTAGCAATGGTTCTCGATGTCCGAATAGGTCGAATTATCACAAAAGGATATTCTAGAACCTATATATATGGTTAGCGCATAATTCATCCCTTTGATCCTGAATGCTCTAGGATGATCTCAGGTTAACTGTCAACTAAGAGTGTTTCATCCGCATTATATTTTAACTTTTCAAATCCATCTCATAGATTATCCTAGTCAAGGCTTTACTAAATTGAAATATAATGATATATCAACTCCTATAATCCAAAAAGGTCAATCCCATCTTGATCCCTACATAGACTTCGCAAGTACTTGACTATATCCAGTAGCCTTCTATCATTGTATTAGAAATCCAGATAGTCCAGCACCAAAGCACAGTGAGTTACTTGCAAGTCACTATGGTGATCTCAGGTCTGAGGGATACTTATGCTTATACGCTTCGCGAGTAGCTCTTGATAGTAGAACGCTCAGTAGGTGAGTTACCTGTTTAGTGATGATGTACTCCTACATCTCACTTGTATGTCATACCAGTATCACCACACTCCTTGATTAAGAAGACAATCAATCCATATAGCACACCATGATTTTCACTTGATAAATGTCATCATCTTGTAATGACGTATTATTTGGTTGCGAACATGTTTAAGAACTATACAATAAATCCTCTCTTTATCGTTCACTAACATAGTTCTAAGAACTTCATCACAACACAAGAGTTCTACAAGAAAGATGTAATTTTATGATGAAAAATATTAAAATAATATTTATTTATTTATTAATAATTTATATATAAAGAAAAACTCAATCGTCACATAATTGATTTTAAGACACAATTCTCACTATTCTCTAAAGATCTATAGAAAAGAGCTTGAGCCCTTTGGTATTAGCAAAATAGCGGCTAAGCCTAGGTGAGCTAGGTGCGTTCATGTTGAGCAATCAAACTTAAGAAGTTTGACTCTAGTGGTAGGATATAAAATCAGTAAGAACTATATTTTTAAATTTTGTATTTCTTACTGCTCGTCATCAACGGGATTGTGTTCCAAATTTTCCTTAGGGGCTAAGTCCATGGAAGCCAACAACATTGAAGGATTTTCTATTTGAAAAATCCTAGCTTGGCCTAGGAGGTAGGCTTAATCTGATCGCTCGAAGTATTTGTCAGCTTAAAGCCCATTGGTCTCCAAGGTTTGAGTAGGTCTTCTGACCCTTATACTCATTCTCACATATTCTCAAGGCCTATTGGTGCCTAGGATTTGAGTAGGCCTACTAGCCCTTATACTCATTCTCTTGTTTTTTCGAGACCTATTGGCTATCGAGGTTCAAACAAGCTCGTTGAATATTATACTCGATCTTTATTAGATACTCTCTTTTCATCAAGGCCTGTGAAGGGTAGTATTAAGCTTCAACGAAGTAATTTTCTAATTATCTATTGAGTGTGTCATAGTTTTTTTGTTTATCTTAGGTGCTTCACGGAATTCATAAATAACTCATTCGAAAGATATCCTAACTGATTTTCAGGCTTATCTTGATATGATCTTGTCTTGTTGTGATCCAGTCTTTATCATGGTAAGCTCCAATATTTGTGGCTTCATATCACAACACTCAATCGATTTCAAATATTTGGACATATTTGGTTATATTTTATCTTGATTTTTTGACTCCATCGAGCCAACATTAGAAATTTATATTTTTGGCCTAATTTAGTCAACTTCAACATTCCATGATGATCTCCAACAAACAATCCAAATAATGAATGACAAAAAAGCTACACATGAAAATTTTTTCATTTCATTAAATAACGTGTGATTACACAACAGATCAAAAACCAAACTAAATTACTATATTATAAGAGAGACATCTAAACTGACCAAGCTTCGATTGACAACTCCAAAAAAGTTATCCGACTTAGGAGGCCAACCTTCACCTCGTCTTGCACCATGGCAGCATCAAGAACTATTAGAGGATGGCCTATAGGAGCCTATTGCTTGGGATTTGATGGCTCTCTATCTTTGCAACCACTATTCAGCTTTTTGCATTTATCATCACTATCCACGATTTGGTCAAAACTATTAAAATCAGCCCAAGGGAAGAGCCTCAATACTTGGTTTCGGTACTCGTTCAAGTCCTCCATAAAGAACTCGACCATAATTAAGACAAGTTGTGTATAGATAACTCCCTGATGCTTTAGACTTCTCTATCCTTCAAGAAGCCTTATTCTTGATCTAAGTGATCTGAAATCAAACAACCTTCAACTCATTCCCTACAGTAGCCACCTAGAGTAGCATTGTGTGGTTCGATCCTTCTCAATTACCAGTCCACTCTTGAAGGACCCGACTTTGGTTTTCATCGTAGTAATCTTCTACTTCGCCTCTTGCAAGGCTAGTCGAAGCATCTCCACATGATTTTGAAGATGTTGCTTCGAAGAAGAATCGGTCCTGCAAAAGAGAAGAAGAGTTGGCAAGAAAGTTGACTCCCTAGAAGGAAAGAAGTGAAAACAAAGGTTAGATCAATCCAACAAGAAGGTTACTACAAAAATTTTCTTTGAGGCAACAGAAAGAGTACTTAGGACCTACTCAGATGGAGTAGATATATAGAGGCATCCACTCTCTTTTCTAAGGCTTTAATAGCCTAGATCAATCTGATAGGTCATCGCCCCATTTAGATCAGCAAATGCATATCACATCCCCACTACTCCGAAGGGTCAATAATGTCTCATAAAATAATGCGTCAAAACTTGTCTGATGAAGGAGCACCACTTGAAAGTTATTTATCCTCTTTAAAGTGGCATAAATTCTAACAAAGCATCTACTTTCTTCAGCCAAATCAAGAGACACTTCAAACTCAAAAATAAGGAGGTCAGTGCTATGGCGATAAATGAACTAGCATAATATGGTATATAAGGATTCATCTAGCTCATGACTCATGTGGAGGATCTAATATATCCAAAAATTTTCTAAGACATTCTAGTCAAGCCTACTTGGGCAAACCCATAGGTTGGGCCAAGCATCGAAAGTGGCCAACCTTCAAGATTGGCACTTCCCAGTGCAAGCCAATGACCTTGGCTACTAATTCGAATCAAGCAGAATCCTCTTTGTGAAAAAGCAACTCGATTCTTTCACCTCAAAGGCGCATGCAATTTCATCATATGCTAAGTTGTTACAACATATCTCCAAGGTTGTTATAGTACATTAGTAGTTTATTATCGCATGACCCATGAATTTGTTAGGATGTCATTCCAGAAGATTCAAGGCTCTAACTATAAATAAGTCTAAAGACCCCTCATAAAAAAAGAAGGGAGGTAATCACATTGACTCCATCTCTTTGTTGTTCTTTCTTCTTCCTTCATTTTCACTAGAAAACTCTCTCTAATAGAAGCATCAGATGGCTTGGCCAAAGCCAATCTGGCAAGCTCTCACCCTTGTTTGTATGCTTGTAGGTCCGCAGAGGCGGCCCATCTTAACATCCCGAGATCAGTGGCAACAATGGATATTATATTTTTTAAAAATTATTAAAAAAATCAAATAATGCTATCTCCTAGAAGGTGTATGCAAATCATTATCTATTTTTTGATTCATCTCTTGCACTTCCTAAAATAATTCATGGCATCATTATTCTTTTAAAAATTTTTAAAACATTGGCTTTGATTACCAACCATATTTTAAAAAAATATAATATGAGATTTTATTTTTAATTTTATTTTTTACAATAATAGAATAGGTTTTTTGACCTCCATCTTGATCAAGGTAAAATTAAGATTTTGTCAGATTTTTGTTAGCCCTTAAGCAACTGATCGCCATTTCAGTGGTACTTCTAGTGGTGTGGTGCTTTCATATTAGAACAAAGATATAGTCCCCCACCTCTCTCTATAATCTGCTTCTTTTTTTTTTTTGAATTATTAAGAGAGGGGATTCTTTGCTCATTTTACTCTAAGATCTACCTGGGATGCTTAAATTTATTTATAAAGAAAGAGACCAACTTGGAGTATGATCTAAATAAATGGTGGGACCAAGGAGACAAGAAATAATTCACATGAACTATTGTAGAGAAGAGAGACCTTGGGTTTCATGTGAGTGAATATTAATTATGGATTTTTATATGGATAGGCAATATGATCTATAATTTATTTTTTAGAGCTTCCAATGAGGTATGGCTCCAAGATGATAAGGCTCAGCATTGGCCAACCAAAAATAATTTCAAATAAGTGCAAGGAATGCCTAATCTAAGTCAGATGATTAAGGAGATGGCTTTACACATATCAAAAGACTTCTATATTATCTTCAACTCTCTGGTGCTTTTTGGCATGATGGGTGGGATATGAAAATAAGAAGGCAAGATTGACATCCATGATATTTGGAGTTTTGAGTAATATTTTTTAAGTAGTAGACAATTGATGTGCATGACATTAGGAGTTAGAATTTTTAAGGAAAAGATTCAAGCAAAACCTAAAATTATATCCTTTCATGAATTAGGAGATTCATTTTTAAAAGTTTATTAGATTAGTCTACTCTTTGATTAAACATAAAAAATAAGTTAATTCGATAAAAGATAGAGAACATGATAAACTTTTAAGTTTAACTTATATGGTCACATACATCGAGAGAGTATTTTGGCACATGTGGAATTAAGTTATTCTTTCGACCCTTGTATTAGCTCCATAATGGTTCTCTTCTATTTTTTGATAAGAAAAAATAAGTGAGAGGGGGTGACTAGCTTCGCTACCCCTTTTGATTGTGACCATGAGGGCCTCCACTCTACTAGAGAATGTTCGATGCGTAGCGACAACAATAAGGCTCGACCACTCCCCATCATATTGGATAAGCACATCATTTCAATCCTAACCAAAGCATCAAAGGGTTCAGATACCATCCCACGAACCATATCCAAGCATCTAGGAATTAATCCTTCATTTAATCGAATCCTGGAGGCTCAAACCTTGAATGTGAGGGTGTGAAACTAATGATCCGTACTAACTGAGCTACCACCTTGGTAGTGGTTCTCTTCTATTAGGTGGTAAAGATTTGTACTAGTAGATTTGAAGATCTAAATCATTATGGATAGAAATTTTGATGTATATATAAGTACTAATAATTTATTTAAAGAGATGACCACAACCCTTGCATTAGTTTAAAACACTATAACTATTCATCTGATCTAATCTTAGAATATCAATGATAACAACTATATCAAAGGTACTGGTAAAGTTTCTATCAAGCCTGCATGGCTACAAAATTTAATCAAGATTATGAGAGCTATCCAAATCAAGAGAAATTATTAGGTAGAATGGTTCTACCAATTAGGAATATAGACTAATCAGTGAGAAAATACCGCATCATCATCTTGAAACAAAATATCCCATGACTTTTAAACCTATATCTAATTAACCATGGTTACAATTGTCACAAATATCTCTTATAAGTTTATATAGCATGTGTAAGCAATAAAAAAATATTTTTGGCTGAAAAAAGAATAGAATCGAAGAACTTTAGACCCAATCAATGCCTCTATGTAGCCCATCGTTGGATCTCAATTCTGTCTTGGTGGCCTCCTTCTTTTTCGCAGCCAAACTCCACACCTTAATGCTGCTACCAACCTCTAGCTTGACCTTCGCATAAGATCAGTCAAATTAATTGAAAAATTTTAGATCAAGTCATCATCTCTCTCCAACCCACCATACTGCCAAATTGTCGTCTCTCCCTAACCCACTACTATTATCCAATTGTTACCTCTCTCCAAACCCCCACTACTACTAGTTGCTATCATAAGTCTACCTCACCACATGTTGACATAAGTGATAGCATAGTCTCATCCACCTCCTCCTCCTTCTTTGGAGGCAATCTCATCATCTTGCCACAGTCGTCAAACTCTAGCTCAGGCCTTGCAGTAATCAAGCCCAAAAGATGATATTTCTATTTATTTTTTCTATTCTTTCTTTTATTTTTGACATTCATTGCCATTATTAATGTTAATAGGTTCTTGTAGTAGTTTAGAGCTAAAGAAGAAGGAAAGAAAGAATATTTGTGAGATCCAACGGTGGACAGCAGAGATTTATAACCTTGGGAAGGGCATCTATGTGAGGTTGGCAAACTTCAGCATCACTAAGGCCCAAGAGGTCGATCAAATTCAAGATACTAAATTATAATCGATTCTTTAGTGATTGATTTATTTTATATTTATTATTCACTTATAAATATTATGCTGGTTTTTTTTATTTAAATTGATGTTCCATAATATTATCTATTCTATTTTTTTTTCTATTTAACTAATGTATCTTTGTTACTAGAAACTGAGCTATAATATTTATGATTAATACTACAGTGCTTGTGAGCTCTAGTTATCCTCCTCAAAGTATTAGACCTACTATTTTTCTTACTAATGATGGAGGTTCCATGTATATCGATAGTAATGGAGAAGGAAAAGCTACATTTCTCAACTCTTATAGAGATTATGTGATAAAAATGAGAGGTCTTCTACTATTATTTTAAAGTGTAAGGTTGCAAGTAAGATTTTGTTAGGGTAGGTTGTGCTTTAGGAAGAGGAGGCCTACAAATTGTATCATAATTATACTTATTGCTTAGATTTTAATGTTAGAAAGGGGAAGCAATATTACTTTATCAAGACAAACAAAATTAGGTAGAAGGACTATTATTACTCAAAGGAAGGACTAAAGAATGATATTTTATCTAATGAGACAGATTACACTCGACCTAATACTAGAACTAATTGCAAAGCAATGGTTCGTTTTATAGTTGATAAGTAAGGGCAATGGAAGATAACTAGATTAGTTTCAAACATAATTATGAGTTGGCTAAACTGGAGAAGAGGCATTTGTTGAGGTTTGCATAGTCTCTAACTTCTAAGAAGATTCATATAATTGATTCAATGGTGAATGTAAAAATCCAAATAATTAATGCTTACTTCTATAGGGGTGAAAGAGCTATAATTCAAAATGTAGGGTCTATAAATCGTACATATTATAATTATATCAATATTCAAAAAAATACTAATTGAGGTTGGAGACTCAAAGTCTAGTAAGCCATTTTAAGCATATGACAAATCAGGAGGCTATGTTTTATTGGGACATGCAAGTTGATTAGGAGGATAGCATAGCCAACTTTTTGGAAGAAATGAGAGATTTGGAATTCATATGACTATTTTGGAGATGTAATAGTTGCCGGTACTACTTATTGTATAAATATAGATAACTAATTTGTACACAATTTATCGAGGTTAACTATCATTTAACAAAATATTATGTGTGGATGTGCTTTTCTATTAAATAAGACAACAGTATTTTTTATGTGACTGTTTAAGTATTCTGGGAGTCAATGGGAAATTGCCCTCCAAAGACTATTTTTACTAATTATGATCAAGCAATAATAAAAGCAATAGAGGAGGTCTTTTCAAATACATGCTATTGCCTTTATTTATGGTGTATCCATAAAAATGCACCGGCTTATTTTAATAGTCATAATTCTTGTTACCTTTTGCAATATTTTTTTAATAAATATTTACAAGGATGTTAATTAGTAGTGAAATTTGAAAAAATATGGGCAAAGATGCTTTCTAAATATAATGCTCAAGATCATAGGGGGTTTAATAATCTATATAAGCTTTGCCAAAGATGGTGCATGACTTTTAACAAAAATACTTCTAATAGTGATATTAAATTATCTCAAAGGAGCAAGAGCACCAATAATATCTAACATAGCTAACAAATCAATATCACTCATAAAATTCGTACTTATCTTTGAAATATAGGTTAAAAGTTAGTGTAGAAATAAATCTAATGAGGATTTTCATTATGCTCAAAGTGTCCTTACATGAGCAATCAAATATAGTGAGATTTTGAAGCATACATCTATAACTTATACACATAAAATATATGAGCTATTTGAGGAGTTTCTTGAGGAATATGGTGTAATATCATGCCATAAAATACTTTATAGTGACAATATTTTAGCTTTGAGTTGATGATATGAAAGAGGGGCTCAAAAATTCAAAATGTGCAACTTAATGTGTCTACTATTTTGAAAATAAATGTATATATAAAAAATTTGAGATGATAGAAAAAATTGCTCATACGCTTTAAAAGTATTTATCTAAAAAATATACATAGAATTTCAAAAAGTTATATCTTGAAATGATGGATGAAAGATGCTAGGATAAGGGTATATAAATTAAAGCAAGATGAGTTATCATAACAGTAACCCATTGAGGTTGAACTCATTGATTATAATTGTGCTATGTGATATTCTTATAATCTTGTAATATGCATTGAGCGCATGAGGATTCAAAGAGAATTTTTTAAGATTCTCTTGAGGTGAGTTAAAAAGAATTTAAAAATTTCTTCGAAAGGTTGAGTCCGAACTTTAGATGCACATTTTTATGTAAGAGATAAAGAAGATAAAGAGGATGACAATGACAGTGGTGAGGATAATAAGCCTCTACTATTTGATCCTCCGCATATGAGGCTCAAAGAAGTTCCAAATAATAGAATTAAAAGTCATTTTGAGAAGTATAAGAAAAATTTATCCCAAAGATTAAAATAATAATTTATTTTGACATCTTGTTAGTTGTTAGCAATTAATCTTTAAATATATTTTTCTTATATTTAAATAGCTTGTTTTCATGGGCCCATTTCGTTTGTAGAAAAAAAAATTTCTCATTGAAATATTGTTTCTAAAAAGTTGATTTATGAAAATATAATATTTGAGAAAGTAGTTTAGATATATTTGCTTAACCATATGAAAGTGGTACATTCTAAAATAGCTTATATTTATTTGAGCATCTATTTTTCTAGAAAAGTTGTATGAAATATTTATTATATCTTAACAAAAAAAAGATTTTATCTCACTTTATTCATGACTTTAAGGACGATTTTGAGAAAAAAAGACACCAATTTCAATCTTGTGGAAAAACAAAAGGCTGTGTCCCACATAAGCTTTTCTTTCTCATGAAACATGGAAATTTCATTCCATAGGAATGTCATTTTTTAATATCTCTTTTTTGAAAACTCAAATCTAAGAGAGGCTTCTTTATTTTTCGTTGGCTATACTTTCCTTCCTTCTCTTCCCGCTAACTATAGAAAAAGGAAAGAAGGCCAATACGTCTTTCTCATATACCTAAGAATCTACCATCCAACCAAGTGTCCCGATAGATGTCCCAATAACACCATTTCTAGCTCCCACTCCAAATACTCCATCAATTGTCCTTTTGTCAAATATTTAACTATGTATTTTTTTGTATCTACTCTTTTTTTGGGTCAAAATGTGCATGTAAACAGCTGGTTAGTTATTTTACATGATGGAATTAAAATATTATTATATATATATGTATGTATAACTATATAATTTTTACCTACCAAATTATTTGCATTGATGTATAATTATTTGGAGTGTAAGGACCGAAGAATAGAAACTCAGCATTGAGTCAAACCTCAGTTTGCCTGTTAGTCGCTAAGCTCTGACATTTAATCAAGAAAAACATCGTGGCATGGGCAATAAATAAAAACTTTAAAAGATGTTAGGATAATTATAATTTCTTAATTATGGTTTATTTTAGATCTTATAAGATGATTTTGACTAAGGGTCTATTTAGACACCTAGGATTTTATAACTTTAAGATAAAATTTATGATGAGATGTGTAATTTGATCATATAGAATTGTACATGAAATTCTATTGGGAGAAAAATATCGTGCAACTAATCTTATCCTATATTTGGATAATAAACTAGAATTTTCTCTCTCTCCTTCCTTGCCTCCCTCCTCTCTCCATCCCTTCTTCGATACTTTTCAATATTTTCAACAATTAAAAACAAGTAGATAACTCAATTTGATATAGTTTTAAGTGTCAAAATCATTGCATGGGTTATATAGGAAAAAGAAATGAGGTATAATGGGAAATAAAATTAAATTTGCTAATTATTGGAAAGCCTTTAAAATTGTTCGAGTTAATAAAAAAATTTTAAAATTTTAAAATATTATTTTAAGTTTGATCTTTTGCTTTTTTTCTTAAAATACCCTCCACTGAGCTAAGATATTATTGTTTCACTTTTTAAACCATGTGATAATAAGTGTAGGAAGGTACTTACAATTAATAAATATGGATAGGCATGTATCATGTGTGACTAATCAAAATACCAGGATATTATTAGTTTGTTCTTTAATATCTCTTATTCTTATTTTTTCCAAATTCACATGTAAGGAAATGTCATGCTTTCATACGATTTTGACCATTGATTTGTATATATTTCAATAGGTTGGAAAATATTGTATACCAATAGGCAAATATTGTTCTAGAATTAGCTTTGAAAAAATGATTTTTATATACCAATAGGCAAATATTATTTTATAGATGTAGGATACGCAGATACATCATCCTTTACTCCATAGAAAGTTCTCTATCATATTAGAGAGAAAGAAATGAGCAATGCTATACTATAAAATAAAAAAAATATTTAATTTTTTAAAAATAGCAACATTTCATCTAATTGATTTTGATCAAATTTAGATTACTACTACAATGATCGTATGATATTAGTATTTATAATAGAGATAAAGAATGGTTAAGCCGATAATCTAACAAATATCTAATTTAAAAATTATCAAAATGATTTAAATTTACTATCCTTCCTCATACAATTTTTTTTTGAGAAAAATTAGATCTAAACTTTTCGCTATACTTATTATTCAAAAAAAAAATCTTCTTCATGTCTACATGAAGGTTGTTTCCTTTTTTTTCCTCCTCCAACCCTTTTCCTTTTCGATATACCTTTATCTTTTTTTGAAGCCATTAGGTTGATTTTACAGTGGAGATAAAGATTTGGAGCTAGGATAGACGAGAGTAGGAGATATTTCTTAGGAGATTTGTTGGATTAATGGAGAAGAAGGGGTTTGGATGGGATAAAAAATCATGGGTTCAACCCATAATTTTTTCTAAGCTAGTAGTGAAATGATGGGTTGAACCCACGATTTCATGTGTGACACCTCAATAACCTTAAATCATAATTTTGATTTTATGATATTTTTAAAAATAATTTTTTAAAAAATAATATATTTTTAAAAAAAAAATCTCAAATCCTAAATATCCAAAGAGCCCTAAGGTAGAAAGGAATAGAAAATTCAAAATTTCGAAAAAAAATTCTTTATTGTATCTGGACTCTTTTGAAAACATGGGTCCAATATTTAGTGCAGGTATGCAAAATTTTTTGTGCACTGCGGGTGGTGTAGAAAATTCGATATGAAAGACACCGTTTTATGTGATTGATCTACGTAGTCATCGCTTTCTAACGCGCATTTAATACCTACAATTTTATTTTTTTTATTTAAAAATTTTGAATGATAAAAATATCTCTGTTCTTTAGAAAAAATTATGACATTTTATATTCATACTATAACATTCTACGTGCAAAAAGTCATAATTTTGATGCAGGATATCATAATATGTCACGGGATATTATAATTTTTTCTAAAGAATAAGAGTATTTTCATTATTTAAAATTTTTAAATGAAAAAATAAAATTACAGATATTAAATTTATGTTGAAAAATGATTGAATAAAAATATCTTTTTCATATTATGACATCCTGCACTATATTATGATATCTTACATGTAGAAAATTATAATTTAACGCAAAATGTCAAAATATGTCATAGGATATCATAATTTTTTAGATCATATTATGACATCTTGTAAAAAATTATAATATGTCATGAAATGTTATAATTTTTTTAAAAAAATAAAAATATTTTTATAATATAAAATTTTTAAATAAAAAATAAAAATAAAAATATTAAATATAAATTGAAAAAAAAATGATGGCTACTTCGGGGATCATGGTGCGCTCCCCGTGAGATTTCCTGCACCGCCTGCGGTGCACAGGTACGGAGCGTTAATTGGGTCTGGATCGTATGTTCTGTCCAAGCCCAGCCCTCCTGACACCCATATGGGCGAACGTGAACCGCCGTCAGCCGCTCTCCCGCGCTCTCGCCGCGTTTCCTGGTCACGTTTCTCTTCTTGCAAAGCACATAGCAAACCCCTTCCCATTCCATCGAGGGCCCAAACCAGGCCTAAAACCCTCCCTCTTTCCTTTCTCTCCTCCTCGTCGCCTCCGCCATCGCCGGCAATGGGAGTCGCCGGGCATTTCTGGGATCTCCTCAAGCCCTACGCCCGGAACGAGGGCGTCGACTTCCTCCGGAACAAGCGCGTCGCCATCGACCTCTCCTTCTGGATCGTCCAGCACGGGGCTGCCATCCGCAACAAAACCTCTCGCCTCCGCAATCCCCACATCCGCACCACCTTTTTCCGTACTGTCGCCTTGTTTTCGAAGGTTCGATTCGATCTCTTTCTTTAACCCAACCCAAGGACGGTTCCAAGTTTGATCGATGGATCCACTGTGCGGTGTTCTTGCTGCAGATGGGGGCGTTCCCGGTGTTCGTCGTTGACGGCGAGCCATCGCCGTTGAAGACGCAGGCAAGGATGGAGCGCTTCTTCTGCAACTCTGGTGTTGATCCTTCGACGCTGTCGAAGGCGGAGGAAGGGGAGGAGTCTCCTGTGAAACAGAGGAATCAGGCATTCACCAGATGCGTTCGGGAGTGCGTGGTGAGTGGAAAATGATACATCTTTCTTCAGGCTGTTTATTATGATGTTGTTATGGGGGATGTATTTGGGATTGGAGGATAGTGCAATGTTGCTAGTGAGGATGCTATAAGGTGGGAGAGTAAGTTTCAATAGTTCTTTTTTTTTTTTTGGGGTAAGAACTTTTTTTTGGTAAGAAGTTTTAATAGTTCTTCGTTTTGTCATCAGGTAGATACATTTTCTTTTTAGATGTTTATTGGATGCCTTTATGAGATGGAGGAAAGGTATATTCATTGAATTTGTCGAGGAGTTAGAAATTAGAGTTGGCTTGATAGAGCAGGTCGGTTGGAAGGGATTTGGGCAGAAGGTTTCGAAATGGTAGGTTGAGAGTTGCTGCATGATGTCTCCAAACCATACGCTTAACTAGAGTATTTGATTAAAAGAAATCTGACAACCACAAGCCCAAAATGGATATAAAATTTATTGATTTGATCCCATTTGAATTTCAATATGCATAAAAGTCATGGATTTCAGAGCTGCCAGGACCAGATTTTACCCCATCAGAAATTGAATTAGAATTAAGGTCCAAATTTGATATACTCACAGTGGCATTATTTGTTGTAGGCTACATTATCATTTGGACTTAATATATTCTCTTGTAAGGGGACACAATGATCTTTTTCTTGACCAAATTTCTAATAATTATATGTATTATAATTTGTGTAAAAAACATGACAATGAAGCAATTCTTGCAAGTTGCAGCCCTAGGGCCATTGATTGGAGCTTGGTGTAGAGAGGGGTATGGTAAAGGGATAATTGGATTGGTCTAACCAAATTCGTAGTATTTTAGCATTCTCTATTGTCTAAACCAATCAATTTAGTGGCAATCTAATGTTTTTTTGCCACTATTTGAAAATTGCTCATAGTATTGACTTGCAAAGTGAAAGAAAATGAGCGTGAAGGTGAAGAATGAAAATTCTTTTCTAACTCTAAAGTAATAAAACTGTTATCTACAAAAAAGGGCAACCTATTCACGAAGCTTCTGCCACTGTGGGGTCTGAGGAGGGTAAAGTGCATATGGTCTCACACTCATGTGCACTTGTGCAGCGAGGTTGTTTTTTTGTTTTAAATCCGTACCACCTAGGTCACAATTGAGCAGCCTTACCATTGCACCAAGACTCACCTTCAATAATAAAATTACCATCTACCATGCATCAAAATCCTAACTGCATCAATTGGCTTCCTCTTGTGCACATCTTGTCTCAAGATCTTCTTGTTGTGCTTCTTCATGTTGTTCTGCTGTCTCAATATCATGACATGATAGAGACTGATTCCGTGATGTCTTGAGACAGGACCATTGGATCAAAGATATGTTTTCTCATGATTGTTAATCTCATCATTCTTGATTGAGTGTTGGATGATGTATGCTTAACATTCTTCAAAGCAAGTTGAAGCATCTAGAGGTATATCATGCACTGATTATTGATTCAAGTATGTAGTTCTCAGAGTATAGACCTCATGTTATATATAGAACTCTGCTCTTGGTTAGAGACCTAGAAGTCCATGGTCATTTATATTACCTTTGATTTTTTTTTTGGGACAATCTTGAATATCTAATAAGTGACATCCTTTGTCTGAGCTTCAAGGAAACCAGCAATTGATAATTGGTAGTTTTAAAGATGTCACTTGCATATGGAGTGAGTTTCTTATGTGGTCCTCCCCATCACATTGTTTAAAGGAAGCATCCAAGTGTTTGTGCAACTCTTGCAGTAGTTTTTGCATTTGCTGTGAATAAGGAGTTTTAATTTTAAATGTTAGCATACTTTTTTTAGAGAAAAGATTGGACATAGTCCAATTGGATTTACTAATAGAATGAACTCGACATGAATACATTCCAAGAGACTTAGATGTTAACATACTAATACCATAATACTTATCATTATTAGGATCCATTTTCTCAGTTTTTGAGCTATTTTTATGATTGGCTGTCAACCTGACATCAAAACCTTTCTCACCCAAGCTTGGGAGTGGCAATGGTGATGTCAGCATATGAATAACATTTTATTCCCATCTTTCTCATGAAAACAACCAAAAAGTACAAAAAATGTTTACCAAAAGAAAAATGGAAAGAATTCTTGATATCTAATATTTACATACATATCCTTTCATGGAGTTATCCTTGTGCTTACACATTAGGTCCTTTCATGTAACTATATTTCTTAACATTGTTGACTCAAGAAACACATCATGAAATTTATACTCATTGGAAATCCAACTTTTGGTATGCCCTAGAGAAATGAATACTTTCAAGTTAAAATGTGGAAGTTTACCATACTCAAAACACTGATATCAATTGATTCAGAAGAAAACAGAAAAGAAAAAGATTGATTGGGCCATCTAAGACTGCATGGGCAAGAGAGAAATTAGACGGTGCATGATAGAAATCAGAAGAATCCAAGTTTAATTTCTTGAAGAGACCCACCATGAACGAAGAGGCCCATAAATATGGAAGGTTAAAGGAGGGTTGCCTGGTGGGACATGATGGAAGGTGGGTGAAGGAATGAGTGGCAATAGATTGAAGGAACAAGAAGAGACAGGTGGTTGAGGGCAGCAGTTAAAGGTAGATGGAAAGGACTGATTATGTTAGAGTGTGAGGAAGAAGTGAAGAAGAGTAGAGGATAGAGGAAGAGGTGCAGGGATTCCAAGAATCAAAAGAAAATACCCTTTCAAAATCTAGTGATATGTTCATTTTTCTCATGAGATACGGTAGTTCCAAATTACCAGAAACGCCCATGGATTGCAATAGATATAAGGGCATAAGTTGTCATTTAAACAGGGAGCATCTAACCTATTAGTTTCCTGGGTACAATACACACACACACACACACACACACACACACACTCACTTATACATACATACATACGTACATACATACATGCATATCCACACACACATATACGCACGGGGTGTAAAGAAAGGACTTGATACCTACAACCAAATTCAATATTTGTTGTTGAAAATAGAAATTTAAACTATCGAATGCAATCTAGAAGGCCTAAAATGTATATATCTAAAGATCATCTATTTTGGAGACCCCTAGCCTAGCCATTAGGTTGTCCTAGAATCAGCACACTATATCATTCCACCATAACTAAATGCTTGGAATGACTTGATGCATAGGCTAGGAGTCTTCAAAACAGATGATCTTTTATAGATAAACATTTTAGGCCTCCTAAATCACATCTAATGGTTTAAATGCTCATTTTCAATAACAAATGTTGAATTTGGTGGTACATGTAGAGTACTTTCTTTACAGCCTGTGTGTAATATAACCACAACTATATATGTATATATGTATATATATATATATATATATATATATATATATATATATATATATATATATATGCATATGTATATGTGTGTGTGTGTGTGCATATGCATATATATATGTATACGCATATGCATATATATGTATATGTATGTATGTACATACATACATGTATGTGTATGTACATACATACATGTATGTATGTATAGAGAGAGAGAGAGAGGCTGTAATGCTTTTGAGAGCATTTGGCTCCAAATGCTTCCTAGCGGAAATTAGTGAAGGGCCTGTCAGAATAAAAATCACTACCATTGGTTGTGATTTGGGATGCGTATTATACTTCAAAACTAAAATCCATTTATTTTTGTGCTCTCTTGTCTATGTATCTAGCTAGCAAAAAATAGACGGTAGCAATATAACTAATGAACAAAAACATAGCATCAACTATATAATTGCAAGTCCAAAATTGTTGATCTTGATTTAAATATTTTAAAACATATCTTAATTAGATTTCAACTAATTTGGATGTTTCTATGCTGAAGATCAAACTACAAAAATGAAATTATACCATTGAAGTTGTTAGTTTTGTTTTCATTGGGTTGCATAATTAAAAAACTCAAAAATCATGATTTTTTTTTTCGCATCTAGTTATTTTATACATCATAGATTTGACCAGTGGTGCTGATTTTTTTTTTTTGTTTGAATGGCTTTTTATTGATTTCCATTGGGAAGCATTTGGAACCAAATGCTCTTAAAAGCATCTCAGCCTATGTATCAATCTATCTGTGTGTGTGTGTGTGTATCCTAAAAATATATGTTTGGGAAAAAAAGAATACTCCAATCCCATATTACTCTTATAATATTTGATATTTTAACTATCCTGTTGTTATTCTCAAAACACCCCTCCTGTAACTAGAGTTATGCATGTAATTACAGATGCTCTCAAAAATCTTCAACACATTCGACTAATCCATCCAGTGAAAAAAAATATGATTTCCTTTTTGCTTAGATTTTTAATATTATAGTTGACAAGGTAGGGAGAAAAAGAACCTCCTGTTATTGTGAGGAAACTTCTAGCTGGCTGGGTGGTTGTGGTAGTCCAGTGAGAAAAAAGAAAAGGAAAGAAAAAGCTGGTTTGCTTTCCTCACTTTGTTTATTCTCAAAATACCCCAATCCCATAATACTCTTGTGATATTTGATATTTTAACTATCATGTTGTTATTCTCGAAATACCCCTCCTATAACTAGAGTTATGCACATGCTTGCAGATGCTCCAAAAGATCTTCAACTCATTCGATTAGTCCATCCAATGAAAAAACTATGGTTTCCTTTTTGCTTATATTCCTAATGTTATAGTTGACAAGGTAGGGAGAAAAAGAAACCTCCTGTTATTGTGAGAGAACTTTTAGCTGGCTAGGTGGTTGTGGTGGTCTAGCAATAAAAAAGAAAAGGAAAGAAAAAACTGGTTTGCTTTCATGGGAGGATGCCTCTCATTATAGTCAAGGTAGTGAACCAGGGAAAGCACTCCATTAGCATGAAGGAAAGTTTTTAGTTGGCTGGGCATTATAGTTGGCTGGGGATAGTGCTTTTTAAAAAATAAATATTACTTAATAGCCAAGGTGGTTAAAGGAGATTAGGATTCCAGTTGAGAAATCAGCAGAAAGATACATTTTTTTTCATTTCAATTGAAATTCATATTACAAGGATTAGAAAAGAGATATTAATTTAAAAGAAAGATTTGAAAGAAATGAAAGGCATCTAAGATTGAGGAAAACAAAACAAAAGTTTTTGCTTTTTCTTATCCATGGCTGTGGGACCCAACTGAAATGTGCCGTGAAACAAAATAAAGAGAGAACATGTGATCTACTTGTGATCGGGCCGTTAGCTTCATGCTTCGAGGAAAGACAGATATATAAAAATTTCTAATTACGAATGAAAGTTAAGAACTTTGAAAAACTTTGGAACTTGAAAAATGAACCATGTATTAAAGGATATCAAAAAAATATTATTTTCCTTAAATCCTTAATTCTTAAATGCTTAAATCCTTCAACCCTACAAAAACGTCTTAATTTTTCAAATTCTCAATTCTAAAAATAACCCTTATCAAATTATTCCATTAATTTAAAAATTTCTATGGCCATTCTAAAATAACCCTAATTTCTATTTCAAAGTAGAAGCCTTAATAAAACATGCAAGACTTTTGTAGAAGAAATTCTAAAATTATTGGACTTTGAGAATCAGAAAAGAGGAGTAGAGAATCAACAGGAGATAGAAAATTCGACTTAGCATGTAAGAAGGAATTCAAAAATTTCTAAAATATTGAGACTCTAAAAGCTTTTAAGGGAGGGGGAATAGTCCTGAAGCAAGAGACGAACGCAAAATTTTTAATTCATTAGAAATCATTGGTTGATTATTTTTAAATACTTTTAGAATTTAGGTGCTACTTAAATAATCTCAAATCTAAAAAACTTAGAAATTGTGTGCATTTTAACTAGTATATATGTGTATGCTTGTGCGCATATATATTTTGTAGTTGTTTTAAGTAACCAGCATGAATTAAAAATGTGTGCACCAAATGATTTCTTCAACTTAATTGGGGGGCTAAGTAACTTGATCTAGGAGCAATTTGGGAGCTGGGAAGCAGGGTTTTTTTGAATAATACAGGAAGTTGAGTGTCTAAGCATCTTTTTATGAAGTAAAATTGAGTGTAGCAAAATGATCAGATTTTAGTGATTTGGAATTTCTTGCTTTTTCTTTGTAAGTGAACTTAGTGATCCTTTTTGAAATAACACATGTTACATTGATTCCAAAATCCAAAAATGATATGACAATATATAGTATGTCTTCATGTTCTCATAAAATTTTGCTTGGAACTTTTCTACATATACACCCATCATACAAGACAATCCTCAACTGTGAACCTGTAAGCCTGCAGAGATAACGATTTTAAACTTGGATGATGTGATGATTAAGAGTACCATGTGAAAATCTGAATGATAATTCTGATACAGCATTTGTAATGAATCACTTGCATGTACCTGTTTTCTTCATGGCATTGGATCTAATCTTACTTTGAGTGCCATCTTTCCTCGCAATGCTTCTTCCATGCATGATGGTGAAATTGATGTTGGAAAGACTGATTGATAAAAGGATACCAAAGAGACGAGGATGTGCAAAAGAAATGAGATTGGAGGGAATGACTTGCCCAAGATGCATTCGTAGCTAACCTCCACCAACTTCCAAAAATTAACTGCAGAACTTAATAAAAACATTAATAAATATTATATCACCGAAGCAAACCATGTAAGAGGATGGAAATATTGTTATCTTGATCTCCAAGGAGATTACTAATTAAAATATCATGCATAAGCCTCTTCTGCTTGGGGGCTGGCATTGTAAGCATGCCACGTCCATGTAATGTTGAGACTAGATATGCATTAATTCACAAGTACCATGCTAAGATTTAATAGTTAGTTTAATTTCCCCTAATGTAAACCAGTTCAGACTGTTATGAATATATGTAGGACAAATAGCATCACTTTAATCAATATAAACAAATCTAGTTCATTAGTGCTATAATGTATCCAAAGTTTCTTTGATGATTGACATTTAAAGTATGGACTATCAACCACAAAAGTTCTCTCCAATTTCATAGATAAATGTATTGACAGATTATTGTAAGTGTTCCATGCAAGGTTTGCCATCTCAGTACCAGACCTCGTAATTGTACCATTATATTACAGTGTCGGTTCGCCTAGTATGGGGGCTGGTTTGGCATACCGAGTGTCGGTACGCCTCTTGTATCGCATATTGGTATGGTATGGTATAGTTGGTACGCATCGGTATGGTACGGTCCGTATGCATTGGCACTGACTGGTATTACAAACCTTGGTTGCATGCTTATATCTAGTAGTGTAAGAAGCTCAAATACTATTGGCATTACTCCGGATAAATCCCATGCATCACATATAGTCCTTAACATTGAGATGGACATCGACCACCATGATATTAAGCAGTACTTTGACACTTAACTGCACTAGGCTGGTATGGATTTGAGCAGCCATAGTAGGATTAGGACTGCAAATATATGCTTTGTGTCTATTGTTTGTAGGGCAAAAGATTGCATGAATCTGATGTTTTCAAGTCTGACTCTAATGGTGCAAGTAAAATGATAAACAAACCATTTGAGAAATAATATTTCAGAAAAAAAACTGAGTGAAAACTATGCTATTATGACACCAGATCCATAAGACTTCTTTAGCTTCTGACTTATCATCATCAGTAGATCTCATCCCATTTATTTGGTTCATGTAGAGGCCTTCTTTAGTAGTTTTCATGCCTCAAGGTATATCGGACTTTGATGATTCATATGGTGTAAGTTCTTCTACTTCATGGTTTAGATTAAAAGCAAGAAAACTTGATTTAATTATTTAAACTAAAATGATAGAGAAGATTGGTTTGTCTTTGGATTTCCCAAACACGAAGTGTTATTGTGTTGTTTGGTTGAGCATGGGTTTAAAGGGGAATGCAAGTTACATTCTTGTGCATTGCATATAAAAATGATATGTACTTGTACAAGCTAGCTTGCAGTAATATATATCGAATTTGAGTCATTATGGATATTGTTTTGTTTTTCAACTTAGTACCACGCCCAAGGGTTGCTGTCTTAGTTCCGAATTTGGTACTACGATGTTGGTACGCTCAATAATGCGGCTGGTTCAGCATACTGACACTTGATATGCCTCCTAAACCACGTACCAATTCAATACTGATATGATCGGAATGCATTGGTATCAGCTAGTACGGCAAACCATGATCATGCTAGTAACATGCATGGTAGATAGTGTTGGTAGATAATATACATAGTAGATAGCAAGGTTTTACGTCCTAGTAGGATGGGGGCATCCTAGCCGTCTCGTCCCATTTCTATGAAAAAATGGGAGCGGGACTTCAAAACGTATCAATGCAAGGAGAGAAGAAGAAAGAGGAAAGAAAGAAAGGAAGATGGAGAAAGGAAAAAGGTGAATGGAAATAAGAAGAAGAAAAATGAAGAAGAAAAAAAAGGAAAGAAAAAGAATAAGAAAAAGAGAAAAAAAGGAAAGGAAGGGATAAGAAAATGAAACAAAAAGAAAAGAAAAGAAGGAAGTTAAGAAAAAAAGAAAAGAAATGAAAGGAGAGAAAAAAATGAGGATATCTTTCGGGATGCATGATTAGGACAGCTGTCGAGACAGGACGGGACAGCAGGGCGTCCCGTTCCATGGAGATATCGAGACACCTCCGTCCCACGAAATTTAAAATCTTGGCAGATAGTATCAATAAAAGGTATGCCCTTTAGGATACATGTGGTAGATATAGAGCTAATTATGGGCCAAGTGGCCCACCTAGCCCAACTTGAAATTTAGTGGGCTTGGTCGGTAAAAATAGGCTCGTGGGATGGGTCTGAGCAAAAAAGTAGGCTTGATCTAAAAATGGCCTAGCCCGGCTCAAGATTACATACATGTGTGTGTGTATTAACTAATTATATATTTTAATGAAATAATAATAGATTATATAGTTAATAAACTAATAAATAGAAGAAATTCTAACCCTCTAACTTTACAAATTCTTAGTTAAAAATATTGGTTATTGGCTGAAATGTACTATTTAGATGTTATTTTGCACTACAAAATTATGTTGCACTTGGCCTATAATAGTGGGCGGGAAGAGGAAATCGGGCCTAGTGGGCGGGCCTAGGCCAAAATGTAAGCCTAATATTGGAGCCAGGCCTGGGCATGGGCATTGGGCATAATTTCTATTGTTGAGTCCTGCTTTATGGTGTTTGATCAACTATAAGTAGATAGCGTTGATTTAATCTTTAAACATACAACTATAAAAAAAGTAACTTTTTTTCTCAATGGGGTTTGTGGGGAGTGATGGGGTGGGTGAGGGGGTGAATCTGGTGGGGCTAAAACTTGGTAAAGCCATTGGCCAAACAAAACACCAGTTACAAAGGGTTAAAATAAAATTAGGGCACCCAAGCGCTCCCAAAGAAAACCAAGGCCAATACTTTTCACAAAGAGCCTATATGTGGCAGATAATGGCATATAGAAAGAAACCATTCATTTAATGAAGAAAAAAATATGACCATTAGCAAGCACAAAACATATATATCCAGTAGCGGCTCCTTTACCATCTTGATTATGCTGTGGGCTTTGATTGACTACATTATCAATGTTTACACTGGTATAAGTAATTTTATGGGTTCTTTAGATTTTTTTTTTTTTTTGTTTATTTATGTGTGCCCTTATTTCTCTAGCATTTCCTGCTCAAGGCGTTATACTTTCTCTCTCTCTCTCTCTCTCTCTCTCTCTCTCTCTCTCTCTCTCTCTCTCGCTTTCTCTAAAAATGCCAGGTCAGACTAATTATATCTTACTTGCTGTATGGATGGAATTTCCTCTGGCCATATGTTCTTTATGTTGGTCAAATTTAGATGATAAAATTTAGCCATTTTCTTTACATCAGTTGGATATGTTGATCTTTTACGATCATACAGTTTTATCCTAATTTTTACATCAATTTGGATATCTGGATCTTTTACATCAACAGGAACTCCTCGAAATCCTAGGGATGCCAGTTCTAAGAGCATGTGGTGAGGCTGAAGCCCTGTGTGCACAGTTAAATAGTGAAGGCCATGTTGATGCTTGCATCACTGCTGACAGTGATGCTTTCCTGTTTGGGGCGAAATGTGTCATAAAGTGCCTTCGCTCCAATTGCAAGGTAGTGGTTTACAATTCAATAAACTACAAGTTTTACATCAATGCTCCTACATGGTATACTGGAAACTTTCTTGTTTTTTTCCCTGTTCTCTCTTCATGTGCCCTTATATTTAAACTAAATTTGATCATACAATTTATTCTGGATCATCATGGTCCAGTATCTGACAGACAATGTTAATTAAAAGTGTAGAAAAATATCAAAATATTAAATATGAAAATGCAGAAACAGCAAAGAAATTTAACAATCTCTTAAAGGTTTGAATGTTTGATTTCAAATGATTACCAGGTACAACAAGAATTAGAAAGAACAGATAGGGAAAAAAGGAAGTAGTGAATGAACATCTAGACAATGATGCTCATCTACTTAATATAAAGGGAAAACCCTTGCATCTAAGATGAATTAAATTCGCCGACTGTTATTTCGTTATTGTTCATGTTTGATGCAGCAGAAACAATTTAAAATAAATAAAAATTGAAACCTGCACTATGGTTCCTGTCATGCTTATTGCATCGAGTCTTCCCTTGAGGTTCATTAGAAAAAACTACTTCAAATGATCTTGACTCTTTGAGTTTGAAACAGGTGAAAAATTGACCCTAAAAGTAGCTCTACTTTTAAGTCACCCATATTTCGTGCATAAAGTCAGCTTTTTTCTCTAAGGCTGTAAAGAGAGATGCACATAAAATTACCAAAAGAAAATTTTCCCTCTGTTTTCATTTTTTTTCTCTGTGTGCAACGGCCATTAACTTGGTCTAATACAAAGCTCTCTTTTAGAACTCTGAGATTTTGTATAATCTGTTGCTGATTGCAGAAGAAACTATCCAATGAAAGTAAATGAAATAAAGTTACCGATAGTAAAGAGCTAGCATTGGGTTTGCCCGATCATCGCCATGGAGTCAAATAGCCTTGGTGACTCCGGGCGATAGACCTGGCCTTTGTAGGCTGTCCCCCAGGTGCCTAAGCAATTGCATAGGTGACTGACTTCAATGGTAACCATTCAAATTTTCATTCAGCTACTCTTTGTTCTATTTTAAGTGGTAATACATTGGGGGAGGAAGAATTTAGTGTTTTTTTTCTTTCTTTCTTTCTTTTTTTTGGTTGTTGTTTACGGGCCTGTAGTTGACTGGAAATTCTTTTCAGATCCAAGTTTTCAGTAAGGTGAACTACATGGGAAGTTTTGTAGTGGACAATATGCAAGGGATGATTTGGTTAGCTTATAGTTTCTGGTTCTAGTGTTGATATATGAACATATTGACAAAGGTGCAGAAACTTATGAATGAGGGTATCAGGGTACATGGTAGACAAACATCGAAAAGGGATAAGTCTGAATGCATTCCATGTTGATCTTCCACCATGATTGAACCTCATAATTGAGAGAAAGAATGAGAAAGAAACATATGATATCCCGGACTTGCTCTGGAGAGCCTAGCCCTCCATCACACGAAGCAGAACTCAAGGGGAAAGAAGGCTTCTTCTATTCATCAATGTTACTTCTTCATCCTGCAAGAGAGGGAACATTGCTAGATATTATATGGATATTCCTTAGCAAGTAGAAACACTTTTTGACACAATTTTTTTGGTACAATTTATGCTCAACTTGTAACAGGTAGAGATAATATTAATTAGCATAATATTTCTTTTACCCGTTTTCATTTTAAGTATGTAATACTTGAGCAACACCTTCTATGCAGGACCCATTTGAGTGCTACAACATATCAGATGTTGAAGCTGGTCTTGGTTTGAAGAGAAAACAAATGGTAGCCATTGCTCTTCTGGTCGGTAATGACCATGATTTGCATGGGGTATCTGGGTTTGGGGTTGATACGGCTGTCCGATTTGTAAAGATGTTTAGTGAGGATGAAATTTTGGCTAGGTAATTTTATTCTTTGTGTATGTAAACATTTTTGGAAAATGACAGTTCCTGTGTGATCTATATGTACCTAAGGGTCTTATGCTTCATGATTCATACAGGTTATGTGAGGTTGGTAAAGGGGTTTTCCCTTTTTCAGAGGGAAGCATCAGTTTGGCCATGGATCCCCACATGCCTATTTCAAATGAGGTTTCACCGAGTGCAAGATCTCCACACTGCTCACATTGTGGTCACCCAGGCAGCAAGAAAGCTCATCAGAAGACTGCTTGTGAATACTGTATTCTTAATGGTTCTGAAAATTGCATGGAAAAGCCAACAGGGTTCAAATGCTTGTGCTCCACCTGCGATAAGGTGCATCTATCGATGGATACTATCAAGACATTTTTTTTGTCTTTGGTAGATCTGGATATCAACGTCTTCAGTTAGACGTTGAAGCTTTTTACTGTCAGAATTTAGACTTGGGGCAGTCCTTTAAATATTTCTTTTCTATATTTAAGATTATTACACATAATTGAAATTTTATGACATGTCCTGTTTTATTTTAGTTTTTCCCCCAAACTTCTCATAGCATCTCTTTTCTCTTGTATCACTTTGTTGCTTTTCCTAACTGTCTTTTCTTTGGTTTTAATTGCAGGACCGCAAAACTAAGGAGCAAAAGAAATATGAGAATTGGCAAATCAAAATGTGCAAAATGATTGCAGCAGCACAAAAGTTTCCAAACAATGCAATCATTGAATTGTATTTAAGTAACAACCATGGAAATTATGGTGGTAAGTTTCTTCTAGGTAACCGAATCTATGAAGAGATGATTTCATATACCTATGAGGAATTAGGAATGAAATGGAAGTTAACAAATTGTTTGAATGATGGTGCACTATTTTAAAGATTTATATATGTTAGTCTTTTGAGATGAAAGAAATTTTAGATAATAATTATTGAATTACCATTAGTATGAATTGTTTTAGTTCTTATTAGAAAGGAATTTGTACAAAAAATCTAAGAAAACTAGCTACCCTATTTATCAGGCCCAGTTTTGGCTTTAGTTTTTATAAATATCAAGATATTAGTCATTTTCTATTATCTTTCCACTTGTAATTGCCTACTTGGTCTAAAAAATTCCAACTGACCGTGGATATTACCATAGAGTTGCAAGTTGGGCTGGCTTGGTTGGGTTGGCTGAAACTCAACGTAAATAACAGTTGTAGGTTAATCAGAAGACAATCTGATATTGGAGCAAATACTAAAGCCTTCACTTGACTGCTGCTTGCTTATTACAAAGACAAGTCAAGTTGAATTTGTTGTTTGGATTATTTCATGTTTGCTGTAAGATAGTGTAAGAGAGAGACACAAGACTTGTGCAGAAGGTAAAGGGAGGACTTTGCTGGGGTTGAGATTTAAGGTTTTGCAAAGTAGGTGGAGGTGGTAGGGAGTAGGCAGTACATTAATGTGACAAGATGACAATTGATAGATCATAAGGAAGTTTGATATGATACTTCCAACTTCATTGGGAAATCTGGTTGTTTTGGGATTTGAAATATAACAAGATGTCAAAAATATGTAATCCCTTGCTTAGTCTTGTCATATGGGTGCTATTTGTAACAATTGATCTCATGTGAAATCATGACATCTAGAACCAATCAAAATAAACACAAAGCATTTTGATTGAAATTAAATTGATTGCTTGACTAAACAATTGCTTGTAGTGCATGGACCTTAAGCAAATGAATCATGTACCAAGAGGTGGCAGTGGTTTGGGTCGAGCTCCATTATCAAGGACCAAACTGCCTGATCCAGGCTTAACCTGACTGCCCAGTTATCAAACCCGCTCCAGACTAGCCAGTTGGACTTGAAACTCGGTGAACCGGGCCTAGGTCTGGTTTGGGTCTTTCATTAGATTCAATTTGCTTCCAACCTGGTGAAACCCGCCAGACCTGTCCCAGTATCACTTGACCTGGCCTGACTTGGTGTGGATTTTATGGACCTAGTTCCCTCCTTTTCTATTAAAAGAATTTGATATGAGAAATAGGGTTAAGTGCTGAATAAACTTTTGACTCTCACATCATAGTGACCCTCATCTGTTTCCAAAACGACCAGCAAATGACAATAACTAAGTGTTCCAACCTTTTTTGAGAGGTAGAAATTACGGAGGAGTTTGGTTGAGGGGAGTGGAGGTCTGGAATCGAAATCGGAATGGGTGACTTCCATTCGAACCGTTTGGTTGAGAGGAGTCCCATTCCGATTTCAATTCCGGGATGGAATGGGAATGACTCAATCTATATAGAACTCAATCCTTACTCTCCTCTATGGATTCAAATTTTCATTCCAATTCTGATTCTGATTCCGGTCACGAACCAAACGCTTCAGGGGATTGGGCCATTCCGATTCTGATTCTGATTCTGATTCCAAGCCATTCCGATTCTCATTCTCATTCTGATTCTGGTTGCGAACCAAAGACCCTCTACATTCCCTTCCATTTGGTCCAAAGGAACGACAGAGAGGAGGGTCTCCCTCTAATGTTGAGAGCAGCATGGAGTCTTCTCCAGATGTTGCGTGATATCGGACATTGGATAAAAATATGGTCAATGCATTGTTAACTATTGTGGCCTACTAGTCGAAAAGTGATAATGTGGAATGACTCAGTTGGTATAGGCTTGAAACCAATGTTTTCTGTACAATAAGTTCGGGCCATATCATACCGTACTTACTCAGAATTGGTATGAAAACATCAAGCAAGTCCATACAAGGCTGGAACTGACCCTTACTGACCTGAACCTTACCATACCATCCCAAATCAAGGCACATACCATGTGAACTGATTTGTACTAACTGTTTTCGAGCAGTATTGTGATAAAAAGGGAGAAAAAGTGTTTCAGTATGTGATGCATACTATACCATATTGACTAGTAATGTACCAGTATGATACCCAATACCGAGATTGTGGATCTTGGTTGAAAGTATGGTTCGCCGTACTGGGCCGAACCACCCGATACGGGACGTACCGAGCCGGACCGATCTCTTACCGGTCCGTTTCGGGCCTGTTTTTCGGAAAAGGACCCCGAACCGCACCGAACCGTCCGGTTCGGTGCGGTTCGGGCCCATACTGCCCGGAACTGGGCAGTATGGTTTGGTTCTAGACCGATTCAGGGTGAACCGAACCGTACCGCCCATGAGAAAGGAGGGGAGGGGGAAGGTGGGGGCCTTTTCATGTGGTTGGGGGGAGGGAGGGGGGAGAGAAATGGGCATGGCCCACTTCACATGGGGGGAGGGTCTGGTGCTTTAATAAGCACCAGGCTTTCGGTGTTCTCTGAGAGTTCTCAAAGAACACCCATGGCCGTGGGCAACTTAATCGTTGAGACCTCCAAAAAATTAGAAAAGAAGGCAAAATTTCGTGAAATTGGAGGAGTGATTTGAGAAGAGGCTGATCTTTGGCCGGAGGTAAGATAATTTTTTATTTTGTTAGTAAATATTTTTTTTTATTTTTGTTGTTAGAAATAGGATAAAAATGAGGTAAAATAAAAATAGGAGAAAATCATGCCAAAATCTTATGATTTTGGTATGATTTAATTATATGTGATAGATTTTTGAAAAATCTACACGATGACACCAAAATTGTTAATTTTTATTAATTATATATTTTTTAAATATTTTTAAATATTTATTTATTTAAAAATTTTAAAAAAATTAAATTTTAGGGAAAAAAATAGAGTTTGGGAATCATGTTTAAAATGATTCAAGCTACTTAAATCTAATTTCAAATTTTTTTTCAAATATTTGAAATTAAAAAATTATTTTTTTAATTATTTAAATTAAAAAATTTAATTATAAAATAAAAAATATATAAAAATAGTGTTATATTTTAGTTAATTTAAAAATATTATTTGAAGCATATAACATATTTATTTTGAATTTATAAGTTTTAAAATAATTATTAAAATTATTTTAAAATTATATATAATTATTTTAATTATCATTAAACTATCGTGTTTTGTTATACTTGCATATATTTTAATTATATATATATATACTGCGGACGATCTTGCACGTGGAGTAGGGTCCATAGATGTATCTGGATCATCCTCGCATTATGGATCCTATTATCCATAGCTACTTTATGATCCATATGCATATGGTGCATCCGAGGCATCATCTTCTAGTGGTTACTATCCTATGCAGTCTGGAGCATCTTACGGATCAGATTTTGCTACTGGCATATTTGGAGGGGCTCCTCCACAATCGTACCATCATCTCGAGGATACTTTTCAGAATCAGAATTTTAGCGAAAGGTTTGAGATGTCTTACAATTCAGAGAGGATGCCTTATGGAATGATGAATATTCGAGAGTACGGTGCAGCTTGGCTAGAGGGTTGGACTGATATTCCTTCTGACTATGTTGATGATCCAGACATCTACGAGCGTCATAGACACTCGACAAGAAATTAAATGCAGAGTACATCTTAAGGTTCGTATATCAGTTATTGCGCTTTGTACTTAAATATTTAGATACATTTTAATGCATATTATATATATATATTTTTAGTTTTAAGATGACATAGTTAAAATATAATGTAAATAAATATATGTTTGAAATTTTGGATCAAGAGTCTTTGTACCGCAACCTAACTCTAAATTAAACCCAAATATGTCAATAATATACAATATAATGTCATATTGAAGTTGTATTTATCAATTATTAACTTCAAAAATTCAAAAAAAATAAAAAATTTGAAAATCGAAAAAAATAGTGTACTGGTACCGGACCGGTACGTCTAGGCATACCATGTGTCGGTACTGTACGGTACCGATATCGTACCATACCAGTCTGGGACCGGCACGCCGTCCGGTACCGGTACAGCGAACCTTGGTTGAAACATACCCTACAATATGCATTGGGTGCATATAACGACAGCGAGTTATTAGCATGGTAGATATCTTATAGGCACCATATAATGCAATTGATATCCGTACTTAAACCTTGGTATTACTCCATATCGCATAATGGTGATTGGTGCGTTTTTAATTGAACGAGTTATATGATGTCATTGGATTCAGCAATTCTTTTTGTTGTTTTCTGGTGAGTCTTTACATGCAAAGCATGATGCACTAGATTATGCATAATCCTTATATGTTTAATTATCAGGAAAATGACAAATAAGTATTCTCACAAATTGTTTGGGATGGACACTACCGCATAAACAAAATAGAAAAATTTTATTTATAGAAAATTGCATCTCTATATGGAAAGCAATCAATGTATCAATGTATAATCTTCTTTTCTTTTCAGATTCACCACAAATAACGTAAGTTGGCATCTATTTCAAATATGCTAAACCTAGTTAGCCTATTGATTAGGGCATGGTTTTCTATAGGTAAAGCATAGAGAAAGTAAAGAGGCATGCAAATTTCAGTTATTAAGGTAATTGTTGCTGGGTTTTCTGCAAAGATTTTGGTGTGCAAATCAGATAGTCACTTGGTCGTGAACCAACATTGCTGCAAGTTACAGTTATTGCAACTTTTTTGTTGCTGTAGAGCTTTTTCCGTAGAATAAATCTACAATAAGATTGCTAGTTCCACATATCTAAAAGTTGACTTTTGCTTGCGACTGGTCTTAAAGATGGATCATTTCCTTATCTTTTTTGATTTGTTGATGGTTTTATCACCTTCCTTGGGTCATGCATGTATATATTTGGAATTTTCTGCTTAATGTTTGATATTCTATCATGCAGAAAACAATGGCCCATCTCTAATATGGGATAAACCCAAAGTTGAAACTCTGGTTGAATTTTTAAATTATCACCAGCATTGGCAGCCATCTTATATACGGCAACGGATGTTTCCAATGTTAACAACTATTTACTTAAGGGAAGTGGCCTCAAATCCAAATGAAGGCTTGCTTCTGCATAATCAGTATGAGTTTCACTCCATTCAACGAATAAAAGTAAGATATGGCCATCCTTATTACTTGGTCAAATGGAAGAAAGCTATCCAGAGTTCAGTTACGTATGATGTTTCTGGTGAGCAATCTGAGCCTGAGCAAATGGAGTCCGTGGGAGCTAATGGTTCTGACTATATGCTAGATGAGCCAGATGTTCCATTGATGCTCATTGACAACGGGTGTTGCTTTCTCTTGACTGATGAAAATATGGAGCTTGTACAAGCTGCGTTTCCCAAAGAAGTTAGATTTTTGGAAGAAAAGGTACCCATTATATTTCTCATTTAGTACTGTGATTGGTGAATCTAAAAGACTGTAGGTTGAAACATTTATTCCTTGTACTGCATTCGTGTGTGGTTCATTTGCATATAATCTATTTGATACAGAAAAGCATATGTTTAAGATGCTGATGGCAACGCCCTTAAGATAATCATCCTTAACATGATGTGACACTAAATTTTAAATATGTGAGTGATGCTAGGATAGTGAAGTTTTACAAATTGTGATGCCAGATTCTCAATAGGAAGAAAGAGCTTAGACGGATCAAGAGATTTAGAGTCCTGTCACTATTTGTCACAAGCATAGGAAAAGTAAGAGGCTTAAAATTTCTAGTCTTGTGCTTATGTCTTTGGTTTGAAATTACTAGTTGACTTTACTTCCCATTATGCAGTTGGGTAACTTGTATCAGCTTCATTTGTTCCACTTGACCATTAGTTCCTCTCTGATCAAAAATCTTTCAAGACAAGATGTCTCTGAGAGGCTTAAAATTTCTGTAGTTATGACATTTAAAATTACTACTTGACTCTGCTGCCTATTATGCATTGTGTATGGTGTGTGTACCTTATTTTGTATCAGCTTCATCTGTTCCACTTGACTATTAGTTTGTCTCCAATGAAAATTCTTTTGAGACCGAACGTCTCTCTAATCTACTTGATTTCATGAGTCTCCTTCTCATTTCTGACTTGTAACCTCTGTCCACGATCAAATTTCAATATGGCCATCTTTGTACTACCTGGCACGTATTTGTAACATAAAAAATGTCTAGAAGTCACTTTATTTTGATGTTTTGTTTTATGATTTTACAAAAAAGTTTACCTTTCATTCTTTTAAGGAGAGGCTATCAATTTTAATTTTGAACCAAGCAGTTTTTTCTTTTCTTGTGTATGTAACCTTTTTACCACATATTGTACCCTACACGGTATGGGGCATCACAAGCAAGGATCTTATTGACCATGATGTAATAGCTAGGTGCATCTTCTATTGTATTTACTCCTTTCCAAGACTAGCCTAGTGTTGTTAATAGATGAGATGATATTTCCTCTCAAATCTTTTTATTTTTCTTGGTTTTTTTTTTTTTATAGCTAAATAGTCATATGTTTTCTGCTGAAAATAATCACATGTTACACTAATGTTCTTACTAGAGATTATGGAAATGGGAATACTTGCAAAAGTCACTTTGCATGAGTTCCTACTTATGAACATGTGGCAAAAATTGGAATTTATTTGACACAAGTATGATGTGCTTGAGCATGGACAGTCATTTAGATACCTGTAAAACTAAAGCTCTGAATAGCCCCCCAAATGTGGAATGAACATGATTATGGAATGTAAAATGTCACATTAAAAAAAGAGGGCCCATTAGTAAAGCCCCACACTTTATAATTTTTTTTTTGGGTAAATTTTGTTCGTAGTCCCTAAACTAAGTCGGGTTTTTTTAAGTGATCTCTGAACTACAAAATCTTAAACTTTAGTCCTCCAACTATTTGAACCGGTTTAATGTTGCCTTCAGGTATGATTCCGATGATTTTCTCTCATCGAAAGTCTGATATGGCAAAAATCTGATATTTACGTAGAGTATCTTACTGATTTGGATTTAAATATAAAAAAAAATGATGACATGGGTAAAAGCACTTCCAACCACCTTCTCCCTCTATCACTCCCAACGGATCTGGTTCTTCGCCGCCCCAAGAACCGCACCAAGCGACCTTTCTTGGTGCGATCCTTGCCAACCTTGACTTCCAAGAGCTCACCATGGCGGTCCCCGCCCTCATCTCCTCTGCCTCTGTCGTGGCCCGCTCTGCCCCTGTCATCGTCTTTGCTCCCTTAGACGACTCCATTCACTGCTGCGCCGCCTGCTCCCCACTGCCCTCTTCCGTGAGCACCTTGTCCTCGGCCTCTTCTCTAAGATCCACCTCTCTCCAACCTCACCTTCGGCACCAAACTTGAGACCGCTAGCCCCGGCTACTCCTTACCATCACCTCTATAGCCTCTTAGCCAGGATCCAACTCCTCCCCCATCGCCTATAAGATCTTCGTCGACAGTGTCAAGGTCATCCGACCTTCAAGATCTTCCTCTCCGGCCCCATCTCTGCAGGGATCGACGCCTTGGACTTCCTCTCCCATCTTGATCTCTCCTCCAACCTCCTCAATGGCTCCCTCCCTCCGGCCTTTGCCGTCCTCCTGTGGCTCTTTGATGTGCTCAATTTGTCCTCCAATTCCTTTTTCGGCCCTATTCCTCTAGAGTACGAACCATTTCTGTAGCTGTGAGTCTCGACCTCCGATGGAACAACCTCTCTGACGAAATACCCCAGCTTGGATCCCTTGTTAATCAAGGCCCCACCACCTTCATCGGAAATCCCGACCTCTGCGGTTTTTCGCTCAAGAACCCGTGCCCTGGCGGCCCAAACAAGCAAGATCCCGAAAGCCCTTAACCAAACCCCAATTTCAACTCTAGCTCCCCTGTTCCCTGCCCAATCGAGGAAGAGAAGCGGCGGCCGGCGGTGACGATTCCCATCCTCGCTGGTGTCATGCTAGCCGCTGTCTTCTCGATCATGGTGCTCCAGTGGCAATTCCGCAAGAGGCGCACAGCGGGAGAGGACAAGGCATTGAAGAAAGGTAAGGGCGGATCTGTGGCGGCGGCAAAGGAGCGGAGCGGGGAGATCTACGAGGCGGTGGACAAGGGGTTTGAGCTCGAGCTGGAGCTCCTCCGGGCATCCGCCCACATTGCGGGGAAGAGCCGGAGTGGGATCGTATTCAAGGTGGTGACGGGCTGGGGTTCCGCGATGGTGGTGCACTGCCTCAGCGGGGTCGAGGATAGCGAGGGTGGGGTGACAAGTGGTGGCGGCGGAGGGCATTCGAGTCGGAGGTGGCTGAAAGTGCTTTTACCCATGTCATCATTTTTTTTAATATTTAAATCCAAATCAGCAAGATACTCCACGTAAACATCGGATTTTTACCATATCAGACTTTGGGTGAGAGAAAACCATCAGAATCGTACATGAGGGCAACATTAAACCAGTTCAAATAGTTGGAGGACTGAAGTTTAGCATTTTGTAGTTCAAGGATCACTTAAAAAAATCCGATTTAGTTTAAGGACTATGAACATAATTTACCTTTTTTTTTTTTTTTGGTAAGAGAGGAAAGATGGGCCAATTTCTAAATCATTTTCAAATAGCAAATGTTAAGGATCCAAATAATTGGCATCTCTATGTGTGTTCAATAATATCTACTGCCTTGTTTATTGTTTCCTGTCTACTTTAGTGCTTCTTTATGATTATATGTTGTTGTAAAGAATATAGCCATAGATGTGGAAATGGTATACTGTGTCTAGCAATCTGCATTGAAGACTTCAGTCACTAAGGAAAACATAAAAAAGAAGAGTCCAAGTCTTCAAACAATTTGAATCAATTGGGTTATGAAATGTTTTTAACCCAGCTTGCGCTATTACCTTATCAAGTTCATTTTGCATATGTGAAGGATAATGAGAAGATTGGTCCATTCAATCTTATCTTTGCATTCTGCTCTCCATCATTAAAGGTGCCCTTTAACTAAAAACCTGCTGATGGATTTTTAGAAATTTATAATCAATTACTGAGCACCAGTGTTGGCAACCAACTACATGGCAATTGATGATACAGACAAAGTTTGGTAAAGCAAGGAACCTTAGACGAGTTTGGAGTGAGTACTGAAATTTCCGCAATATGGTTTAATTTTCCTTAGAGGTTCAGAATAGAAGTCTGGTAATACAGAGGGGTATCCAATAGCAGCAGACTAATAACCTGTACAGGGACCACTGTCTTTTTTTGGTACAAGCGGAGCTGATCTCTTCTTATTCCCTATGAAAAAAAAATTTCACTAGACTGCATTGCAGTGCTGTTACTCTGAAGCTGGAAGATGCAGTACAACAATTTTATGTGTTTAGAACAAAGATGGGTGGTGGCACGGGGTAAGGGCTGTAAATGGCTACTCACAGCATAATTTTCATTCATGCTGGTTAGTCTTTTGGCTTGGGCCTATTAGAACTTCAGCATTTGCTTGGCCCAAGGCCAGGGCATTGCCCATTTCCAGCTTCCCTAGTATATGTTCTTTAACATTTCCTTTATCTTATTCACCAAATTTGGTAGAGTGTTTAGGGGCGCTTATGGTGTAATCAGGAGAAGATGCAATGAGTTTCTAAGTAGTTTTTTGTGCAATTCAGAAAGTAACCAGAGAAGGATTGATTAGGCCGTATTAGCAGGTAGATATAATGATATTTACTAATTTTGCTTCGTCTGTGTATGGTTCCAGTTTATATGAGCATGAAGCCGGTTTATGAGAATTTTGAACAACCCATGTGCATGCAAATTCCCTGCTTTCTGTTTTATTGTTCTGTAGATACCTCGATACTGGATTGAAGAACACTGAATATTTCTGTTTGTTCTTTTTTTGTACTTGTATTAATGGGTGTCCTGTGAATCTTTTGCAGAGATTAAAGGAATCCAAATCAAAAGAAAGAAAATCCAATTCAAGATCTGGCAAAAATAAAGCTGGAGTTGCTGACAATTCAGAATCTCCCAAATCGAGTGGCATTCAGCTTAGCATCACTGAGTTTTACCGTTCAACAAAGGCACTGGGTCAGGCGAAGACAGGTGAGGATTCAGAGAAGAACGCAGATGAGCCACCAAGAGACAACAGAAAGAAGTCAGCTGATTCGGATCAGAACTTGCCTAAGTCTGTGAGGCGGCGTCTCCTATTTGACTAACTTATATTTCCTTTGTTTCTTTGTTTCTGCAGTGGCGACTCGAGCTTTTTGTCGCGTAGGATTTGTTTTCTTCCATGTAATTTACTAAAAAATGATGTAAAGTCCAAGCCTTAGACTAACATGTAAATTATTCTGGCCGTCTTTTGTAAAGAAAAGGAGATTTATTTTGAGAATTAGCAGGCTATAGACTTCTGTGACACCTGCTCAATTTCCATATTTGGTTTTGTAACTGACTATTTCACCATCTTTCATAGTGCTTGTTCATTTGGAGTTGATCACGTGGGCAGTGGAAAGTCTGGTTGCTGTAATGCCATCTTGGCTTTCATTTACACACTGGCTGTTAATTATGATATTCCTGAATCTGGTAAGGGAATTTTATAGCCACTTGAGATATGATCGTATCCTTTGATGAGTGAAAGATTTAGCTTGGTCTATGAAAACATGCAGCAGGAGGCAGATTTTTGATTTCCTGAAACTGTGATGACTACTTTGGTATGATCTATTTATCGGGGAAGGGAGGTGGAATTGAGATAGATTAATGTGGACGGCGCTTTCCCCGCTGGATCCTTGACATTAGATCGGAAATTTGGATGTGCCAGGGCTTTTATATTGATCGGTACATGCACCGATATCCAAACTCTGTTTCCTTTTTCCTTGACAGGATTGAGTGAAAAGAGAACTCTGTCTTATAAGACACCCTTTTCGGAGGAGGAATGATCTAATATTGTGCATCATGAGGTCTTGCATAGCATTAATCACAGCCGCTCAATTTTATAGGTTTTATCAAGCATACATCTCAATGTATTACCAGTATATTACTACAGGAAGAAAAAGATGCGATTGATGGTATGTACGGTCAGTGGTGCACGCAGTGGAAGATATGATTTGTTCCTTTCAAGATTCTCTAATCTAAATTTCTCGGACATACCAAATAGGCACAAATCTCTCAGCCTTCAAGGAAAAAAATAAAAACGTTTTAAGAACCTTTCCAAACAACTATCTATCAATAAAGAATGGTAACCATTATAATGAATCAATCAAATGATCAGGTTCCCACCTTACGACTGAATGGCCTCAATGGTGCCAAAGCAACTTATTTCTCTCAAACAAACAACCAGCGATCTCCTATGCCCCCTTCCCATTTTGTACCATGAGAAAAAATATAGGTACCATTTCAATCCTTCCTACCCCACTCAGGAAACTAAAGCACATGAAGCGCCCTATCGATATCACATAATTAAACGGAGTGGCTCCACAGCGACACGTCGGCACCATTCTCCACCTCATCCCAATTACCATTCCCCCATCCCGCCACCGCCACCGCCGACGCCGAAGGCGGCTCCACCAGCAACGCCTCCGCCATACTCGCGTAGTAATAACCGTGCATCCCCAATTCCATGTCGTCAAAAAACATGGCGTCGACTCCATGGTCGCTGTCGCCGCCCACAGTCCCCTCCGACGGTTGCAGCGGCATCGCCGCCCCCTCCGACGAGCTCTCCATCTGTGCTGCAGCGGTGCCGGAAGTACCGACGTTGTCGGGCTCCGTCGACGGCCGGAACGCCTCTGCAGCTTCGACGGCGGCCCGCTGGATGTCCTTGGTGCTGGAAAACCGGGGAAGCACCGGGAGCAGCCAAGCAGAGTCCGCAAAATTGAGGCAGGCGGAGCGGCCGCGAAGCGCCATCGCGGCCACATCGTGGGCCCGCGCCGCCATCTCGGCGGTGGGGAACGTCCCCAGCCAAATCCGCGACTTCTTGTTCGGCTCCCGGACCTCGCACACCCACCGCCCGGCGGGTCCCCGCCGCCGCACTCCCTTGTACACGGGATGCCGCGTCTCACGGAACTTGGTCCGCCCCGCCGGCCGCTTCGGCGGCGCCGACGACACCGTCGCGTACTCGTACTCCGCCGATGTGGAGGGCGAGCTCGAATCGCTGCCGAAGTACTCCATGAGGAGATGCCTCAGAATTATTGGAAGCGGTTGATTCCTTAGCAGAGAGTGAAAGAAGAGTGTGGAGTTTAGAGAGAGAAGAATGTAGTGAACTCGAGATTGAATTGGGGGAGAAGCGAGAACGAGGTTGGGATTTATTTATAAGTAATGGGAGGCGGCAGAGTTCACTGTGGAACGCGGCACGCGGAGTGGAGACTGGACAGGATGGGGGCCGGGGCCAGCTGGATGTGGGCAATCCACACCCGTCTCTTTTTATTTTAATTTGTTGGGACGTGGCGCGTGGCGAGTCTCTCGGATTTCCCAAATGAGAGAGAGAGAGAGAAAAAAATCTGGGATGCAGCCAGTGGCTTTGTTTTGGCGGTTCTGGTCAATCTCTGACTATGTACTGAGGTTGCTTGGAACAGAGAGGGGGCATCTTTTCGGCCAATCTCTTTAGGGGCCGGGAGACTACTCTTTGATCCTGTCAAGGGGCAAAAACTGGTGATGGTGGTCATGGTATCAAGGTCCGGTCCATTGACAGGAAAGATCAGTACGCGGCAACCCAGATACATGATGGCTGCGTGCAAATGTTTTTCATCACCATGACGTAAGCGGAAATTAATTTTACAAATATTAATGATTTAGAGGAAGATACAAATGTTCTGTTCTTTAATTATGATGCCATAGATTTAGGTGCTGCACTACTCCGGTTATTTTGTATCAGATTTAATGTTCTTTGGAGTCCGTATTAGTCGATGTTGTAAGCCGACTAATGAGAGCTCATTATATAACTACAGGATGATCTTTGAAAGCTTGCCATATGATTGATCGGGAAGGTACGCGAAGAGTTTTTCGCATTTCAAACTTTTCTCCTATTTGGCAATAATTTGATTATGATTGCAAATTGGTTTTTGAATGGATGTGATGTACTGACAATCAGTATGATCAAAAAGCATGAACATGACTTATAGGTGAAATATGTGAGCTATTATCATAATAGCTAGCATTTGCACATGCATTGCTTGGCAATAGACTTCGGCCCTCATCTATTTATATGCATTTTTCAAGCTCTTTGAACAAATTTTTTTTCGGCTCCTTATCCATCTTTTTAAGGTTTTCTATTTCTTAAGAGTCATGTTTGTTTTAGGCATCAAAAGATCTTTCATCAGACATGCTTCAATGAGTGAATTTTTTTATCTTTATCATTTCAAGTTAGATCCAGCATCATCAGAGCACTACTTTAAGCAAGATCTTCACCATTTATTATCAATCCGAAAATATGCAACATGAGAACCACCGCTATCCAAACACAATAAACACTTATCATTACCACAAAAGTCGGCAATAACGGCTAGCCAACTTTCTCAATTTGGACGGTAAACAAGTGGACAACTCCAATGATCTCATCCGTAACAATAAAGGTTACTAAAAATAATATAACAATTATTGTATAAAGCTACTAAAACGGCTATATATTATACAAATCGCACCCCAAAGCTTCACTATTAAGCAACACTTTCTATATGGGAAAAAAAATTTACAACATAGAAACAATTATACGAGGATTTTGATTTTTTAACTTGTCATTCTGCTAATTATCATGGGCACAAAAGTGCGGAAATCTATAGCTTATAATTTTAGTTTCATTTATAATTCCACTATTATGAATATAAAGTAAGTGCTGAAATCTACGGCTGTAAATTTTAAAATTATAGAATTAATTTTTTTGTAAAAGATGTTTTATTGGACTCATTAAAGAAAAAGTTATTCAACTAGATGATCATTGTCGATTGCTTTTATGCCATATAAAGAAACCCAACTGGTTCAATCGTACAAAAGTTCATATAAAAATAATCTTTTTTTTGAAATTTTGGCCAACAAATAAATATTAACGAATCAATTAATTAGGCCTGTGGATTGTCTACTGCAACCATATTGGAGTTTCTACATTGGGAATATTATATACCAATAACCCTATGTGTTCTGTACTGCTCTTATCAACTCTTTTGCACGCTACAGCCCTTCAAAGGCATTCCGCACATCTTCTATTTACTTGCCAGTTTTCGCATAGCATCTTGAGGTGGCTTTATGACCTGTTAGACATTGTATAGCTCGAATTTACATTGGAATTTATTGCATGAATTTGGATAGGGTTGCAAGTCAATTATGCTAGACTCGTGTCAAAATTGACTTAAATTTTATTTGAATTAATTTTAGATGCAAGATCGAAACCCATCCATCTCTTAACATATATACAACAACCCAATTAAGTTTCTAATAACATAGTTAGAATGTGAAATTAACTTTTGGGTATGTTGTCAAACCCATACCTAATCTGATTAATACTCGAATTCTAATTTGGAACCACACGCAACTTGTGGTCACATCTAACCCACGTCAATAACATTTACTTGCCTTGGTTGCAGCCATGACATACTAATATTTACCAAAAAAAAGCTACAATTACTTGCAATTGATCACCATTTGCGATCAGTTGACATCATCGATCACATCATTTCTGCCATCAATATTTGACTGCCACGTTTGTATGAATCTGGGAATCACCAATCCATCCGTGGGAGCAACCGGGAAGCTGCGTGCGGTGAGCACGCGTCACAAAGAGACAAAAATGGACTTTTCCCGACAGCGACCCGTCCCCGTATCTTATCTACCTGGCTTGTTACTTGTTACTAAATTCCGGACCGATTCGGCCTCGTTGTTTGACAGTTGGAGTCGGTTGGCCTCCACCCCCACCTCCACGTTTACGCGTTTTTGTGGGCGGTGACGGTTTGAGAATTCTTCGCTCCGAATCCGGGGGAAGGATCCCCCAGTTTCTCCCATGCCCTGTCCTTGTCTTATGATTTTTATCCCTTTTTTCCTGATTCCCAACGGCCAACCTCGTGATCTTCCCTTCTGTCGCAACCCCATTGTTCTTCCATGTGCCAGCTTATGATTGGTTGATATTGTGGGCCCTGAAATTTGTTGACCAATGAGATGGTGGCATGTTAGGATGGAACGCTGACTGGTGTTTGGGAGGGTGCACCTGAGGCTAGGGTTGTCGAGCATCCTTGTTTCAAGGACAAGGGATGAGCGGTGGCAAACCTTTCAAGTGCAAATCGTTCGGTGGTATTTTGACCGGAAATGATGGAATTCCGGAGATCTAGCGATATATGTGGCAGGGTCTAGGGGAGGTGGTGGGACCGGATGTTTACTTGGTCAATTTTTCCTATAGTTCGGCTCTCTCTTAGCATGGAGGCACTCCAGGAAATTCCAAAAAAAGCATGGAGGTTGGAATCAAAATGGGTCCTTGGATGCAATTATTTTTATTTTATTATTTTTTATTTTCTTCTACCTACTTGAATGCATGCCATTTGACTCTTGCTTGATATATTATTTTTTTATTTTATTTGTTTGTAGATACAGGCTATAACGAATCTAGTGCATTCAAATATCTCTCATTATAAGCACAACTGTATAGAGGTCTAACTCAAAAGACTATCTGGATCATCCAAAGGAGAATCAGAAGAAAAATAATAGAAATTGAAAATAGAAAGAAAAAAATTCTCTCTTGTAGGCTTCTCTAGTTAACAACAACAGACTAATAGGCACATGACTGAGTAGGTGGAAAATAGAATTTTAATTTCTGGAGCCACACTCATCTTGTTATTAATTGTTGGAGATAAATAAGAAGCCGAGTCCAACCAAAAGAATTCCTTGATATACAAGTTGGAACCTAATTCTACTCAAAACCTTAAACTATTAAGTTTGGGACCCAATCAATCAATCACCCATATCAATCCATCTACCTTGCACTAACTATTTAATATGGGACTAAACTCACATGTGATCCTTAACATTATTTTTCTCCATGTACGAGCTAATTTCAACTCCCTTTCAAGTCCAATAACTGTACTATGTATTACTGGTCCAACCTAAAATCTCTGTATCCAAGAATCACACATCTTCCCTCTTGGGTCTATTCCAGCACTCTTCGATCAAGCTCCACGCCTAATTACTTTCTGAACATGGTCACCCATTCCAATGCTTTTATGGTTCCAAGAGTTGCCCAAAATTGTTGGTCATTGGCTCTAATACCCTTCATTCAAAAGAAATGGAGAGTTCAAGCCCAACTAGAAGAAAATCTAGGTATACAAATTGGAACCCACCAAATTAAAATCTTAAGCCATTAAGTTTTGGACTCTGTCATTTTTATCAATGTATCCATCATCCACTAATTACTTCATGTGGGACTAAATCTCACACAGAATTCGGAGCATAGATGGTCACAAATTGAGTACTTGTGTGGGCTTATATAATATTTAGGGCTAATATAATTCATGCGCCTCACATATATCGAAGAGTTTTTGGGGATGTCCAAATTCATTGTTCATGAATAAATTATATATTTAAACAGAAAATTTAGAGAGAGAGAGAGAGAGAGAGAGGAGATGCTGGAAGGGAGGAAATCAAAGGGAAGTGGGAGCTTTGAGTTCTAATAAGAAAATTAGAGGAATTGTGTGTTTATATATTCCAGTTTAGTAGGACTTTAAGATCAAAGATTTCAGTCAATCAATAAAAATTGCTTCTTTCATGGATACTTTGTTCTATCCATTGTACATGGATTATTTCAAGGATTACTTCTATGGGCATCTAAATAGCTCCTCTCATGATCAAAGTATCTATTACCTAAATAATATTGCCATATGGCCTCTTACTGTAGCTGGCATATGCACTTGTTTACTAATTGGATAACCCGAATAAGACCAAAGCCTTTTTGGTCGACTTAGGTCAAAGGTTTTAGACCCGACAGGATGGATCTAGGTGGGACCAAAAATTAGTCCATTTTATAAATGGGCCATCTCGAGCTTTTGGAATTAAAGCATGGCCTGATTTTTTTTTATTTTATTTACTTATGTTAGACATATTTGTAGAATTAATTGATAATGATTGTTGAAATGTGAGTGCAATATAAGATACATTGTAAATTATAAAAAATATTTAATTATTGATATTTAATATTTTTTAAAATTATTTTTTTCAATTTATATATTTTTATTTATTTTTAAATTAAAAAAATGATCATGAAGTTTGAGATCCAATGTGAAGCATGAGTTAAAATTAAATTCAAGTTTGAAAGATTGGTCTAGAGGATGGGCGGGCGTGGCTTATAGTTTTAAAAAAAATTGTTGATAATTTGGTAAGTTACTGATAATGATTCAGCCTAATTTATTTATAAATAGAAAAAAATTATTATATGAATTAGGTTCAATGGATCAATTCAAATTCTGGGGCATATAATGGTAGATGAGCGGTATCTTTCATTTGACCTTGACTTTATTTAAAAATAAAGGGATAATATGGCAAGCGGCTACTCGATTGGTCTATTGGATTCCATTAATCTAATAATTAGACATAAATAGGCCTACTGGCATGCCATGGTGCAACAGGCTTGAAGTGACGCATGATGTGCCACCACAAGTCGAGTGGTCCGAAGCTCCAATCCCGTCCCGTCACGTGAGTCGTGCAGATAAAACAATTCGATCACGAAGTTGGCCTCTCAGCGTGCACTACCCCACATCGTTTTCACTGACAACCGGGCGCCAGTCCATGCACGGCTGGCATGCAAACGACAAAAGTGGAACCATAAGGTAGGACTGGGTCGCACTGCCCAAATCACCCACAGCTAATACGTGATTAGGTAGTTGGACTAAAGGAGTCAAGACCATAAAACTCCATATTTTTAGCATTTCTTCCGCGTGCTTTGAGCTAATAATCCTCTAGTCTTCTTCTTTTGGAGATCCCAATTATTGAAGTCTAGAAGCCCAACGAATAGTCACCATCTATCTTCTTCATTTACACCCCAGCAATGTCACGATCATGTACAATTAGCTTAATTAATATAATTTTACATATCTCCTCTCCTAAACAAGAGATATTATATCCTACGTAAGCTGCATGGGTTATATTTTTTTTTATACTGGTGGTGTATGACGATAACTACAGCTATAAAAAATCTTTTTATAGAGATTCATTTAGATCAGCACGTGATGAACGAGACCTATAAAATTGAGATATTATGATTGGCGGTATCTACAAATAAAATGCTTGTTTGAAAATAAAAATATTATAGAGCTCTAATTATAGCACAAAAATTATTTAAGTAATATTAGAAATAATTATATTTTTTATTTGTTTGTAATTTTTCTGAACTTTTCTATATGTATATATTCTTACAAATATCGCATTAACTATATTTCCTTATCCATCTATAACAGGTATTTCTAGTTTTTTTCAATTTCCTTTTAATAATTTTTTTGTTATGATATTTTTTAGTTATTTGCAACATGATTTTAATTAATTAATTTGTTTATTCTCACAAAATTCTAATGAGATGATAACAAGAACAAAAGATTTTTTTTCCATATAATCTCATAAAATATTTTTTTATTTTTTCTTTAGATTAAATGACAGCATTTTAAATTTTTATTATTTATTTTCTATCATAATTTTTTGGTACAACCATTTCTTTAGATATTTCTCCCCGGTCTTTTTTTTTTTTTTTAAATTTTGTTGGATGCCAATATTCTTGTTTTCTTAGTTATTTAGTGTTATACTTGTAATTAAGTGAAATTTATTTATTGTCTAAAACTAAGGTTTTATTTTTATGATTTTTGTTTGCATATAGCTTGAATTGTGTGTAATATAGAGAAACGAACGAAATGAATCTAGAAAGGATATTCTTAATTTTTGAAACTCATATTTTTATATAGTAAAGATAACAAAACTACCATTGGCTTGTTACATTATATTTTATATGATAATAGTTTATATATAATTATTAATATCAAAGAATAATATTCACATTATATGTTATAATAATAGAGTACTATGGCATATTTGATGTGATCCTATTATTATCTTAAATATATCATCAATAAAAAAATTATATTATATCTGTAATGGTATTTTTGCATCATGATAGTAACATTTTCAGCACCATTTTATTAAGGATTATAGTAAGCAGTTGAGCAAATACTTTTTAGTGTTTAAAATGTTACATAAAGTGCTTAATCCTTATAAATATCATAAAAAGTGCTTCATTGAAAAGTTATATAACTTAACATTTCCAGACAGATGCTATTTAAAGAAATTGATTTCACGAAGAGAAATAAAGTTTGGACATCAAAACGTAAACCATCAAATTACAAACCCATACATATTGAAAAATATAAAATGGGGCTAGTTCTAAAGATGTTTCTTCAAAACCTCATACACCCAATCTCATCAACGACCAGTAGAATACTAGCTATATATCACCTCCATGCTCACTTGTGACAATATCTTTGATGATGGCCAAAAGCCCTACCCCTCAAGGAAGATCGATCATGCTTCCTGTTGCCCTTGATGCAAACCCTATTTTGCCTTGGTGGTAACATTGTTCTCAACCCCAAACCCCACAACTAGAGCATTAAGATCAACTATAAAGAGAAATACTATACTTTAATCACACCACCGGCACTATCCATTGTTGATGATCTTCTCATCTGCATGGAGATCTAGAGATCAGCAACAATCTCCTTCTTGAAGAGTCTTGGTGCAGAAAATCATTGAAAATGCCAAAAACTGAAAACTGCAATACTTTGTGGCTTTTGGAAATAAACTCTAAGAAGTAGGCCACAAAAATCATGCTTGGAGATCTGATCTTCATGGCAACTAGCATCAAGAACCTCTCCACACCATCTCCTAGGCGTGGAGAAAGATGACATCAAAGGATTTTGGGTAGCAAGGCTTGATTGCGCCCACTACATGGGGCACCTCCCTCTTCCAAACCCTAGGGCATCTAGGGCTGGAGGGAGGTGCCCCCCTCTAGGATTTTCTTCAAGAGAGGAGGCGGCAAAACACTAGAGAGAGAAGAGAGGAATAGGAAGAAAAGCTGTCTATTGATTTCTCTATCATTAGGTTACAATACATGGATTTATATACCCTAGGATTTTCACATGTTTCCTAATATAACATGAACCCTAATAAATCCTAGTTCAAAAACCTCCCTGGCTAACCCACATGAAATTGCGCTCACCCAAGTCCAGATACATCCATGACTTGATCCAATCTCACCCTCATGGATCCAAACCCGATCCATACATAAATTAGCCCCCTTAAGACCCAAATCCCTAGATCTCAAGACTCGTGGAGGGCCAAACCTCCACCCTAGAATCAAACCAGTCCTAGTTTTAGAATCCAAATTGGTCCTAGACTCATTGAGCCAACTCTATGGTTCAACTCCTGACTTTTCAAGGATTGAAAGCACCACACCTGTGCCTACAATCTCCACCTTGATGCTCCAAAGCTTTGGCAAACCCTACGTGGTCCATCTGCACCAATCTTACTATCACTGCACATCCTAACAGTACCCTATACAAATCCATCACTAATGTCGAATCCTTCACCCTTGGAGCTCCTTTGGAGGCCGCTGAGACATCCGCCTCCCCTTGGGTTGAAGGTCATTCTTTGCTTTTATGCACTAATTTTCTTCCTGTAAGCTCCCTTCTACTGGACAGCAGCACCAATCACTGCTTCAGATTCTCCTAGAGAAACTATAGATCTCCTGTCATGCTCTGAACCCATCTATCATCTCCTGGATTTGTTTCAATCCTTTCATAGGTATCCAGATCTTCTCTCACTGCCATCACTGCATATGACACCGTATCTTCAGAGTCATTTCTTTTCGGCTGTCACACATCCCGCATTGACTTGTGCAGTGTGATACCATCACTGGTGTTAAAATTTTTCTCTTTTTCTTGCACCCCTCGATCTGAACGTGTGCCAAACCTCTCTCCACATGTGGAGGCACCTCTGACCGATCCTTCATCTGAATATGAAGCTTATTTGATGTACCTACAGAAGACAAAACTGAAAATCGAGATTAGCTGCGCAATGCTGCCCTACTGCATGTCCTGCTGTACCTCCACCACTACTGCTGCTGTTTCGGCCCTTTCACACACCATGAAACCTTTCGAAACCACAAAGAGATTATCTTCCATCTCTGAACCAGCAATGGTACCTAAGAAATTAGCCCCTTCTCTTTCTCTTTTGTACCTTTTTTTCCAAAGAACTCCACTGTGATCCGTCATATCCTCCAGCTTTTTGTCCAAGGTCAGATCCAACCCAAGTTGGACCAACAAATCCTTCATCTTAACCTTCACATCGAGAATCTTCCCTTTTAATTAACCTTCTCAAACTCCACCTTCATCTCGCTGCTTATGGTTGGCCAAACCACAATCACAACAAAAGGCAAAACAGATCAGAGAAGCATATACCTTAGAATAGGGTGTGCTGATTTATTTTTTCCTGACGGATCTTCTTATTCTTCCTCCCCAACACCACCTGATGTTATGGGGTTTTTCTTCTTAACTCCTACCCCTTGTAAAGGTCCTCATCAGGTTCTGAAATCCTGGAACTAGCAAGAAAAAATAAATCCAAGAAGAACAAACTGGAGATCTTTGTAACTACCTTGCACTACCTTATGCTGCACCTTGCGCTCCATGGACTCTTCCTTCACATCCACATCCTTTTTTGGCTTCTCCTTGACTTCTACCACATGTAGAGCTCCTCATCAAGCCTTTAAAATCTGAAAATGCTAAGAAAATTCATCCAAAGAAGGAGAGAATAAGGATTCCTACTGAAATCAGAACTCCTTCTTGATTGTTGACAATCTATAGATTTCTGTGCCATAGCCTCTTCTTAACACCTCCTCCTAATCCTCCTAGGATTAGATCGGAATGAAATTAAAATAGTAGAGGTGTAATCAACTTAGGAACCTACTAGTTTAATGCATAAAATCTTTGGAGCTTAGGCATGAGGAATTTTCAGAGCTTAGGCATGAGGAACCAGCTCCAAAAAAATGAGACGTTCAGGATCCTTATGCAGCAGATTTCTAGGATGACTTTCCTTCTTCTGCCTTACAGATAGCTTCTCCTTCCTTTCCATGCACAACCTGGCTCTGATACCAATTATTGAGGATCTTTTCACTTGTGTGGAGATCTGAAGATCAGCAACAATCTCCTTCTTGAAGAGTCTTAGTGTAGAAAATCATTGGAAATGCCAAGAACTGAAAACTGTAGCACTTTATGGCTCTTGGAAACAAACTCCAACAAGTCAACCACAAAACTCATGCTTAAAAATTTGATCCTCATGGCAACCAGCAGCAAGAACCCCTCCACACCACCTCCTAGGCATGGAGAAAGAGGGCATCAAAGGACTTTGGACAGCAAGGCTTGATGGTGCCCACTACGCGGGGTGCCTCCCTCTTCCAAATCTTAGGGCGTCCAGGGCTTGAGGGAGGTACCCCCCTCTAGGATTTTCTTCAAGAGAGGAGGTGGCAAAACACTAGAGAGAGAGAGAGAGGAGAGGAATAGGGAGAAAAGCCGTTTATTGATTCCTCTATCATTATGTTACAATACATGAATTTATATATTTTAGAGTTTCTACATGTTTCCTAACATAACATGAACCCTAATAAATCCTAGCTCAAAAACTCTCCAGACTAACCCACATGAGATTGCGCTCATCCAAGCCCATATACACCCATGATTTGATCTAATCTCACCCCCATGAATCCAAACCTAGCCCATACATGAATTAGCCCCCTTAAGACCCAAATCTCTGGATCTCAAGACCCGTAGAGGGCCAAACCTCCACCCTAGAACCAAATCAGTCCTAGTCCTTGGATCCAAACTGATCTTAGACTCATTGAGCCAACTCCATAGCTCAACTCCTAACCTTCTAAGGCTTAGGAGCACCACACCTATGCCTACACCCATGGTGGTGGAGGGCGCGACTTCAAAGAGTTGTTCAAAGGCAAAGTGAAAGACTTGCAATAGTAATATGGAGTTAGAGGTTGGCAATACATATTGATTGAAGAAAATTGTGGTGGTATGGTCTGTGTAGGTATGTGATGATATAAAATTTTCCCTGACTCTATCCTCCACCAATGCTATAAGCCTCGAGTCTATCATTGCTATTTGTATAAACCTCCAAGGTCATGCAGCCACTTATCAAGGGATTACTAAAGCATACCCTTGATCTCTATTGTTGTATAGTTTTCATTAAGGGATTACCAAAGTATATTTTTGGGATTATCAAAGCAAATTCATGGGATCCATTACTGCTGCTCCCTAGGTGCGATTGAGGTTGATTGATGCGAGCTCGATGGACACAAATCTTATACAAATTGGATCTGCAAAAAAAGTCTCCTGACTGGAGTTATTTCTGACGAGGACCCTGCAATGCTCAAGTTAGGTGGAAGATAGACAATAATGAAAGCGAGAAGAGAAACTTGAGCTTACCTGGAGTTCTTAGTCCTCTCTATTTATGTAGAAAGATAGGAGGCTATTTTTGCGATCTGCGGCAGTTGAATCCACGAAGATCTCACTCTGTGTGGTGAGCAAGGCCAAGGTAAGCTATTTGTTGGTTGTTTAAAATAGAGTGTCATCGTTGTTAGGATTTGGGGTGGACCTTATGCGTAACCACCATTGGACATCATGGATGGGCACAATTTGAATTTTCTCCTCTGTCAAGTCTAGGAAGGATAGGTCAGTCATAACCGAAAAGGCCTAGTCCCTAGCATGTACTGAGATCAGTGTCTTACCCCTGTAATAGGATCCGTTAAATCTACAAGACTATATAGCCACTTATGAAGAAATTATCAAAGCATATCCTTGAGATCTGTTATTGTATAAAAGATTACCAAAGCATATTCTTCGGATTACTAAAGTATATTTTTGGGATTACCAAAGGTTATTTGTGGGATCTATTAAATCTCCAAGATTATATATGCACTTATCGATTATCAAAGTATATTCTTGGAATCTATTATTTTATATTTCTATCTTTTTTATCTATTACTATTGTAAACAACTATATAAATATGCTATAAATTAAAGAATATATAAACCTCCTTGCCACAATGAATTAAGAGAAACTTTTTATAATGCAATTGCCTTTCCCGTGGTATCAATCATCTCTTGCACTTTCTCTAGCCATCTCTTACAAGTTCTATTCTTTTTTTCCCCTTCAATCTTATTAAAACTAGCTTTTTTGATGAGATTGTCTTTAACTTTTGCCATGGTTGTGCCAAGCACTCTTCCCTCAATTGCCATCCAACTTAATAGAGATAAATTTATCACCTAAAAGGCATGCATTTAACCTCTTCTCACCACTAACCAATTGTGGGATCTTTTTGGTGGATTAGTTTTTCCTCCACCACCAATAATTGTTCACATTGCATGATGGCCAGTAGCACTAAAACTAGTTTGGTCGGTTCAATTTTAAGTGATTGTTTCAAACCGAACCGATGTTTCAGTTTAAGAGGTTTCTAAAATTGAATATTTGACTAAATACAATCAGTTTCTTCAGTTCAGTTTGTATCGATTCAGTTTGTTCATATAGTTTTTTCAAGTATTCGGATAGTTTCAATGATTTTTCAGTTCAAGTGGGTTGGGTGGTTTAGTTTATATTTTTTATTTTTTTATTCTAATTTGTAATCAAGTCAAATTTGGCCCAAATTGGATCGACATAGAGTTAAATCAACATTTCAAATTTTTAATTCATATAAAGTACAAAGTCTAACTTTGAACAAATAAGAAAGTCCTAATTAATAACTCAATTGGAAGCCTATTTAATTGTAAAATAACATAATCAAAACTTAAATTAAAATGATACTACTGTAACCAATAATGCTATTGTGACTACTCTTCTTGGGAGAGGAAGGGTCATGAGTGGAAAAATAAAAGTGAGAGACTTAGGATATTCCAAGCGATGGGAATGTAAAATGTGTAACATTAGTGTATATATAAATATATAAAATGATATCAATTTAATTTCAGTTTGTCGGTGCAGTTTGGTTTCAGCGGATCATATAAATTAGTAAATCGATAACCAAATTAAAATTTTATTTTTTCTATTTTATTCAAATAAACTGAACCAATTAAACCATCAAACTACCATATTTGGTTCGATTTGGATTAGGTTAGATGGTTTAGACAGTTTGAACAGAATTTTTTATAACCCTAGTGGCAAGGTTGAGAAAACTATATCAAACCCTACATATAAGTTTGGGCTACTTTGCAATCAAACTGCTTTGGCATGGCTCTTGAATAACATCTTAGATGTGATGACGACTCATATTATCAGATTGTCTTGTGCATATGATGTTTCGGTTGCTCTTAAATAGCTTTATGCCCCTCAAAGAGAGGCATGATATAACATACTTATGACGAATTTTCATGCCCTTAATAAGGACTTTTCTCTATGAAAAATTACCTACAAGAAATAGAATAATCTTGAATGATCTAGATACTATTAATCTACTAGTGGTGTCATACCCCAAATTTGAGATTGTGAGCTAGAGATCATAGTAACCACCGCATATTCTTAAAAAATTCTTCCCACAAACATGCAAAGTATCTCTTCATGATATCATAAAACAATAGTGGAATAAATAATTAATAAATTAAGTTCAAAATTTAACTAACTGTGGTCAACTTTAATCTCTCACGAAATCTAAAAATATTCAAAGGATCTTACAATAATTAAACATCGAATAATAATCATTTAAAATATAGAAATAAATCTAAACTTTGTTGATACCACTGAATCTCACCTGTAAACTCATTTTAAAAGTAGTACCAATGTATCTGAATTTGAAAAAGAAAGAAAAAATAATGAGCTCAATAATCCAATAAATAATGAATATGTTAACTAGATAATTCATATGACAATATAGGATATGATAGTCAAAAAAAATTATCATTAATCAATATAAAAACATAATCAATTTTATTTTCAGAACATGAATCCAATAATTCTAATATCTTCCAAAATTCATATGCATAATCATAACCATGATTCAAAATTAATTATATTTGATAATTTGATTCAAAATAAATTTCATTCAACTGATCGGACTTTAACTATGATCATACTTATATCTTGTGATGGGGTTGGAATTCCATACTTATACTCTATGGCTAGATTGAAATACAATACTTATTGTTAGATTTTCTACAGATATTAGTGCATGTAGATTTTAAATTTTTTTTTAAATTTAAAATACAGTAAAAAATTAGATTAAAATAATTTTAATCTAAGTATGCATTCATCATATGAAAGCACCTATGGATCTATTTCATATGCTAGAATTTAACATAAACTGATTTTAGAATGAATAAAGAAAAATATGTAATCAATTCACATATCTGAAGCACTTTCTCTTTGCTTCAAATCTGTAATAAGAGATGAATCCAATTCAATCTCTAGATCTGGGATTAAGCAGGTTCTGAATCAGCAGTACAAACATTCTACCCTATGGATATCCATAGGATCAATCTGGATAAGCTCCTCTTGATATATTTTACTTGAACTCAAAATCTGAATAGATTTGAACCAAACCTGGATAGGGATCAATCCTTGAACTCTTTTTGATCTTTCTTTTTTGATTCTTAAAGAAGTCAAAAATCTTTCTTAATCCCTCAACTAATCAAGAAGAACTACTATCAAAAAGTGGTTATAACTAACTTCCAACAAACTTGAGAGAAAGAAGAAGAAACCAAGAATCTAGGCACCAATACTTGACACCAAGCAATAAGTTGCCACCCACTTCTCTCTAAGATCCAAAAGGAGGATGCCTAGAGAGAGAGAGTGTGGGCTAGAGAAAGAAAGAGGAGGGGAGGTGTTGGGCATAGTAAAGATGGTGGTAAGGATGAGAGAATAAGTGATAATTAGAGAGGTAGGGCTAGGATCCTTTAAATAGATAACATAAAGGTATCCTAATCAAATTAGGATCCCGCCTCTTAATCATATGAGAAGTCCTAATCTAAAATTTCTTGGACCAAGTAAAAGAGGTGCCACCCATCCTTGACCCATGCCCACACCCAATGCTAGGCGTCCCATCATATGGGATCCAATTAAATGATCTCATATCAGTCCACATGGTTTCATAACTTCACTTCAAGGGTTCTTGATTAAATCAAGATGAATAAAATCAAGAAACTCTTTCTTGATTTAATCCAAGCCATAAATTAAGCATCCAACCATTGAAGATCATTGAATCAAATTTAATTAGGTTCAAATCAAGTGTAAAAATTTGTTAAAGCTTGTCATATAAGCAAACCAACTATAAGAGAAATTAGGTTCACCCAGGTGCTAGCAAGGTTAACATGAATCCAATAAGATTTTTTTAAATCCATATAAATTGATACTTCATAAGTCTAATTTAACCAATCTAAGTCTTTTTTCCTTTAATGTGTGATCCTATAGGTTCAATTCTGTTTGGTAGTAAGATATACTATGATCTCTATTACAGGTATCACTGAAATTTTTTTCAGTGGGTCGAAACAGTTTCACTCTAACTCGACAAGAATTATTGATTCAGAATGATCCTATTGAGCTCTCACAATCCACCAGTGACATCTAGCAATATATAGTGGCAATCCAGCAAAATCGAAATAGAACTTCTAGGTGTAGTTAATGTATAATATAGTCCCTCTATTGTGAGTCCCGACTAGATGGTAGGTCATGGATAAATCATCAAATCTTATCATCAATTATATGATAGATTCGATTAGCTTAAGTCCAAAAGTGATTCTAAATGAAAATTCTTTTTCATCAATCACACTGCTATGGCCATAGACTTATGAACTCAGCTTCTCAAATCTCATAAGACTACTCTTTTTTATCAAGATCGATAGATTCCATCTAGATGTACACTTTGCTCTCACAGCTCAACCAACTGAAGCTAACATCCACTACAAAAATTCATAATTGAGTTAATGCTTATGTATTGTCAACTACAGCTGTCTTACAATGAGCAACTGAGACACCATAGATCAAAGAATCAGTCACACAACTACAGCATCGAAATGATCACTGACGATTGGATAGAAATCTATGTGATCTTTTTTATGATCACGCTCAGTACTAGTTCTTTAACAACTATCCACACTTGTCACTCAGTGTCTCTACACTGTAGATTAGAGACTCATCTATCTTGAAGAAAATAAACTATGCACTAGTCTATTTGGATGGATCACCATTTTTATGACTATCTTATAATCGAGAATAATTTAGAAATTGATCATACGTGCCTCTAATTCTCAACAGTTGAGAATATATATCGTAACATCAATTTCAAAGATGATTCAAGTAAACATAAGACTTGAATGAAAAAAAAAATTTACCTTTTATTGATTAAATCAATTGTTTGAGTATAAATTTATGTTATAAAATGAATAATATGTCAGCCAACTATTGACTTTTAAGACATACATCTAACAATCTCCCACTTGGATTAAAGCCAATTGGCCATTAATCTAAGCCCCATCTTCTCATGGTAAGCTTTCATTTTTAGCTGGCTCAACTGCTTTGTCAGTGAATTTGTCATGTTATCCATGAAGTCTACTCTTTGCACCTCGATATATTACTTCTCGAGGTAGTCGTGTATGATATGAAATCGTCTCCCAATGTACTTAAATTTTTTATGAGATCGGAGCTTCTTAGCAAGTGCTATGGCTGCATTGTTGTCGTATTACAGTGGTATGGCATCTAATGTCGTTGCACTAAGTTTCATGGTAAACTTTTTGAACTAGAAGCCTTCTTTTGTAGCATCTGAAGCGACGACATATTCAACCTCTGTGGTCGAATCTACGATGATGCTCTACTTGAAATACTTTCAGTTGATTGCACCATCATTGCAAATGAACACATATCCCGATGTATACTTTCTATCATCAGGATCCGACATAAAGTTTAAATTTATATAATCCTCAATCTATAATTCAGGTGCTCCTCCAAAGATCAAGAACAAATCCTTAATCTTTTGTAAGTACTTAAGGATGTTCTTTACAGCTATCCAGTGCTGATTGTCTAGATTCGACTGATACTTACTCGTGACATTCACAGTAAAGATAATATCGGATCGAATACATAGTATAGCATATATGAGGCTTCCTATCATCGAAGTATAAGGGACCCCACTCATGCGCTCGATCTCCTCAGAAGTGGTTGGACACATCGTCTTGGAGAGTCGAATACCATACCTAAAGGATAAAATTTTTTTTTTGAAATTTTTCATACTGAACCGCTTCAGCATTTTTTCTATGTACAGCTTTCGTGACAGACTAAGCATCATTTTAGATCTATTTCTATAAATTTTTATCCCAAAGATATAGGATGCTTTTCCTAGATCTTTTATGGAAAATTCTTTAGACAACCAAGTTTTGATCGAGGTCAGCATGGGAATATCATTTTCAATAAGGAGGATATCATCCATGTATAGTACGAGGATGACAAGCATGCTCGCATCATCGAAATAAAGATTTTAGCTTCGAGAAGTTTGCTTTAGTCTATAACTGGATCTTTGTAGCTTGTAGACTCGATGATCACTATCACCAGACGTAAAATCCAGAAATTGCTCCATATAGATATCTTCCTCAAGATATTCATTCAGAAAATAATTTTCACATCATCTTGTTAGATGTGTACCTTAGAAGCCAATTTTGGCTGACACATATCTTTCTCTAGTGCATATTTTGTACTTGATGGGCAGTCTTTATAACTAATCATGTCTTTTGTGTCCATGATTTATCTTAAAAATTAATAAATATGATTTTGTATATTCTTAAGGTGTTGAAAATTTGAGACATACATCATTAGTGGTTAATTTTTAAATGCTCTCGATCGAATGATCGTCACGGAGGATAATGATTAATCTATTCAAGATCGATGCACGGATCACCTTTCTTTAGAACAAATGAGTCTCGAATCTGCGATATAGAAATACTGAAGAGATAATATGGGTGGTTGTTAAAGAATAACTTGCACTGAGTGTGACCAATATGAAAAATTACTTGGATATCTACTCACTCGTCAGTGATTTTTTCGATGCTGTAGTGGTGTGACTGGTATTTTGACCTGCGGTGTGTTGGCTATTCATAGTGAGACTACTTAGTTTGACTGTATATTTTTTTGATCCCTAGCCATTCGGATCCTTGCTATGTATGTTGGTTATTGTAGGTTCAAGTTTGCTGTTTGGAGTAGGATGCACCTAGATAGAATCTATCGACCTTGATAGAAAAAAAATCCTATGCGATTCGAAAGACTGAGTTCAGAAAATTTCTGGTCAGAGTAAGTGTGAATACTAAAAAAAATTTTTATAAAATTTATAAATGAACTCGAGTCGAGCCAATTTAGCATATGACTGATGATGGAGTTTGACGAGTTCTTCATGATCTCTATCAAGTCAGGACTCATGATAGAAAGATTGTATCACATGATAACTACACCCAGAGATTCACTTTTTTATTTTGCTGAGTTGCCAGTACATGCTGCTAGACGTCATTGGTGGATCATGAGAACTCACTAAGATCATTTTTGGATCAACGATCTTTGTTGAGGTGAGTTGGAATTGTTCTAGCCCAACGAAAAGAGTTTTGATGATACTATGATGGAGATCACGATACATCTCACTACCAGATAAAATAGAATCTGAGGGGTCATATACAAAAGGAGCATGACCTGATCAATGACTTGGATCATATTCGAATTATCAATTAGATTGATAGTTTGAATTTTGAAAACTTCTAATTTGTAATCGTTACAGTTTAGGCAGCTGCTAATTGTTAGCGCAGAGACTTAATTGTAAATGTTATAATTTGTTTGAGACTGATTAAATTATAAATTAAATTTTAATTAATTTTAATTAATTTTAATTAAATTATATTTAATTTAATTTAATATTAATTAAGTTTAATTATCCAAATCAGATTTGGATTACAAGCTTGATTGGATCAAGCTTGATAGCCTTTCGAATTCGACTCGATTCGGACTCGATTTGAATCTGATTGAGATCAAATTTAAATCAGATGAATTATAATTCAGAGAGCCCAAGTTTCTTGGGACTCTTTCTTCAAAATTTATGAAAAGAAAGGGAGGGAGTGCATGAAGACATGCCCCCTTTTGTTTTCACGTGCATGAAGGAGAGGGGGCGCCAACTTGGGACTCTTTCTTCAAAATTTATGAAAAGAAAGGGAGGGAGTGCATGAAGACATGCCCCCTTTTGTTTTCACGTGCATGAAGGAGAGGGGGCGCCAATAGTTGGTGCCCCAGCTTATCTGGTATTCTTTCCAATTCAATTTTTTTTTATTTAAATATAATTCAAAATAGGATAGAAATATATCTAATTGGGGTATAGAAGAAGTTTTTTGTGATAAAAAAAAAATAGAGAAAGGAGGGCATGTGCTAATGGTGTGTGTGAGAATATTCCTTTTATCCATTGATTTGGATTTGAATGCCTTAGATTAAAAGGGATTAGATCTCTTGGGCATTAAGAAGGGTTTGGGTGTGAGATATTTGTGGGTTGATGCGACAAAAAATAAAAGGAGGGAAGTGGCGTGTGTAAGAAAAAAAGAGGATCTTCTTTCTTACTGCAAACATCCATCCAACGCCTCCTTTCTTTCTTTCCTTCATCCCCAATGCCCAGATCTGATAGATGATCAGATCTAAGAGAAAAGAAGAGAGAAAAGAAGAGAAGAAGAAAGATTCTTCTTCTCTTCATGATGATCTGATTTAGATCTCGTCGGATCTGCACGAAAGAGTTCGCGCAGCGATCTTCTTCTTCAAGATCTAGAAGAAGAGATCTAGATCCAAGGATGAGAAGCAAGATCTGCAAGGTGCTAGTACAACGATAATCTCGGTGCTCTGATCAGGCATCTCTGTGTGGATACCAGTAGAGATCGGATGCATGTACAGCTATGATCAGAACTCCGGACATCTACGGAATCCAAGGTATGAAGATCTGATCTCTGTTTGTTTTTCTAACCGTTTGTTTTCTTTTTCAGATTTCAGAATATGGTTAAATATTCATATCAAGATCTTTACTACAATTTTTAGATCAGATTTGGTACATGTGTGATTTAAAAATATTTAATTATTTATTTTTACTACTTAGATGTTTAAAAAATTTTTGATTGACACATATGAAACTGTAGTGATTTTCTAACAGTGGTATCAGAGCAAAGATTCTGATACAAACATAAAATCTCTTTATTGCTCCAAAAATTAATTTTGATGATCACAAACCATTCGAAGAGACTACTAATGAGTTTTTTATATTTGAAGATTATTTTTATAATATTTCAGATAGTCCAAGAGATTGGGTTTGAAAAGATTCACCAAATATACCAAAAGTTGAAATTTTAGCAAGTTGGTGAAGTTTTAAAGGTTTTTTTGAGAGTGTCCAAACTGATTTGAATTCATTTGAGAGTGTTTGAATGAGTTCTGATAAGTTTCAAATCTTAAATATATGAAAAATTGGGTTAGAACATGATGGGATGACCCACATGGGTCATCCCTTTCTGTTGGCAGCTGGTACACAGTATTTTGGATCATGACACATTGTGAGATGACCCACCTGGGATGCCCCCTGAGACCCTGAAATGAAAACACAAAGTAGGACTTTTTGTCTGGCCATTTGGGATGCCCCATGGGACGTCCCAATGCCAGTGGGACGTTCTATTTCTGCGAGCATGCGTAATAGTTAATTTTCAGCCTATTTTTGATGCATTTAATATACATTAAACACACTCCAACGGCTCTAAACCAACTCTAAGACATTCTCAAGAGTAAATGATAACTATAAATACTCTATTTAAGTAAAAAATTACAAGATTTTTGCAAGCTCAAAGATTAAATCCAAGAAAAATTATTTTCAGCTAAAAGAGAGAGATTGAAGCATTTAAGCACCTCACCAACCACTCTCCAGCAGCAATCAAGTGTGGAATTCATTAAGAATGTACAGCAAAAATTTTTACCCCTTAAGCATTGTATTTCTATTGCTTTTATTGTGTGTATTTAAGGAGTTTGTGTGCTGAAATTTGTATACTTTATTTTTCTCAAACAGTTTTTGGGTGTTTGAGTTTTGGAGGGTTTCAAAACTCGTTTGGGTTGATCCGAACCTTGAATCAGAGTGTTGAGGGTTGGCTTATAGCCGAAAAATAAGTGTTCTTGCTTGGAAGGCAAGGATCAGAGGTGTTCGACGTGGTGTAATCCATTGTTATCCATTTAGTGGATTAAATTCTCATGTAGGAATTTGGGGAGTGGATATAGGTGCAAAGTTGACACCGAACCACTATAAATCTTTTGTGTTTATTGTGCTTGCCTCTCTTATCTTGTTCTTTGTGCTCATTAGTTGTTTACTTCTTATTTGTGTTTGATTTTGTTTCTATTGCAAGTTGATACACTTTACTCTTCACCTTGGCACATTGCTTAAGTAGTTCAATCTTTAAAATTTTAAAATGACCCAATTCATCCCCCCTCTTGGGCTCCATATCTGGGCAACAAGTGGTATTAGAGCTCGATGCTCTAGTTCTTGCTTGATTTAATCATCAAGAGCTAAAGATCCATGGCAGCCCAATTTGATCCATCCCTATCCGAGGGGCAATCCACAAACCGACCTCTACTTTTCAATGGGTCAAACTACACCTATTGGAAAGCTCGGATGAGAATTTTTATTCAAATACTTGACTATGATATGTGAGGTGTCATAGTAAATGGACCACACACACCCATCAAATTGATTGATGGCATATCTATCTCTAAGTCAGAAGGTGAATACGATGATTTTGATAAGAAAATAGCTTAGCTCAATGCTAAAGCCATGAATATTTTATATTATATTTTGGATGTGTTAGAATTTGACACCTCGAGATTTAGCCCATATTGAGCCCACAGCGAGGTTCGCGGCAAAAAAATAGAGTCCAATGAGATCAAGATCGCTCCAAACGGAGCTCGGATGGAGGAGATACGAGCTTTTGAAGTCAGCATGAGATCCATGACGGCGGAAGACCGCTAGCGGTCGGTGGCGGGCCGACGGAGTAACGGCTGCGTGCGGCCCAGGCGGGGCCAACGTGTGGGATGCACGACCCAGGCACGTGGCCCAGGCGTGTGCACGGCCCATGCGGGCGGGCGGCCCAGCTGGGCGCACGGCCCAGGCGGGCGCGCGGCCCCAACCCAGAAGCCTTGCCTAGGCCCTGCACCCTGGTCCACTGTGGACCGGGCGGTCCACGGCTGGGCTTGTGGACCGCATGGGCGTTTCTCATGCATTTCTCGCGGTCCACGATACTATTCTTTGGATCGGAGCACGATCGGATGGCGTGGGTGGCTTTCGATCTTGATCCAACGATCCAGGGGGTTATTTGGCTTTATATTGGACTCCTGATCCCTCTCTAATCAGGTTTACGCCCTTTAAATAGGGCTGATCGGTGAAACAGAGTGCAGGTGGTCAGGTTTTGCTAGAGGATGCACCGTACGGAACCCCAGAGAAGAAAGGGAGGCTGAAGCGCTGAGAGAGTAGGAGCAGGAGGCTCCTGGACAGCGGACGTCAAGCACTTTAGGGGTTCAGGGGGTCTTCCAAGAGAGAGAGCTTTTGTGAGGAAAACTTATAGCGAGAGAAAAATTAAGTATACGAGGGTTGAGGGTGAGATCTCCTCTTATAATTTTTTTTTTATAGTGAAGTTTGCATGCCCTATGGAAGCGAGCCCTTTTGTGGCTGATCCATGTATTTTGATTATTTTATTTTATTTCTTCTTTCTTCCTACTGCATCGTGTGGTATTAAAAAGGTCTTGGAAGGTGGTGTCCTAGCTAGAGATCCACCCAATAGGATGCTAATGAATTTAATCGCATTTCACATACATGTCTGCTAAAGAAATTTGAAATAGGTTAGAAGTCACACACGAAAGCACAAACCAAGTAAAAGAATCTAAAATCAATATGCTTGTATACAACTATGAACTGTTTAAAATGAAACCTGAAGAATCAATAACTCAAATATTCACTCGGTTCACTGACATCATAAATGGCTTAAAAAGTCTTAGTAAATATTACTCTAACAGTGATCTTGTGAGAAAAGTACTCAGATCATTATCAAGATCATGGGAAGCGAAAGTCACTAGAATCCAAGAGGCCAAGGACTTGAATGTTCTACCATTGGAGGAACTACTTAGATCTCTCATGACCCATGAACTGACCATGAAGCAGTACATTGAAGAGAAAACCATGAGAAAGAGGACTATAGCCCTCAAGTCAACAACCTAAGAAGAAGATGACTCAGAAAAATCAGACAATAGTGAAGAAGATAAGGACTTGACCCTGATTACTAGAAAATTCAGATGATTCATGAGAAGAAAAAGACAAGGGACCAAGAGAAAGCCACCAGCTAAGGGGGAGCCAAGTAAAGAGAAAGAAAAAGAGCAGCCCATAATTTGCTATGAGTGCAAGAAGCCTGACCACTTCAGATCAGAATGCCCTCAGCTCAAAAAAGATCAAAAGAAGTTTAAGAAGAAGAAGGTCATGATGGCTACATGGAGTGATAGTGACAACTCCACCACTGATGAAGAAACCCAAGAAGAAGCCAACCTGTGCCTTATGGCACATGAAAATGAGGTATCATTTGAAACTCAACCTGAATTTACTTATGATGAATTATTAAAAGCTTTTCATGAACTCTTAAATAACCTAAAAGAATTAGAAATTAAAAATAAAAATCTAAAATCAAGAAATCATGAATTAAGTAAGAAAAAAAAATTGATAAAAAAAATAAAGAATTAGATCTAAAGAATTAATCACTAATAAAAGAAAAAGATGAACTCTCTAGTCAAAATAAAACTCTTATAAAAGAAAATCAAAAACTAAAAGAAAAAATATCAAAGTTAAAATCTATAGTTAACAAATTTACTTTAAGTTCAAACAAACTTCAGATGATTATTGACAGTCAAAAGGCTATATATGATAAAGCAGGACTTAGCTACAACACTCTAAGAAAATAAAAATCCTTCAAAAATATTTTTATCAATGAATCCACAAGAAATTTGTCAAATATTACTTGTTTTAAATATGGTATGGTAGGGCATAAAGCATATATATGTTCATCAAATAAATTTAATGGTAGAAAGGTTAAGAAAATATGGATTTCTAAAGGAACCATTGTGACTAACCCCAAAAGACCCAAGTTAGCTTGGGTATCTAAGGTTAAAATTTGATCTCATGTGTGCAGGTGTGTCTTGCATCCCAAACAACAAAAAGAAAGTGGTATCTTGATAGTGGATGCTCAAGACATATGACAGGTGATGAATCACAATTCATCACATTGGAAGCCAAGAATGGAGGAATGGTCACCTTTGGAGATAATGGCAAAAAAAATCATCGATGTCGGTAACATTGGTATCACTCCCTTCACTTGCATTGAAAATATTTTACTTGTAGATGGTCTTAAACATAACCTGTTAAGTATTAGTCAATTGTGTAATAAAGGTTATAAAGTAGTTTTTGAATCATCTATATGCATTATAACTAGTCCCACTGATGCTAGCACTAGATTCATTGGACATAGATATGGCAATATTTACATGATTGATTTGGATAATCTCTCTTTACAAAGCATGCAATATCTTATGGCCATGAATGCTAAAATTAATGAGACTAGTTGGCTTTGACACCGTAAGCTTGCACATATTAGTATGCACACACTTTCTAAAATCATTAAAAAAGATTTGATTTTTGGTTTGTCAAAAATTAATTTTGATAAAGATAAAATATGTGATGCATGTCAATAGGTAAACAAACAAGAGTTTTCTTTAAATCTAAAAATATTGTTTCAACTTCTAAACCTCTAGAACTCTTGCATATAGATTTATTTGATCCTACAAGGATAACTAGTCTAGAAGAAAAAAGATATGATTTTGTAATCATTGATAATTTTTCATATTTTACTTAGATTTTATTTTTAGCTTCTAAGGATGAAGTATTTTTTGCATTCTCTAAGTTTTACCGAAAAATTTCAAATGAAAAATGTTTATCAATTATTTTTATTCGAAGTGATCATGGAACTGAATTTAAAAATAAAGACTTTGAAAAATTTTATGATGAAAAAGACATAAATCATAATTTTTCAGTACCTAGAATACCACAACAAAATGGAGTAGTTGAAAGAAAAAATAGAACACTAGAAGAAATGGCACGTACCATACTATGTGAAAGCAAGCTCCTAAAGTACTTTTGGGCAGAAGCAATTAACACAACATTTTACATTCTAAACCGTGCCTTAATAAGACCTATTTTAAAGAAAACACCTTATGAAATATGGAAGGGTAGAAAGCTTAATATAGGTTATTTTTATATTTTTGGTTGTCGGTATTTTATTTTGAATAATGGCAAAGATAGCTTAGGTAAATTTGATGCTAAATCTGATGAAGCTATCTTTCTAGGCTATTCTACTTCTAGTAAAGCTTTTAGAGTATTTATTAAAAGATTACTAGTAGTGGAAGAGTCAATTCATATTGTTTTTCATAAAACTAATGACCTTCCATCAAGGAAGAGAGAGGGTACTGATAATGCAGGTATCATAGAAGATGCAATGAAGGAGCTCACCCTAAATGACTCGGATCAACAAAATAAGGTTTAGATGGATGAAAAAGCTGAGGAAAAAAATATCAATGATCAGAACATTCAAGAGCAACCTCAAGACACGGGTAATCTTCCAGGAGAATGAAGGTATATCCACAATCATCCTAACGAATTAATAATTGGTGATCCGACACAAGGTATAAGAACTAGATCTTCACTTAGAGATATTTATAATTATGTAGCTTTTGTTTCTCACTTAGAATCTAAAATAATAGATGAAGCTGAAAAAGATAATAACTGAATAATTGCCATGCAAGAAAAATTAAATCAATTTGAAAGAAATAATATATGGACACTAGTTGCAAGACTGAAAAATCATCCAATAATAGGAACCAAATGGGTATATAAAAATAAATTAGATGAAGATAGAAATATTATAAAAAATAAAACAAGATTAGTTGCTAAAGGATATAATCAATAAGAAAAAATTAATTTTGATAAAATATTTGCTCATGTTGCTAGACTAGAAGCTATAAGAATGCTACTTGCTTTTGCTTGCTTTATGAATTTTAATTTATTTCAAATAGATGTTAAGAGTGCTTTTCTAAATGGTTATATTGCTGAAGAGGTTTATGTTGAACAACCCCTTGATTTTGAAAATTATAAATTTTTAGATCATATATTTAAATTAAATAAAGTATTATATGGATTAAAATAAGCTCGTAGAGCTTGGTATGAAAGATTAACTAAGTTTTTATTAGAAAATAATTTTTCAAGAGGAAAAGTTGACACTACTCTTTTTATAAAAAGAAAAGATAAAAAAATTCTAGTCGTACAAATATATGTTGATGATATTATATTTGGATCTACTAATGAAAATTTATACCAAGAATTTGCCAAGCTTATGCAAGGAAAGTTCGAAATGAGCATGATGGGAGAACTCACATTCTTCCTCGGACTTCAGATCAAATAAATAAAGAAAGGGATCTCAATCACCCAAAGAAAGTACACAAGAGAGCTTTTAAAAAAATTTAAAATAGAAAGCTCAAAAATTATAAGTACCCCTATGACCCCTTCCTATAAATTAAAAAAGGATGAGCATGGTAAAAGTGTTGATACAAAACTTTATAGAGGCATGATAGGATCTTTATTATATCTGACTGCAAGTAGACCTGATATAATATTCAGTGTATGTATGTGTGCTAGATATTAATCAAATCCTAAAAAATTATATTTAAATATTGTTAAAAAAATTTTTAGATACTTAAAAGGAACACAAAACTTAGGTCTTTGATTTTCAAAATAATCATCTGTAGACTTAATAGGTTTTTCAGATACTGACTTTACTGGATGTAAACTTGATAAAAAAAGTACTAGTGGAACTTGTCAATTTCTAGGAGTAAACTTAATCTCCTGGTTTAGTAAGAAGTAAAATTCAGTGGCCTTGTCTATGACCGAGGCCGAATACATTACAGCTGAAAGTTGCTATACTCAAATCTTATAGATTAAATAACAGCTCATGAATTTTGACATTAAACTAAAAAATATTCCCAAGAAATATGATAACACTAGTGCCATCAATTTAATCAAAAATCTAATTCAACACTCTAGATCAAAATATATTGAAATTAGACATCATTTTATAAGAGAACATATTTAAAATAATGATATAATATTTGAATAAATAAATATCAAAAATTAATTAGCAGATATTTTCACTAAAGTCCTTAATGAAAATAAATTTTATAAAATTAGGAGAGAATTGAGTATCTTAGATCTTTCTATTTGAATTTTTATCATATTTTTGCCTCCAAAATACTTCTAAAAATTTCTAATTTTATTATCCTAATTTTGGGAGCCATCTATCATTTTTTGAGAATTTTTTAAGTTATTTAAAAATTCTTCAATACTATTCAGATACCTTCTTGGATTTTTATCCATTGAAATTTTTTATCAAAAATCACATCAAAATTTACATAGACCCTCCATGACCTTCTCAACTCGATGTCATCATTTTTTAATTTTTTTTTTAATTTTTCTCTTTATTTAAATTATTTTCTCCATTATCTGAAAGAGCCCTGAATGGAGCATCCTATGGGACATCCCATTCATGCGGGTAGGTCACTTATAAGTGAGCTCACCCGATCATTTTTTAATAGAATAGAGAGTTGGGATGTCTCAAATTCTAAATCTTCTCCTCTCCCTCTCATCCCAATCAAGAATCCACATCCTTGCTCTCCCAAAAATCTCAAAATTCCTTCAAACCAAAACTCATTCTTTTCAAATCCATCTTTCTCACGGGTCATTTTCAGTTTTCCCCAAATCTTCAAGCCTTAGCCATCAAATCTGTGGGAAATCACTCAAAAATCCTCTTCTTTTCTTTGATTTCGGTTCAATCCAACCCTTCTCCACTCTCTAGATCACTTTTCATCATCTTTTTGCATCATGGCCCCCAAGATGAGGATGTCGCAAAAGAGAAAGTCTATGAGATCCTTGGAGGCTAGAAAAGGAAGAAGATTGCTCAAGAGCCACCCCATGCTTCACCTCCTGTGACACCAAGTAACATCCCCTTGTCTGCTAGAAAAGTTGCATTGGGTAGGAATGTTGATTTCAAGTTTTTAAGGCAAGATGGATTTTCTATTGGGGAGAAGATGATTCGGCAAGGTTGGAAATTCTTTTTGAGCTTGTCCAAACCAGTTTACATAGATTTGGTGAAGAAATTTTATTCCAATCTGTTTTTCTCTAAGGGAGTCTTAAAATATACTATTAAGGGTGTTCAGATCATTTTAAATACTCCAAGACTAGGTAGATTGCTTCAAATGCCCTGTGAAGGTAGTTGTTTGGATGAACTACCTAAGAAAGAAGTTGGACTTAGGACCGTACTTGGAAGGAATGATGTGGAAGATTTTCTAAAAATTGAAGCTAAGAAATTGAGTGTGGAGATGAGACTGCTCCACCATATGGTTTTCAAAATTTTCTTCCCTAGAGGAAGAAGATATAATCTGATGACGGAGAGAGATATATGTCTCATACACCATGTTGTTTCAGAGTCTCTCCTGAATCTTTCATTTTTGTTGTTTGATGCTATGAGGGATGCCTTGAACAGGTCCAAGGCTCCCTTGCCCTATGGTATGACCCTCATAGTTATCTTTGGAGAGGATGAAGTCAGTTTTGATGGAGAGGCTGTTTGTTGGCTGTCATATACTGACATCTACAATAATCACTCTCTTAGGAGGATGGAATTTGTGAGAGTGGATGGTCGATGGGCTAAGAGTCGTACTGCAGAGGAGGATAGAGATGAGGATGAGGAGCATGCTGAGGGGGAGAGTCCATCTTCTCCTGTGCCCAGGTCGAGTCCAGTTGTTCACTTTATTTCAGAGCCTGAGGCAGGACCCTCGGTTAGAGTCCCCCCATCTAGTCATACCATGCCTACTTTCAGTTTGGGAGATGTTGATATAGGACAGCTAGTTGAGAGAGTAGCAGAGATTTTATCTGTTCAACTGCAGTGGTTTCATCAGCTTCTTCGGTCTCATCAGTTCCAGCAGCAGCAGTTTTAGGATCAGATTCTGTAGCAGCTCCATCAGTTTTAGCTATATCAGAAGCAGATTCTACAGTAGGTATAGCAGCAACCACAGCAGCCACAGCAGTTTCACCCTGCCTCTTCGAGTGCCTTCTCTGCTCTTTCATTGGATTCATCCATTATGCCACATATTTTCTCATTGATGGAGCTTTTATCAGACCTGAGCACTAGATTGAAGGGTGTGGAGAGCTTCCTTCTCAGATTTAGTGATAGGATTTTCGATATAGAGAGGAAGGTCAGACGGATTGTAGTCTCTCTCTCTGCTGGAGTGGATACATCGACTTCTTCTATACCACAGATGGATGACCTGGCTCGAGAGATAGAGAGACTCCACAGTCAGCTTCGTTCTTCTCTTGAACTACGTCAGACAGACATCAGAGACTCTAGAGACTTCCTATCTACTGATCTAGATGGGCTCCAAATTACTGTGAGGGAGATCTTATCCCAGCTTGATGCCATTAGGACTCAGCTTCAGTCTAGGCCCTCTGCATCTAGTGAGCCAGCCCTTGTTCAGCCTATTGCTTTCTGTCCTTCGACATCTTCCTCTCGGTTCAGACCCTTCGATCGAGGATGAGGCTGATCATGTCTCACCTTTCTTGATCTCGTACTCGATGCCCAGTCTCTCTGATTTTATTTTGTATTAGATTACTTAGTTATATTTTATAAATTGGATGTATCAGAGCTTTATGCTCTTTATGACTCTTGTAATCTTTATTTTGGTATATATAAATGAGGTTGTTTTTTTTCTACTCATGTCTCTTTGGATGAATGTGTATTATCATATCCCTTTGGTTGTATGAATGTTTATTATTGTCTCTTTAGATGAATGAATGCTTAGTATCACTTCTTGTTGGATGGATGAATGTGGTATCATGCTCTATTTTCTTAATACTTGATTTAACACCATGAATATCCTACTCTTCTTGTTTATTCCTTTTGATGATGTCAAAAAGGGAGAGAAATAATGAAACATAAAAAATATATAATAATGATAAAGGAGGAGAAATAAAGGTAAATAGAGAAAATCATACATTTGAGGGAAAGTATGAAAATGGTGTAGTTCTTAAAATCTTTTGAAAATCTTTTGCTCTTTTTAAGTTTTTTAATAATTTTTACTCTGATACAGTATTCTATACTAAATGGTAAAAGCTCTGATTCTGTTTTACTCATTTTTTTTAAAAAAAAATAGCTCTGATACTGATTCATAATTTTTTTAAAAAAAAACTCTGATACATCCATTTTTACATTCATTTTGATACTATTTGAAAATCTGCTCTGATTAACCTATTTATCTTAAATGCTCTACTAATCTTACTTTTGCACTGGTACCAAATTGACTTAATACATTCATTTTTGATTCTTGCTCTAATTGTCTCACTCTTTGATACTAGAATCAAAAATTTTTTTTTATACACTCTTTGTATAAGAAAGGGGGAGATTTGTTTTCAAATAATCAAAATAATCTAATCCATACAAGAAAGAAGAAGATTTTGATTGAATAAGGACAATCTTTAGAAATTCTCTAATTCATTCATAAATTGTTTGAGCTAAATGAGTTAATTCATTAAAGTTTGTATTTCACGACCCGCTATGATTGAACTCTTGGCATAGTTCTTCTAGTACTTCACAAATCCAAATTACTTGAGCTTTAAAGATATTTTTTTATGAACACTCAAATATTTTGTCATCATCAAAAAAGAAGAGATTGTTGCTCCAAAAATTGATTTTGATGATCACAAACTATTTGAGAGGACTGCTAATGAGCTTTCTATGGAGATTATTTTTATGATGTTTCAGGTAGTCTAAGAGATTGGGTTTGAAAAGTTTCATCAAATAAGCCAAAAGTTAAAGTTTCAGCAAGTTGGTAAAGTTTTGAAGACTTTTGAGAGTGTCCAAACTGATTTGAATTTATTTGAGAGCGTTTGGATGAGTTCTGGTAAGTTTCGAACCTTAAATGCATGAAAAACTGGATTAAAATATGATTGGACGACCCACTTGGGTTATCTCCTTCTGTTGCCAGCCAACACGCAATATTTTGGATGATGGCACGCTGTGGGACGACCCACCTGGGATGCCACATATAATTGGGATGCCCTATGGGATACCCCCCTGAGACCAAAACAGAAAGCAAGACTTTCTGTCTTGCCATTTGGGATGCCCCAATACTTGTGGAATACCCCATTTCTACGAGCATACGTAACGGTTAGTTTTCAGTCTGTTTTTGATGTATTTAATATGTATTAAATATACTCCAACAGCTCTAAATCAACTCTAAAATATTTTCAAAGGTGAATGGCAACTATAAATGCTCTATTCAAGTGGGAAATCACAAAGTTTTTGCAAGCTCAAAGATTAAATCTGAGAAAAGCTATTTTCAGCCCAAAGAGAGAGATTGAAGCATTTAAGCACCTCACTAACCACTCTCTAGCAGCAATCAAGTGTGGAATTCATTGAGAGTGTACAGCAAAGGCTTCTACCCTTTAAGTATTGTATTTTTATTGCTTTTATTGTATGTATTTAAGGGGTTTGTGTGCTGAAATTTGTATACTCTATTTTTCTCAAACAGTTTTTGGGTGTTTGAGTTTTGGAGGGTTCCAAAACTCATTTGAATTGATCCGAACCTTGAATCGGAGTGTTGAGGGTTGGCTTGTATCCGAAAAATAAATATTCTTACTTGGAAGATAAGGGTTGGAGGTGTTTGATGTGGTGTAATTCATTATTATCCATTTAGTGGATTGAATTTTTAAGTAGGGACTTGGGGAGTGGATGTAGATGCAAGGTTATTACCGAATCACTATAAATTCTTTGTGTTTGTTGTGCTTGCCTCTCTTATCTTGTTCTTTGTGCTCATTACTTGCTTACTTCTTATTTGTGTTTGATTTTGTTTCTATTGCAAATTGATATACTTCACTCTTCACCTTGACACATTGCTTAAGTAGTTTAATCTTTAAAATTTCAAAAAGACCCAATTCACCCCCCCCTCTTGGGCTCCATATCTGGATAACATCCTCAGATCTGAAATCTAATTTATAGAAATCAGATCTAAAGATTAGTTTGATGATCTACTCATTCTGAAATAAGATTATCCTGGCATAATCCTATTATGCTGAACGGTTGTCGTAGAACGATGTAGAACATCGATTAAGATTAGATCTGAATTTTTAACATACTGTAATATGATTATAGAATTATTTTAGATCTGAAATAAATTATAAATTATTCAGATCTAAAATTAATTTTAGATCTGAATATATTAATTAAGATTTAATTAGGATTTATTTTAGATCTGCATTTTTTTTTGCATGTATAGATTCATAGTTATTGTTCATATGTTTGACATGTGAAAGATAATTAGATCTGATTTTTAATTGATTACATATGTGATAAGTTAGATTTAATTCTTAATAGCTTAGTAATCGAATTGAGATAGTTACCGTGACCGTCCGGTCATAAGATGATGAAGGGATTAAAGTTTCTCTCTTATGACATGTAAGGATGTCGACTGTGATATTTTTCATGAAGATGAACAATAAATAAAAAATTATATTTGATATATATTTTAGATTTAAATCAGATTATATATGTATTTTTTATATATTTTAGATCACTAAATTATGATATTTGATATATTGTTTGACACACAATCTAAAACTTAATTTCTACAAAACCCTAGATCCAAAATTCTAGATCCAAAACCCTAGGCTCTGCTTGGATGAATACATGAAATTGTGACTGGTATGCCTGTGGAGTTGACTCGATTCTCAATTGGGTCGACTCAAGTTGTTGAGATAAGTTGACTCATTTTTATTGGAGTCGACTCGAGACCCTGATAGGTCGACTCATTTGCTGATGAGCCAACTTAATTGTGCAGGCTAGGTCTATAGATTTTTGTTTGTCTCAGTGTATGCCAAGTCACTGTGACAAGTCGATTCGTGTACCAGGATGAATCGACTCAATTTTACAAATAGCGATATTGTATGAGATACAATAAAATAGTTTAGAAGAGAAATTATTTCGAGATCTAAAATTAAACTCATGTACATAACATACTTAATTAAGAATTAAGATTTAAAATTAAAAGATCTAAAATTATAAATTTAAGATATAAATTTCAATACATAAAATATGAGCTTCGGGTATGGGTTAAATAAATTAGATTTAGAGACTAAACTACAACTAGGGTCATTGATTAGATCAGATTAGAACTCTTTTCGATTTTGAGTGGTTGATCAAACCTATTTAAGAGTTGGTTGGGATTAGGTCAAAGGGGCTCAAAATTGAATTTAGTTGTAGTTGGTCAAATTGATTCATATGTGATGTGAATTGATTAAGTCAAAATTGAATTTGGCCCAGCGGTTCGAGCCCGGATCTATAGGTTAACCAAATTAATTCTAATCAATCAATTTGGTGTCTAAGGCAAGTATTAGATGATGATTATTTAATTAGTTTTATTGTCTGACCTGGCCAATTCATTGGTGTCTAAAAAAAGCAACGGGGTGACCCCCACTCATTTTCACTTACCTGGCCATCTTGGGAGATTAAGTTTTGTATTATGTTACTTATTGACTCAAGTTCACCCATGCTTACTAGGTTGGTCAGACATAAAATATGCTGACCCAAATCAAATTAGTCATTACATCAGACGTATGTGACTAATTAGAAGAGATCTGAACCTAAATCTTCTCACTAAATATTAAGTCTACTGGTCTTTCACCATTGTAGAGATGCAGGTGCCTTTTCCGACGTTGATCGTTCTCGACTGGTTACAGTGGTTCAGTTGCATCGGGAAGGTATAATCATTCTATTGACATTAGATACCCCAGGATAAAGATGGGGTTGGATTCAATAACTGTTAGGTGAGGGACCCAATGACGGCTTTGCACTCGTTGGTGAACGGTAGGTCGGACTTAACTAAGAAATATGCCAATAGCTGTTAGGTGAGGCTACATGACTTAGAGATCAAATCGCTGCAACATACTTGGAGAAGCATCTGGACAAAGAGTTGTCCATACATTGGTATACATGTCATCAATAACTATTAAGTGAGATGTCATATATTGATGGAACCGCAGCATCCACTAGAATCATTTATCGTGTTAGGATTTTCGTTTCTCCACCCGAAGAGTGTGGAAGACTTGAAAAATTAGTGGAAGCTTTTATTTATTTTTAAAGTTCTTAGAACAAACTATTATAAGTATAATCATCTAATTAAAATTTTACTCTCTATGATCAATTCTTCAGCTTCCAATCCTCTAGCTCGAATCTTAGATATCAACCACTTGATCGAAATTAATTATATATTCTGGCCCAAAAATCTAAGAGTAGTTCTTAGCTTTTAGAAATTAAACCATATTTTTGATCAAGCTAACCCAATGTCATCAGCTTGTCCAATTCATGGTCAACGAGCTATACTTGATAAATGGTTGGACTTTGATAATTAGGTTAGATGCTATAAATTAGACTTCATAGTTGATGAAATCCAATATATGCATAAGGACATATAGACTATCAATGATCAGAGTCATACAGTTCATAAGATGTGTGATGGGTCCAGAAGGATATTGAAGAGCTTGAATAGCTCGACATGATCATGCATAAGAAATTACTAATGGATTTGATCCTGTAATTTCTGATTCATACGGATAGTTTATGAAACTATTATATGAATAAATATTATAGCACCTTAACTGAATTAATCAATATGCTGGTAACTAGGGATCTTGAAAAGTTTAGAGGTACATACCTGGAGAACCTAAAAAAATATTGACATGCCTTTGGAAAGTATGTCGAATTGCTCAAAATTAATCTTATAATTTTCTCTTTTTCATTAAACTCTAGTACATATTACGTACTTTAATATAAAGTCTAAGGAAGGAAGAGGACTGAGGAAAGTTGAAGTGACTTTTTTGAGTCAGCAATGGTGCAAAAGTTGTACTAGGCTGTGGGCACCTAATCTCGGTGATTATAGTTTGGATTTAGTTCATTACCATTTACATGGTGATGCATTTATAAACTTATTTGAGTAAAATAGTGATTGCCATTGGGTCTGAGAGATCCAAAATCAAATAACCTAAAGTATACAGATGGTTTCTTTGGCTAGGTCATGTATGAGAAGAAATGATTTGCCTACTAGAGAAAATGGACTTATTGATGGTTAAGTCATATCTAGTTTGTGAATCATCTCTTTGATGATTAATGATCAAGCTATCCTTTATGGGTTGAAGGAATAAGACCACTGAGATACTTATCCTAGTACACATACGATGTGCATGGCCCATTTGATGAGTCAGGCTAGGAGGTTATCACTACTTCATCACCTTTATCGATGAACAGTCATAGTATCGGTATATATGTGAGATATAAATCTGAAAGACTTTGAAAGGTTCAAGGGATTTAGATGTGAAGTAGAAAAGATAAATAAAAAATTTCTAAAGATACTTCAATCAGATCGAGGATGCAATATCAAATAGAAAATTTATCGAATACCTAAAGAGAATGGTATAGTTTCATGATAGAATTCTCTTTGTACACCTTAGCTCAACAATGTATATGTGAGGAGCAATGATGCTATATGAGATATGGTCCAGTCTATTTTGAATATCACTAATTTAACTATTATTTCTTTAAGAACGAGATTTAATTTCTGAAATTTAAATTAGGTTCTCTCTAAAGTTGGTTTCACCACACCATATGAGATACGATATGGTGGATAAGTTAGAGGAAGATCTGTGAGAGCTCGTTTATGGGATATCTCAAAAAGATTTGGGATGTCACTTTCTCTTTCTAGTGGTTCACAATGTAATTGTGAGTAATCTTATTATTTTTTTAGAAATAGTGGGAGGATAAACTCAAAAAAAAAATTTCTAAAGAACAACGAGTCACAGGACCTGTACAACCTATTTAAGATGAGCCAGTATATGTAGTAACTCCTTCACCTCATAGATCTAGTAGGATCTCTCATCCTTTAAAATGGTACTTGGTATTCTTACAAAGATTCAGAGAAAGTGTTTCTCAAGGAAGATTGAAAACATAGGTATAATCTCAAAAATCTACAATGATGTGATATGAGGAATTATGTAGTTACATGAAGGTCAGTGGGAGGGTCTCAGACTGACATCGATTATGATGTGGTTATATATAGAATATTTCTTTCAAAGATCTAGATCAAATATTTTGGAAATAAAGGTCTATAAGATAGATCCTAAAAGGATATTTGGTTTTCACAGATAAGTACATAGAAGAGGTACTAAAAGGGTGTAGTATTGAAACTTTCAAGAGAGATCTGTTATCCTCTTGAGCATAGGTGTATGCCATGCTATGTACTTGACTTGGTATATCTTGCTGTGAAAATCACGAGTAGATATTAGTCGGATCCAGACTAGGAGCATTGGATTGCTGTGAAAATATCCCAAAGTACTTGAGAAGTACTAAGGGATTATTCTTCATCTTTGAACAAGAGTTAAAGCTAAGAATAGGAGGATACACTAATACTGATGGTAGAATATCTACACAGCATATATTCTAGAGTTTTGTTGGTTCAATTTGTTGGAAGGATTTTAGGCAATCGACCAATGAAAGCTGAATATGCTATAGATGTGCAGGATGCATTCTGGTTCTTATGATAGTTATGGAACTTAATGTCATAACATTAGATACTATGACATTGTACTGTAAAGATAATGGTCCATAGCCATCGGTCTCACCAGAAGTCCATGCACATAGAACAAGGATATACGCGATTACCTCAAGTAGAAATACATGGAGGTACGGAGAGTAAACTCTACATAGAATGTGGTAGGCCCAACTCACATAGCCAGCTAAATACTGAAGCCTGTCTTCAGAAGATCGGGCTCAGGTATATGGCAGATTAGCTTTAGTGCAAGCGAGAGTTTGTTAGATGTGTGCCCTAGAGGTTAATCTTGGCTGACACATACATTTTTCTAAGGCATGTTTTATACTTGATAGGCAGTCTTTATAACCAATCATATCTTTTGTATCCATGATTTATCTTAAAAATTAACAAAGATGATTTTGTATATTCTTAAGGTATTGAGAATTTGAGACACACATCATTAGTGGTTAATTTCTAAATACTTCTGATCGAAGGATCGTCACGAAGGACAGTGATCAATCTATTCAAGACTGGTGCACGGATCACCTCCCTTTAGGATAAATGAGTCTCGAGTCTGCAGTGTAGAGACATTAGGTTGAGAATACGGGTGGTTGCTAGAGAACAACTTGCACTGAGCATGATCAACATAAAAAATCACTTGAATATCTACTCACTCGTCAGTGATTTTCTTGATGCTATAGTGGTGTGACTGATCCTTTGACCTGCGGTGTGTTGGCTATTCACAGCGAAGCTACTTAGTTTGACTGCATGTTTCTTTGGTCCCCAGCCATTTGGATCCTTACTGTGTATGTTGGCTATTGTAGGTTCAGGTTCGCTATTTATAGTAGGATGCACCTAGATGAAATCTATCAATCTTGGTAGAAAAAGAGAAGTCCTATATGATTCGTAAGACTGAGTTCAGAAAATCTCTCGTCAGAGTAAGTGTGAATACTGAAAAATAATTTCTACGGGATTCACAAATGAACTCGAGTCGAGCCAATCTAGCATATGACTGATGATGGAGTTTAACGAGTTCTCCATGACCTCCGTCAAGTTCGGATTCATGATAAAGAGATTGTCTCACACGATAACTGCACCTAGGGGTTCACTTTTTTATTCTGCTAGATTGTCACTACATGCTGCTAGACGTCACTAGTGGATCGTGAGAACTCACTAAGTTTATTTTCGGATCAACGATCTTTGTTGAGGTGAGTTGGAATCGTTCTAGCCCATCAAAAAGAGTTTCAAAGATACTATGATGGAGATCACGGTATGTCTCACTAGCAGATAGAATAGAACCTGGAGTATCACATACAAAAGGAGCATGACCTAATCAATGACTTGAATCATATTCAAATTATCAATCAGATTGATAGTTTGAATTTTAGAAACTATTAATTTGTAATCATTACAGTTTTGGCAGCTGCTAATTGTTAGCGCAGGGGCTTAATTATAAATATTATAATTTTTTTGAGACTGATTAAATTATGAATTAAGTTTTAATTAATTTAAATTTAATTTAATTTAATTAGATTTAATTTAATTTAATATTAATTGGATTCAATTATCTAAATCAGATTTATATTACAAGCTCGATTAAATCAGACTTGATAGCCTTTCGAATTTGACTCGATTCATATTCGATTTGAATCTGATTGAGATCAAATTTGAATCAGATAAACCATGACTCAGAGAGCCCAAGTTTCTTGAGACTCTTTTTCCAAAATTTATGAAAAAAAAGGGAGGGAGCATATGAAGACATGTCCCCTTTTATTTTCACATGCGTGAAGGAGAGGGGGTGCCAATAGTTGGATACCAACAAAGGTTAGATGCGTGCATGGCTACGATCAGAATCTCAGATATCCATAGGATTTAAAGTATAGAGATTTGATCTCTGTTTATTTTTCTAACTATTTATTTTCTTTTTTAGATTTTAGATCATGGTTGAATATTCGGATCAAGATCCTTACTATGGTTTTGAGATCAGATCTAGTACATGTGTGAATTAAAAATATTTTAATTATTTATTTTCACTGCTTAGATGTTTAAAAAATTTTTGATCAACACGTACAAATCGTAGTGGTTTTCTAACACATATGTCAGATTTCATAATCATAGTAAGCGACAACAATAAGCAATGTGTGGATGAATTTCAACATGGCTACAGGTGAAAAAGTGTCATGATAGTCAATGCCTTCGTGCTAACTATAACTCTTCACCACCAACCTTATCTTATAGGTCTCTACCTTACCATCGGCATCTATTTTTCTTTTGTAGATCTATTTATACCTAATGAGAACAATTACCTCAGGTGGATCCACTAAGGTCTATATCTGGTTCGAGTGCATTGAGTCAATTTTTGACTTCATTGCATCTAACCATTTCTCAAAATCAATGTCAGATGTCATCTCATCAAAAATATTAGGATCATCACCATGACCCTCATCTCCCACAAGGAATGCTTCCGCTACATCCTCTTTCAGCATACCTATGTATCTTTCAGAAAGATGGAAGATTCTATCTGATCTACGAGGTAGAGGTAGAACATTAGCTACTGGCTCATCATGGATGAATTTCTGAGGATCTATAGCTCGTTGCTCTTCAAAGATATTCTCATCGAGCTCAACTAACCTCCCACTACCATCATCCTGGATAAACTATTTTTCTAAGAATGTGGCATTATGACTCACAATCACATTGTGGTTATGTGGAAAGTAAAAGTAGTATTCTATGAATTTGTTGGGATATCCTATGAAGCGAGCTACAACAAATCTATCCTCTAACTTATCAGCTTTCTGTCTCTTGACATAGGCTGGGCATCCTCAAGTCTTAAGATAATTCAGATTCGGCTTCTTACCATGTTATATCTTATATGGTGTGGTAGGAACAAATTTAGAAGGAACTCTATTTAAAATATACATCATGGTAAGTAAAGCGTATCTCCAAAGAAATAAGGGTAAATCAATGAAGTACATCATGGATCGAACCATATCTAATAGGATCCTATTTCTCCTTTCAGATACCTCGTTGGGTTGAGAAGTGCCAAGAGGAGTCCATTGAGAGACTATCTATTTTTCTAAAAATATCTCAAAAATTCAGTACTTAGATATTCTCCTCCTCGATCAGATCGAAGGACTTTGATGGATTTATCTGTTTGCTTCTCTACCTCATGCCTGAATTTTCTAAATCTTTCAAAGGCTTCAGACTTGAATTTCATAAGAAACACATATCCATACTATGACAGATCAATAGTAAAGATAATGAAGTAGCTTTAACCACCCTTGACCTGCACATCAAATGGGCCACATACATCGGTGTGTACTAAGGCTAGTAAATCAGTGGCCCTTTTTTCTTATCCCACAAAGGATAACCTAGCAGTTTTCTTCGAAAGCATGATTCGTAAGTCGAAATTGACTCAGATTTAACTAAGTCTAGGATTTCATCCTTTTTCAGTCTATTTATTCTATCCTTTCCAATATGGTCAAGCCTATGGTGCCACAAGTACTTATGGTTAAACTCATCTCAGGTCTCTCTTGGCCTACACACTCACTACTTGCTCATTTAGGTTCACATTAGCATCAACATGTAAGTAATAAAGACTGTCAATCAAAAGATCAGATGCAACCAATTTATTTTGTAAATAAATAAAATAATAGTCTTTATTAAATTAAAAAATAAATCCATCTTATGCCAGTTCAGAGATCAAAATCAAATTTTGCCTAGCTATAAAAATAAAATAATAGTTTTTTAAATCTAATCTAAAGCCTGACGGTAATTGAAGAGGATAAGTTTCAATAGCTTTTGCGGTAACTTTTGTTTCATTGCCGAACCGAAGGATCATGTCCCCTTATCTCATCTCTTACTTCTTATTAGACCCTGCATTGAAGTACATATATAAGCACTAAAATCAAAGTCCAATATCCAACTTGAAGTAGAAGAAATCATTAGGTTAGATTCTATTATAAGCATACCTTCAGAAGGTTGTTTATCCTTTTTCATCTTTAGGCTCTCCAGGTAAGACATAGTTTCTCCTCCAATGGCTGTCAGAGTTACAGTGGAAATATTTTCTATTCTCCATAGCTTTTTTCGGAGTGTCCTTCTTAGATTTGCTCTCCTTTTTCTGTTTCTTTGTAGGTTTATCCTTTTTCTTTCCTAGAGATTTTCTCTTGAAAGGTGCCCACTCAATAGTAAGAACAGAGCTCCTTGAACTTTTCAAGATACCCAGCAATGACCAGCATATTGACCAACTCGGATAAGTTGTAGTCCAATTTATTCATATGGTAGTTTATGATAAACTATCCAAATAAATTAGTCAGAGATTGAAGGATCAAATCCATCTTTAACTCTCTCTGCATATTAAGCCCGAGCTTCTCAAGCTCCTCAAGATCCTTGATCATTGTCATATAATGATCGTGGACTAACTACCCCTCACGCATCTTCATATTGAACAACCACTTGGATAATTCGAAGCACGTAGTCTGGCTCTACTCACCGTACAACTCTTATAGGTGAGTGATCATGGCACAGGAGTGGGCATGTGTTCATGCTAGCACTGTAATTTGTTTGACATGAAAGCTAGCACATAGCACTTTATCCTAAGGTCATCATCCATCCACTTGTCCAAAGTAGCTCTTTACTCTGTCATAGGATGGGCTGGTAAGACTGGGGTATCTTGATCGATTACATACTCAATTTTCTTGGATGTTAGGATTATCCTGAGATTTCTGAGCCAGTCTTTAAAATTTGTGCTGGTCAGATGGTTGGTTTCAAGGATGCAGGCTAGAGGATTAGAAGCCGATATTATTTATCTATGAGAGCAGAGATTCTAATTAGATATTTGTACTTAAAATTATATATGCTCTAGAAACTTTTAGATGCAAATAGACTCTCACTATTTTTTGAGATTTTGATATTCTCCGGATGAGAAACGAAAATCTAACGCGACCAATGCAAGGTTCTAGTGGGAACTACGGTCCCATCGATGTCGTGCACCTCATTTAATAGTTATTGATAATACGCACACCGATGCATAGACAACTCTTTATCCAGATATTTTTTTAAGTATATTATAATGACTTGATCTCTAAGTTATGTGAGCTCAAATAATATATATTGCCCCACTCCTTAGTTAAGCCAGACCCACAGTTTATAAGCAGATGTAAAGCCGTTATTGAGTCCCTCAGAGAACATATATTAGGCCCAACCCCATGTTCACCTTGGAGCAACACTTTATTAGTAGAGTGGTTGCATATTTTCAATACAACTAAACCACTGTAACCAACTAAGAATAGTCAATGTCAGTACCATGCCCGTACTTCTACAACGGTGAAAGATCATATGACTTAATATTGATTGAGGAGGTTTAGGTCAGGTCTCATCTAATCAGTCATTATGTGACTGATCTAATTGACATGGGCTAAGTCAAAATACCTTAGTAACTAATAAACCCAATCATCCAATTGGCTAGGTGATAAGTGACATATTTTTATATTTATTTTAAATATTTTTGATAATTTATGGTGCTAATATTAAAAAAAAATCTAATTTCATAAATAAATTTAATTTTCTTACAAAAATAGATATTTTTAAAAATAATATAAAATTAGAGCATATTTGTGAAAAATAGATGTTAATTTAATTAAATAATTTAAGTATTAAAATAATAAAAAATTTAATATATATATTTTTTTAATTTTTCAGACATAAATTGGAGCAAAAATCAAGCCAAAATATTCTAAAAAAATAAATTTTATAGCCTTCGGTGCATGGTGGACCGATCACTTGATCCACGGATTTAAAGATGCGATCCACGGGAACATTTCCCAATGCACGACGTAGTTCACAGGCGGACAAAAAAATTTTTTCATGATTGGACAGCAGAGATTAATCCCGAATGAGATCCAACGGTTGCTGTTCATTGTCGGTTGAAAAATAAGTGAAGAAGGATTTCTGTGCGTGATTCAACGATTGAAATTCAATCTAGAGTTCGATCCGACGGCTGGTGTTCATTCCGACTGAGAATAGAAAAAATTTTGCACCATCCGATGGCTAGAATTCAATCAAGCAAGCGATCAGATGGCTGTTATCATTCTCGATCGTGATAAGGAGTGTAACGCTATTTTTTGGGCTGATCTGGGCGGTCCAATGAAGATCCGACGATCAAAAAATTAAAACAAGGGTTTAATATGATTTCTAAAGATTTTAGGACTCTTTTTGCTATCAGAAAAAGAAGAAAAATTCATCTATAAATAGGAGGTCCGAGAATAAGAGAGGAGAGAAGAAAAAATCAATGGAAATATAAAAAAATAGAGAAAAAAATTAGAAAAATTTAAAAATCCAAGGGAAAGAAGAAGAGAAGTCGGCTCGCTCTATGGAGTACGAAGGAAGAAGGAGAGATCATCAACCATCTTTTCGATGAGGCTGTACCGATCAACTTCAGATCTTTGTTACAATTTTATTTTATTTTATTATTTTTTTAAATTTTTTATAATTAAATTTTAATTTTAATTAATATAAATTTTTTTTATACTTTAAATTTTTATTTTTTATTTTTATTGTAAGTAGATGCTAGGATTTAGTTAGTAGATCTTAGTACCAATTTATTTTATGCTCTTTAAATTTTTATTATTTATTTTTATTGTAAGTAGTAGTTAGGATCTAAATAATAGATCTTAGTACTTAATTATTTTTCGTACTTTTAATTTTTATTTTCTGACTTAAAATTATTTTTTTCAAAACTTTATTTTTTTATAAAATCAAAAATTTTAAATCAAAATTCTATCTTCTCTATGGATTCGATCCGACTCACTACTTTCTATATATTTTTAATTTTTATTAAAGTTAAAATTAATTTGATAAGCACGGTGTTCTAACGACAATATCATGAATCTATCAATTTTTGATACCGTTGCTGGGGAAGGCATCAATTTTAATATTTAATTTTTTTAATTTTCTTATAAATATAGCTTATTAACTTTTTTATTTTTTTATCTTTATGCAAAAAAAAGAGAGAGAAAAACTCAAAAAAAAGAGATAGAAAGCTTTCAATTTTGCTTAGTGAGGTCAATCCTAACCCTAGCCCTAACTATTTTTTTAGTATTAATTATTATTTTTTTCAAATTAATCTAAAATTTATCCACATAAATCTAATAAAAATCACATAACAAGAGTAGAAACTTAATTGTTTAGAAGCATTCATCATCTTAGATTTACTTTTGATGATCGCTGGAGACAAAATAAGCTTTCAAGTTTGATTAATTTCATGCATCTAATTTAGTTGCATAGAACCTCTTATTTGAAATTGGTTATGTATATTTATCTCAAGTCAACTTAAGAGCAACACCCATAATAAGATAAGGTGGAGATTTCATCATTCTTCTTTAGTCCAAAAATAATCAACCTGCATCCCACATTAACCCAAACCTAATTAAAATTAAGTAGATGTTGGCCCCTAAGATCAATTGAGTTCAATTTGAGTATTATGGTGAAGTCAAGTGCAAAGTAAATTTGGACTCACTCCTGAAACTAGTGTCTAAAGCAAGGGGTTGCAAAGGCTAAGCCTTAGTGGACTCGTAGTTATTTAATTGGTTCCGTTAGCTTACCTGGCTAATCTAATTAGTGTCTAAGACAAGCAACAGGGGGACCCTCACGACCCCACCTCTTATCTGGCTAGTTGAAGAAAGTGAGAACAAACCCAACTTGCATCTAAATCGAGCCACTCTACAGTGAACTGTTAGGTCTAAGAAACCTATAGATGTCTAGATTTAATTATTTGCTAACTTGATTGCAATTAACACTTAATCACAACTAATTCTTCTCATCCTTCATCCTTAGGTCTAGAGCTTTCTTAATATTCTCACCTTTAAAACCTCTCTTTCTTCATCTTCTCTTTCCTTTCTCCCTCTTTCTTAAAAAATTAAAAAAAAATTGAACCATGCATATTAGGATTTGCATTGGTACATGCATGGTAGAATTTTTTTTCTGACCTAATTGAACCCAATTCTAAAATTGAATGACTGATCAATGTTAAACCTGATAATCAAATGGTTGAAAATCTTGAGAACCACCTAGGCAGATGAAAGAATATTTTATTCTTTCCATCTATAACCCATCGATGTTTCCATCATTCTATGGGATCAAACATTTTGACTCTAGTCCTAAGGTCGATTTGAACCTGATAGCCCAAAAATTTGATAAAGTCGACCATCTTATATATAAATTTTTAGCCCTAGGTCAACAATTTCCTGTGTAATACACACCACCTCTCAATTATCAGAAGATTTATTCTATCTGTGCTAGCCCAGTCCATCATACGAGTGAATGTCCCATGGCTACACAGTTTTTACTTTTTATCCAAGAATAAGTTCAAGCTACCCAAGGTTACTCCAAGCCTGTCAATGATCTATTTTCAAATACATATAATCAAGATTGGAGGAACCATCCTAATTTTTCTTGGAGATCTCAATAGACTCAGGCCCATACCCAAATTTTTCCTATGCAAAATCTTCAGAATAGGCTCCAATACCAAAATTATGCCTATAATAGAGGTAGCTTAGTCAGCCTACCTAGCCACCATATCACAATCAGCCATCACATCCACCTCCTCAATGGATCAATCTAGCCGACGATAGATTTAACCAACTCCAATAATTGATTATGACTCAATAGCAATCTATCCTAGGCTGGAAGCACAAATAGGACAGTTAACTAAATCTACCATGAGGAGAGAACTAGGTCAATTGCCAAGCCAATCAATATTAAATTTCAAAAACAACCTACCCACCCACCAACCATCTGGATCTAGTCATCAATCTAATAATCTTCAATTTGAAAATGACAAAGTAATCTCTAAGCTTAAAAGTAGTAGGATTCTTAAAGACCCATACCAAAATCAGAAGAAGGAGGCTGTACTAATGCTAGTCAAAATGTGAATTTAGAAGAGGAGGTTAGTACAGAGACTAACCCAATAGAAGAACCTGTGCTCGAAATTGGTACTGATCTGAGTGAAAAAGATAAAGGAAAGAAGAGAGCAGATGAGTTATCCGAGATATATTCACCAAGAGTCTTATTTTCTTCTGCCCTAGAAGCCGATTCTTCCACTTTAGAATCATCACCTCCTCCAAAACTGAAATCATCCTTGGTCACACCTGAGTATGCATGTTTAGAATCAAGTGACACCCTTCTAGTACCTATTACTTCAAACTCAACTCCTAACCTAAAAACTCAATTCTTGAGTATTTTAGAAGAATAAATAAGAAAAATTTTCAACAAACAAAGATCTGTGAATGGATTTGTGAATTATCTTCTTAATATTAGAAAGATGAAACTGATAAAAAATGAGATTGTGAACTACTTTTTCAAGATTGATAATAAAATACTAAAATTTATCATAGACCATCTTCCTGAGATTCATAATCCAAAATTATTAAAATTTATCAATCCAATATTCGATACGGGGTAGGTGAAAGAATCAGCATGGTCTGGTAGAAGACGATAAACTTAACGCTTTTTGAAAGGCAACCCAGCTTTTACTTTTTTTTATATTTTAGTTAGGTTAGTGTCTCTTGTAGGGATTTGAAGACAATATCAGCTAAGTTGAGGGAGAATCAATTTTAAAAAGACTTCTAGATCAGGTGACATCTCTCTTTTTTTTTCTCTTTTTATGCACCCTTCTTTTTTCTTACTCCATTGAGGATAATGTCGATTAAGTTAGGAGAGAGAATAAAAAAAAAATTAAATCCTCAAGTAAGTTAATATTTAGCATTTAAGTACCTGATTACACTTAAGAATCAAGTTAAACCAAATATTTTTTAAAAAAATTTGATGTTCAGACTAGAGAGTTTGTGAGATATCGAGGGATCAAGTACTAAAAAAATCTAATAAAGAGTTAAGTTGAGAACTTAAACAGTTCTCCTTGAGCATCTTTAAATTTTTCTACCAGCATCAAAGAAGAGTTTACTTCCTATGGGCTTGTGTAGGATAACTATATATTTCTTCATATAAAAATAAAAAAAAAATTAAGTACTTCATACTGAGTAAGCGAGCCTCTTTGCCTAAGCGAGCATTGAGTTTTGCATCAAAAGATATGAAGGATAAAGAAACTTTGTTGTAAAGCTAGTTTTAACTCGTAGCTCATTTGATTCGAGTAAGTAAGTCTGAGAGGTATTCTATGCCTAGTGCCCTAAAGCCATCTGGTTCGGGAGTCATTAGTTGAAAACTCGCTACATGGGTCAGACAGAAAAGTTAAGGGGTTAAGACATTCAGTAGCGATACAATGTTAAAAAAATAAAAAATAAAAAAAATAAAGTCTAAACATTGGTCTCCCATCGAGTAATTGGGCCTATTCATCTAAGTAACCATTGTGGTTCACGTTAAAAAGTAGACAATGTGAAGATATTTTTTTATAATAAATGAAGGATGGAAGTAACAATAAACTTGTCCATATGAAGGTTAATGATTTGGAGATAAAGGTAGGAGTAATTTAGAAAAAGTTCAAAAAAAATTTAATGTTCTTAGTTTAACTTTCATATTGATTAGTATTAATATCCCAATAACATACCTCACTCACGCTTTACTAAACATCAGTGGTCTTTTTGAAAATTATTTGATAAAATTTGAAACTTTAAGTTAAACGATACTTAATTCTAAATTTTTTTTTTACTCGAGGACGAGCAAAGTTCAAGTTGAGGGGTGTGATAAGTGATGTATTTTTATATTTATTTTAGATATTTTTGATAATTTATGATACTAACATCTTCTAAAAATCTAATTTAATAAATAAATTAGATTTTTTTGCAAAAATAGATAATTTTAGAAAAATATAAAATTAGAGCATATTTATAAAAAATAGATATTAATTTAATTGAACAATTTAAGCACCAAAATAGTGAAGAATTAATGAGAAATTTAATGCATATTTTTTTTTAATTTTTCAAGCACAAATCAAAATAAAAATCAAGCCAAAATATCCTAAAAAAATAAATTTTATAGCCTTCGATGCATGATGGACCGACCGCTTGGTCCACGAATTTAAGGGCATGATCCATGGGAACTTTTCGCAGCGCACGACATGGTTCACAAGCGAACGAAAAAATTTTTCATGATCGGATGGCAGAGATTAATCCTGAATGAGATCCAACGGCTGCTATTTGTTGTCGGTTGAAAAATAAGTGAAGAAAGATTTTTGTGCACAATCCAATTGCTAAAATTCAATCTGGAGTCCGATCCGACGTCTGGTGTTCATCCCGACTGAGAATAGGAAGAGTTTTGTGCCATTCGATGGCCAAAATTCAATCAAGCACGTGATCGGATGGCTATTATTGTTCCCAAGCATGATAAGGAGTGTAATGCTGTTTTTTGGGCTGATCTGGATGATCCAATGAAGATTCGACAGTCAGAAAATTAAAACATGGGTTTAATACGATTTCTAAGGATTTTAGGATTTCTTTCACTATCAGAAAAAGGTAAAAAAATTAACCTATAAATAGAAGATCCGGGAATAAGAGAGGAGAGAAAAAAAAATTAGTGGAAATACAAGAAAAAAATAGAGAAAAAATTAGGAAGGTTTAGGGACCCAAGGAGAAGAAGAAGAGAAGTCAGTTTGCTCTACGGAGTATGAAGGAAGAAGAAGAGGTCATCAACCATCTTTCTGATGAGGCTATGCTGGTTAACTTCAGATCTTTGTTATAGTTTTATTTTATTTTATTATTATTTTTTAAATTTTTTATAATTAAATTTTAATTTTAATTAATATAAAATTTATTTTTTTGTATTTTAAATTCTTATTTTTTATTTTTATTGTAAGTAGATGTTAGGATCTAGTTAGTAGATCTTAGTATCAATTTATTTTATACTCTTTAAATTTTTATTATTTATTTTTATTGTAAGTAGAAGCTAGGATCTAAATAATAGTTTTTAATACTTGATTTATTTTTTGTGCTTTTAATTTTTATTTTTTGACTTAAAATTATTTTCTTCAAAATTTTATTTTTTTATAAAATCAAAGATTTTAAATCAAAATCTTGTTCTATGGATTCAACTCGATTCGCTACTTTTTATGTATTTTTAATTTTTATTGAAGTCAAAATTAATTTGATAAGCACAGTGTTCTAATGACAACATCGCGAATCTATCACTAGGTGAGTGAGATCGATGAGAGGGTACGTCATTAACTCATCGTAGGCTAAATTATCTAGGTAAGTAGCCTTCCAATTAAAAATTACTGATCGAGATTTGTCTTAAATACCAAATGGCTTATTAATTTTAATTAGTCAGCTTAGGTGAATTGGATTCGAGCCATAAAGTCGAGTTAGATCCTTAGGTTGACTCAATTCTACATATGAGGTTTAGTCAACTCAATCTACAACATCTGTAAAATTATAAGCTCAATTGATCTAAACCAAATCAATATTTGACTTAGTTTAATCAATAGCTACATCGATTTAGATCTAATATGATTTAATCATAATCTAAGTTGTAATCCTAATGCAAAACTATCTATGCCCAATGATTCATATACACACTAATTTCAGATCATAAATATAATTTTTAGATCCAAATTTATTACATAAAAAATAAATTTTTGGTTCTCAAAATATTTTCAGAATGTGCATGCTATCATATATCATATATATAAAAAATTTTAGATTTTTAAAAAATTAATTTCAAATCTAAACATGTCATCATATATTTATACATAAAAAATTCAGATCACAAAAATTTAATTTCTAACCTACGTATGCTTTCGTATATCGCATATATGAATAAAAATTAGAACTAAAATATTTTTTAGATCTAAATATAAATACATATATCACATGTATGAATCAAAATCAAAATTTTTGAAAATAATTTTTAAAATTTTTATACTACTTTCATACATATGAATCTGTGGCTCTGATACCACTATTGAATTTTTTATAGGTACTAGTGCATAAGGATTTCAATTTTTTTTAAAATTTAAAATATAACAAAAAATTAGATTAAAATAATTTTAATCTAAGCATGCATTCATCATATAAAAGTACCTATGGATCTAGTTCATACGTTGAAATTAATATAAACTAATTTTAGGATGAATAAAGAAAAATGTGTGATCAATTCACATACTTGAATCGCTTTTCCTTTGCTTCAAACTTGTAATAGGGGCTGAATCCAATTTAATCTCTGGATCTGGGGTTGAGTGGGTTCTGAATCAGCAGCACAAACATTCTGTCTCTCTAAATATCCACAGGGTCGATCTAGATAAGCTTCTCTTGATACAATTCACTTGAACTCAAAGCCTGAATAGGCTTGAACCAAATCTGGATAGGGATTAACCCTTGAATTCCTTTTGATCTTTCTTTATTTTTAAAGAAGCCAAGAACTTTTCTTGATCCTCCAACTAATCAAGAAGAACTACTATCAAGAAGTGGTTATAACTAAGTTCCAACAAACTTAAGAGGAAGAAGAAGAAACCAAGAACCTAGGTGCCAACACTTGACACCAAGCAATAGATTGCCGCCCACTTCTCTCCAAGATCCAAAATGAGGATGCCTAGAGAGAGGAAGAGGAGGGGAGGCATTGGGCATAGTGAGGGTGGCGGCAAGGATGAGAGAATAAGTGATGATTAGGGAGGTAAGGCTAGAGTCCTTTAAAAAGACAACATAAAGGGTGTCCTAATCAAATTAGGATCTCTCTTTCTAATTATATTAGAAGTCCTAACTTAAAACCTCTTGGACTAAGTAAAAGGGGTGCCACCCATCCTTGACCCACGTCCACACCCAATGCTAGGCATCCCATCATATGGGATCTAATTAAATGCTCTCATATCAGCCCACATGATTTTATAAATTTACTTTAAGTGTTCTTGATCAAATCAAGATGAATAAAATCAAGAAACTCTTTCTTGATTTAATCTAAGTCAGAAATTAAGCATCCAACCATTGGAGGCTATTGAATCAAATTCAATTAAGTTCAAATCAAGTGTAGAAACTGGCTAAAGCTTATCATATAAGCAAATCAACCATAAAAGAAATTGGGTTCACCTAGATGCTAGTAAGATTACCATGAATCCAATAGGATTTCTCTAAATCCGTATAAATTGATGCTTCATAAGTTTAATTTTAACCAATCGAAGTCTTTTTTCTTTAATGTGTGATCTTATAAGTTCAATTCTGTCGGTAGTGGGATATACTATGATCTCTATCATAGGTATCACTGAAAACTCTTTCAGTGGATCGAAACAGTTTTACTCTAACTCGATAAGAATTATTGATCCAGAATGATCCTATTGAGCTCTCACAATCCATCAGTGATATCTAGCAATATGTAGTGACAACCTAGCAGAATTGAAATAGAATCTCTAAGTATAGTTAATATGTAATACAGTCTCTCTATCGTGAATTCCGACTAGATAGCAGATCATGGATAAATCGTCAAATCTTATCATCAGTCATATGATAGATTCGATCAGCTTAAATTCAAAAGTGATTGTAAATAAAATTTTTTTTCCATCAATCACACTCTATGGCCATAAACTTGTGGACTCAGCTTCTCAAATCTTATAGGACTACTCATCTCTATCAAAATCGATAGATCCTATCTAGATGTACAGCTTGCTCCCACAGCTCAACCAACTGAAGCTAACATCTACTATAAAAATTTATAATTGAGTTAATATTTATGTGTAATCAAACTACAGTAGTCTTACTGTGAGCAATTGTGATACCTCTGGTCAAAGGATTAGTAACACAACTACAGCACCGAGATGATCACTGATGATTGGATAAAAATTTATGTGATCTCTCGTATGGTCATGTTCAGTACTAGTTGTTCTCTAACAACTATCCATACTTACCGCTCAAATCTCTATACTATAGATTAGAGACTCATCTATCTCGAAGGAAGAAAATCGTGTGTCGGTCTATCTGAATTGATCATCATCTCCATAGCTATCTTATGATCGAGAGCAATTTAAGAATCGATTATACATGCCTCTAATTCTCAATAGTTAAAAATATGTATCGTAACATCAATTTCAAGGATGATTCAAGGATACATAATAATTGAATGAAAAAAAACTTATCCTTTATTGATTAAATTCATAGTTTAAGTATAAATTTATGTCATAGCATGAACAATGTGTCAGCTAACTATTGATTTTTAGAATATATATCTAATACTTATATTCAGTGGTGGGGCCAGAATATCACACTTATATCTTATAGTTGGATCAGAATACCATCCTTATATCTTATGGTCAGATCAGAAATTGAATCATGAGCTCAATCATAGTTAGAGTGCCAATGCATAATCCTCAATTAGTAGAATTCAAAATATAGTCAGACTGAGAGTCTAAATTTGATTCGTATCAGAATTTTTTTCACAAAATAATATATATTCTATAATCCAATCAAAATATATGTATACAGTTCTAGATTAGTAAACAATTATAGTAATAGATCAAGAAATATTACTTTAAAATTTCATACTAATTTTTATTCAAAATATATTTTTACAAAATTCATAATTCACATATAAATTAATTAATAATTATTTGATATTCAAATAATATTATATAGATAAAAATTTAGAAAAGATGAACCATTACTTATCTCATACATACTCTAATTAATCCAAATAATTCTAATTTTTTTTAAACCTTTAGTTAATAGATCATATTACAGTATCTCAATAGTGGACATCTTCTTGTCAAGATGACTATACTCCTATATATGATCAAGTCTAATAATTAGAAAAGATATGGATAATTAATAAAGATAGGACAGACGAATAGTCACATCTAACTGCTCAGATCAATCAAGTAATCTAAATTGACTTAATCAAAATCAGACTAAGGTACCACTAGCTCTATATTGATCGAGGATGATAAAATCTAGTGGTGTCTGATAAGAGCCAAAATGAAGGTCGGCATGTCAACTGATAGGGGTCAATTTGATTAAGTAATTTTATTTAATTAGTATTACTTAAGATACAAGGGTTTGATAGAAACTAATGAAGGCTAAATCCTACAATGTTCAATGAAGGCTCAAGTGGTGCAGACATACTATTTGACTAATAGAATGGTTCAAAGTCTCTTTCCTAGATCAACTCAGATTCAAAGCTACATAGCTCGAGACCTTTCATTGACTTCATAAATTAAGTAGAGAGAGAATAATAGAGATGAATAGAGAAACTAAAAGGATGAAATAAAGTTGACCACAAGGTAATGTTTGGTATCCCGATCAATCTGATCAAAGTGATTTCATTAAATTATGATTGAACTAGTATACAGATAGCACAATAGAAATCATAAATGATTAAATATAGTTGTATCTAATCTAGTCGGGATAGGTGCCAGTAGATTATTTGATGACCATGGGTCAGGATCTCCTCATTTGAATCGATTAAACTCCTTAAAGGAAAGCTCTTTGCTGAATCAATCCTAAAGAGTGAAACTTTATAGAGAGAAAGTAGAGAGACAAACAATTCTAGAGAGAAAAAGTTGTATAGAGAAATAAGAGAAAATAGGGAAGAGAGAGAAGATCTCTCATTCTCTCTTTTTTCTTTTTCTTTTTCTTTTCTTTCTTTCTTTCTTTCTTTCTTTTTTTCTTGTTCTTTCTTTTTTTCTCTCCCTCTATTTTTGGTTCCATGATGAAATAAAAGATTACTTCCCACTTCTTTTTTTTTTTTTTGGAGATAGGCGAGACTTCCCATCGATAAAGATGGTGGCTAGGGATGCAGGCCGTGATGGCACAATCAAGTGTTCCCCACCTGATAATCGATGATGATAAACGACATCAAAAAAAGGAAAAGAATTGAGAGAGAAATAGGAGAATAGAGTTTCCCTTTCTTGATTAAATCTGATGATTTGTCGATCAAAAATCGAGCTATAGTGGCTGAGAAAGATGGCAATCCAAATAAACTTGAAGATTGGAGGATCCTTAACTTTTCTCTAGTGATAGTTGAGTCCCGATTTTGGCGAGCATAGTGATAGGCATTCATAAAGAAGAAGAAGATGAGAGAAGGAAAAATTACTAGTGATCTCTGGCAACTTGGATATGGGATCCAAGGGAAAGGGTGGGGGCTCATTACATAGGGTGGAGGGAGGCAAATTTCCACTCATAGTTGGCTTCCCTCTGATGAAATCGAGAGGGAGAAGAAGGCTTCTATTGGGAGTCTTCTTCTTCTATTATCTTTTTCTCTATTTTCAGATTTTGGGCTTAAATTAGGACTTTGGGCCATTGGCGGTCCGGTCCCAGGTCTGGGTCATCACAAGTAGCATATGTAGTTATTGCCATCATAAATTACTCCGACTTCGACCTATATATGAACACCTTGACTCCACCCTTCTCACTATGGGTATTGCTACTACTTTGACAAGTTAAATAGTATATTATTGTAGTATGATGCATGAGTGAGATCCAGGCTTCCAAAACTTCTCCTATTATGAATAGAATTCCACCACTACAAAAATTTAAATTTTTACTGACAAACTTTAGGTGACGAAATACCTATCTAGTCAAAATAAACCATTTTGATTAACATCTTTAGTGATGAAATGAGATATTGTCATAGAATATAAATCTTTTATAATTAGTTTTATATTGTCACAAAAATATTATCACTAAATAGAGCTCTTTGAGATGAAAAAATAATTTTGATGCCAAAATCAAGTTTGGTGAACTCATTAATAATGATTTTTTGATTCATTACTAAAATTTACATCTTTAGCAATGATATTTTAAAATGGTAATAATAAACTTATAGAATTAGGTTTGACTACTATTGGTTGGCAAATGATGTGAATCAAAACTCTTGTACTGATATGAGTTGGCCGAAGTATAAGAGCCATGTGAAGAAAAACTTGAAGTATTTTCATTAGGGGCAATTTCATGTAGCTGATTGTGTGCATTGAGATTAATGGGCAATGAGTGTTGTTCTGTAATACATAGTTGGCAGTAGATGCACCATAAAAATTTAAGTTTTTAATAGGAACGACAAGCAGGTTGGGTTTGATATAAATGGGTCGGATTAGATACGGATCGAGTCAAAAAACTTTGAACCTAGATCCGATTTATTTATTAAATAGGTTAGGTTTTAAAATCTGAATCTGACTTACTTAATAAATAGGCCATTCGATCCGACCTATTTACGATCTATTTATAATTTATTAAAAAATAATAAAATCTAATCCATTTATGATTCATTTAAAAAAATAAAAAAATTACTCTCCGTCATCTCCAAGCTTTGCAACTCTATCCTCACTGCATCTCCATCCAACCGCCTCTCTAGCCTCCACCCTCGTCGTGCTCTCGGCTGTCTCTTCGCCCACCACTTGATCAGAGCTCTCAGTTGCCTCCAACTCCACTCTAGAAGGCTTGATCGTGCTCTCATTGCCTCCAGCTTTACCCGACTGGAGCTCTTAGGCACCTCTGGCTCCACCCTTGATGGCTTGATCGCACTCTCACCACCTCCAGCTCTACTCGATCGAAGCTCTTGGCCACCTCCGGTTCCACCCTCGGTCGCCTTTGGCCCTCTATGGCTCCGCCCTACCAAGACTCTCGATTGCCTCTGGCTCCTTCGCCTCTGGCAAGCCCCTGTGGTCATGATCTCGACATCCTCTCTGACTTTTTAGAATGATAGTGATGGCATAAAGAAGAAGGAAAGGGAGGGGATGAGAAAACCTAGCCCAATCAAGAATTGGTGAAATACAAAGGGTAGCATGGAGTGTTAATTGTTATCCACCATGGGATTTGACGTGGTTATATGGAGGGGGGGTACAGGAGGAATTGGGCAATAAGCACGTGCTACATGCTGCATGGGAGGAGCCCACTAGCCCATCATTTAATTTATTTGAATGGCCCATATAGTAGCTAATTTGGTCCAACCAAAAATTTATATGGGTTAAACAGAGTAAGCAGGTTAGATATGTAAAATCTAAACCTGACCCAAATAATAAACAAATTAAATAGGTCGATCTATTTATGATCCAAACCTGTTTAATCCAAATTCAAATCTATTTATGACAGATTGAATAAGATCGGATCATATTTTGCCACTCCTAGTTTTTAGAGATGAAATATTTATTCACAAAATTTTTTTATCTTCATCACTAAAAATTTTTAGTGACCAATAACATTTCACTGTTAGGTGGTCACTCAAAGGCCTATAATTAAAAATTTATAGACAAAAAATACAAAGTTGTTAGAAAAAACTATTATATTTAATGAAAAAATATAAATAATTATTAAAGATAAATATTAGTGGCAATTTTGTTTATGCCAAAAGATTGAAAAATCATCATCAAAGAGCTCAAAAATAAAGACTTGATGATGAATTAATGACTAAAAATAAGCTTTTGTAAGGATTTAATATCGTCACTAAAAACCTTCTTTTGTAATGAATTTATGTTGGTCATAAGGTACTGATACAATTAATTATAAAATAGAAATAGTCATTAAGGACCTCCACAAGTGATCAAATGTAAGACCTTTTGGATTATTGCTTACTACTTAGCTAGTATGATAATATTAAATTCTAGTATGAATATATAATTTATTATATATTTATTTAAAATATTTCATATTATAAAGTATACTAATTTTAAATATATTATAGTATTTTATATTTTAATAAATAATTACTTTCATAAAAAATTAATAATCTTTTTTGATAGAAAATAAAAAAATGAATAAATATATTTTATTTTTATAAGAAAATATCAATTGTTGGTGCAAAAATCCGCTTGCGTCGGAGAAGCTGGAGTCGAGGGAATCGCGGTCACCGTCGGGACCTGCAAAAGAAGTTTAAACCGGAGGTGGGGTTGCTCGGCAAGACCCTCCGACGCTCAAGTCAGTTCTCTGCCTCAACAAGAATGGAGTGCTCGAACGAAAATTTTAGCAGAGTTTCTAGATAAAAATGAGAGCTTATAGAACAACGTATCTGGGGTTCTCCCTTTTATAGGCAGAGGGGGCAACAAACTGATAGCGATGCCTGTAACCGTCTGGCAGTGGGCCACTCAGAGTCAGGGGAAGTTTGTTGCGGAGAGTAGTGGAGTGGACCCATGGCTATCACCGGGGCGTGCCGCGTGGAGTCTGCCACGAGGAGCAGAGCGACGTCCGTTGTCGCGACTTGCCAGAGGATGGAAGAATCGCGCGGTATCCATCGCAGGAAGTGGAGCAGGATCGTAGCCATTATTATGGCCTGCCAGGGAGTGATGGAGCCGCATGGAATTCGTCGCAGGAGGCGGAGCAGAGTCGTGGCCATTATTACGGCCTGCCAGGGAGTGATGGAGCCGCGTAGAATCCATCGCAGGAGGTGGAGCAGAGCCATGGCTGTGGCTGTGGCTTGCCAGGGGGTCCAGGCCTATCAGTCGGAGTTTGGTTGGGGTGTCTGAAGGAGAGAGGTGGCTAGCTACCCGTCTAAGAGGAGCATGGAGTATGGCTCTCGCAGGAGCCTGGACGGAGTCTTCTTTCAGTTGAAGTCGGGGATGATATCCGGCTATCATAGGAGCCCGGGCGAAGTCTACCTGCAATCACAGTCAGGGGTGAAGTCCGGCTCCCGTAGGAGTCCGAACGAAGTTTACCTTCAATTAGAGTCAGGGATGAAGTCCGGCTCCCGTAGGAGTCCGGACGAAGTTTACCAGCAATCGGGGCCGAGGACGGAGCCCGGCTCCCGTAGGAGTCCGGGCGAAGCCTTTCCGCAGTCGAAGTTGGGGGCGAGATCTGGCTCTCGTAGGAGTCTGGGTGAAGCCTACCTGTAATCATGTCAGGGGTGAAGTCCGACTCCCGTGGGAGTCCGGACGAAGTTTACCTTCAATTAGAGTCAGGGACGAAGTCTGGCTCCCGTAGGAGTCCGGACGAAGTTTACCTGCAGCTCGAGTCGTGGGCGGAGTCCGGCTCCCGTAGGAGTCCGGGCGAAGCCTTTCCTCATTCGGAGTTGGGGACGAGATCCGACTCCCGTGGGAGCCCGGGCGAAGTCTACCCGCAGCTCGAGTCGTGGGCAGAGTCCGGCTCCTGTAGGAGTCTGGGCGAAGCCTTTCCTTAGTCAAATTTGGGGGCGAGACCCGGCTCCCGTAGGAGTCTGGGCAAAGCCTACCTGTAATCACGTCAGAGGTGAAGTCCGACTCCCGTGAGAGTCCGGATGAAGTTTACCTGCAATTAGAGTCAGGGATGAAGTCCGGCTCCCGTAGGAGTTCGGACGAAGTTTACCTGCAGCTCGAGTCGTGGGCGAAATCAGGCTCCCGTAGGAGTCCGGGCGAAGCCTTTCCTCATTCAGAGTTGGGGACGAGATCCGGCTCCCGTGGGAGCCCGGGCGAAGTCTACCTGCAGCTCGAGTCGTGGGCAGAGTCTGGCTCCCGTAGGAGTCCGGGCGAAGCCTTTCCTCATTCGGAGTTGGGGACGAGATCCGGCTCCCGTAGGAGCCCGGGCGAAGTCTACCTGTAATCACAGTCAGGGGTGAAGTCCGGCTCCCGTAGGAGTCCGGACGAAGTTTACCTGCAATTAGAGTCAGGGACGAAGTCCGGCTCCCGTAGGGTCCGGACAAAGTTTACCTGCAGCTCGAGTCGTGGATGGAGTCTGGCTCCCGTAGGAGTCCGGGCGAAGCCTTTCCTCAGTCGAAGTTGGGGGCGAGACCCTGCTCCCGTAGGAGTCTAGGTGAAGCCTACCTGTAATCACGTCAGGGGTGAAGTCCGGCTCCCGTGGGAGTCCGGACGAAGTTTACCTGCAATTAGAGTCAGAGACGAAGTCCGACTCCCGTAGGAGTCCGGACGAAGTTTACCTGCAGTCAAGTCATGGGCGGAGTCTGGCTCCCGTAGGAGTCCGGGCGAAGCCTTTCCTCATTCGGAGTTGGGGACGAGATCTGGCTCCCGTAGGAGCCTGGGCGAAGCTTATCTGTAATCACAGTCAGGGGTGAAGTCCGGCTCCCGTAGGAGTCCGGACAAAGTTTACTTGCAATTAGAGTCAGGGACGAATTCCTGCTCTCGTAGGAGTCCGAACGAAGTTTACCAGCAATCGGGGCCAAGGATGGAGCCCAGCTCTCGTAGGAGTCCGGGCGGAGCCTTTCCGCAGTCGAAGTTGGGGACGAGATCTGGCTCCCGTAGGAGTCCGGGCTGAAATCTGGTAGTTGTAGGAATCTGCCGTTGGAGAAGTTCCGCCGTTGGCGAAGTCCGGGGTAGTTCGAATTAGAGTTGAACCTGGCTGGAAGGAGTCCGGAAGGGGTTCGGGGAGTAGCTGATAGTCGTAGAAAGTCGGCTGGCGGTGGAGCTCAGTGAGCGCTTAGGGCGGTTTAATAGATGACTGGGGGAACCCATGTTGAAGGAGCTCGGGTGGTGTAGTGGAAGTTCGTCCGTCGGGGGAATTCAGTCAGGGGAGGTACCGTCTGCGGTCGACAGTCGGAGGAGTCTCGGGAGGGTCAATCCTATCGAGAACTTCGGCTGAGGGTATTTTATACCAAACACCAGTCTCCCTACTTTCGAGTTCGAATTTCGAATGAAGGAAGTACAGAAAGACTGTCACAGCTGAAGTTGCTCCCTCGATGCCCGCGCGCGATCGTTCTCAGATATGTTGGCGTTTAATGCGCGCATGCTGGAGCCTTTTTTTGATTAGGATGATCCGAAGAGTCTTTTCGGAACTCTCACTGGGACGTGATCCCAAGCGTCGTGCCATGAAAGTTTGCGAATGGTCAACCCCAGGTCGCGGTGAGTGGGACACGCGGGACATGTGGTGGACACTGGTTGGCCTAGGGACACCTGCCACCATAACTGCGCCAGGCCCCGTTGCCTATTTAAGCCCCCTCCTTTCCTCCAGGGGCTTCACGACATCCTTCTTTCGCCTGAGAGCTTAGCCACTCAGCCACTCCATCGGTGCCCCTTCCGACTCCGAGCATCTTTCGCGTCGGTCTTTGCCATCTCCACTGGCTTTCCGCCGCTTCCGATCCCCCGAGTCTCTCCAAGGGGTTCCCCCACTGGGGCCTCCGCCCCGGAGGCCAATCTTAAGATGATGTCACAGACTAAGAGGAGTGCATGGAGGAGAACAGCAGTCTGCGAGTTCTCCGATTGTCAAGCCGCTGCTGAGGGTTCCCGCCACTTTAACTGGGGCTCAAGGGAGAATTCCTTCAACAACATGGGTTTAATAACGGGGACAACCGGTGAAGATGTTCCGCCCGAGAACTTCAGAGTAGTCGAACGGGGCGACACCGGTCAAGGGGGTAGAGCCTTCGTCACAAGCCATGGCGGGATCCTTGATGCCGTCGGGGCTGAGGGACCAGAAGCGGTCGGCGCCGACGGTGGGACAGCAAAACTTGTTGCGGGGATGGTGGAAGTAGCGCATGCCGACCTTACCGGAACACCCAAGACGGTGGTTGTCATGGAGCGCATGACGGTGGCGCATGTCTTCGGTGCCACCGCTGCCTCCGGGATAATTTTGATTCTTCTTGAAACAGGTCGTCGTCGCCGCTGTCGTTGCCCTTGCTACCCCCTGGAATCTATCCCATCCTTTTCCCCCTAGGGTTGGGGTTTCGGAGGTGGAGCGGAACGAGGCGGGGGGCGAGAGCCGAGATGCTTGTCACACGTGCTGGAAAATACTGCCGGGAAGGATGGAACCGGGAAGAGAAGTCTACAGCTCGAAGTAGCCTCCGGTGTATCCCTTTCGAGTCTTGTAATAATGTTTTCTTTTTCTGGCCCTCCGGGTCTTGTAACGTACATCGAGAAATGAGAAGGAGATTTTGTTACTTCGTTTGCACTTTGCGTCGAACTGTTGTCTGCCGAACTTCCTTTCTTTACCATTGTTGTGGTTGTATTCCCTTCTCTTTACTTCTCTTTTTCTTTCTCTCTTTTCTCTTCTCTTTTTTTTTTTTTTTGACGTCGTCCATAGGTTGCCGGTAGTGGTCACTTCGGCTCGTCTTTCAGTTGTCCTTCTCCTTCAACTAATGGCTCTGTAATATATATTGGATGAATAATATGAGAAGGAAAATTTCTGCTACCTCTTATACTCATGTGTTAAATTATCGCTTGTCGAGCTTCTTTTCGGTCTTCGCATCATTCGGAGGTACCCGATTGCCATCGTATCGATCCATCCTTTTCATCCATGGCCGCAGATTTGTCCGGGGCCGTTCGAATTTGGTGCCCCCCATCAGGGCTCGGGCTTGGAGGTCTGATCTTTTGTCACCCCGAGGAAGTCTCATCTCGGGCTCGTGCTGAGAGCTTCCTTGAGAGCTGAGATCCTTGATAAGAACCCCAATCCTTGCTGAGACGGGGTTCTCTACATCTTCGATGCTGTTTGTTTTCCATTCGTCACTGACGTGGTCCATCGCCTTCCTTTTTAGCCCCTCCTCCCTTTTTCTTTTTCGTTTGGAATTTTTCCTCCGCTCTTGCTGGGGATACAGGAGTTCGGCTCCCGTAGGCGAAGTCGGGGCGAAGTCCGACTCCCGTGGGAGTCCGGACGGAGTTTACCTGCGATTGAAGTCAGAGGCGAGATCTGGCTCCTGGACAGAACTTACCAGCGATCGAAGTTGGGGATGAGGTTCCAGCTCCCGTAAGAGTCCGGAAGGAGTTTGCCTGTAGCTGGAGTCGGAGGTGAGATCTGGCTCCCATAGGAGTCCGGTTGAAGTCCACCTGTAATCAAGGTCAGGGACGAAGTCTGGCTCCCGTAGGAGTCCGGACGGAGTTTACTTGTAAGTGAAGTCGCGGACGGAGCTCGGCTCCCGTAGGAGTCCGGGTGAAGCCTTCCAGCAGTTGAGGTTGGAGGCAGAGTTCGACCCCCGTGGGAGTCCGGACGGAGTTTACCGACGGTCGAAGCTGAGGATGAAGTCCGGCTCCCGTAGGAGTCCGGACGGAGTCTTATCGCGAAGGGGCCGCTGGGGAAGGTCCCCCCCTTTTTCTCTTCTGATCTTGAACGATCAGACTTTAATTGATGCCGGGACGAGATTCTTTCCCTATTTCTGTCGTAACAGGTTTCAGCTCTGGTTAGGACGAGGTCCTCCTCTTGTCTCCAACGCGGCTGTAGGCGTACATATGGGCGTTGCTGGGCCCTTCCCCCCTTCCGGCCTAAAGAGAACCGGGCCGTCGACTTTGCTCGAGTTAGGGCGAGGTTCTCCTCCTGTCCCTAACAGGGCTGTGGGGGTGCATATGGGCGTTGCAGGGTCTCTCCCCCCATCCGGTCTAAAGAGAATCGGGCCTTCTACTTTGCTCAAGTTAGGACGAGGTTCTCCTCCTATCCCTAACGGAGCTGTGGAGGCGCATATGGACGTTGCAGGGCTTCTCCCCCCATCCGGTCTAAAGGAACCGGGCCTTCGACTTTGCTCATGTTAGGGCGAGGTTCTCCTCCTGTCTCTAACAAGGCTGTGGGGGCACATGTGGGCACTGTTTGGCCTCTCTCCCCGTCCGATCTAAGAGGAACCGGGCTTTTGACTTTGCTCACGTTAGGATGAGGTCCTCCTCCTGTCCCTGACGTGGCCGTGGGGGCGCATAAGGGCGTTGTAGGGCCTCTCCCCCCATCCGGTCTAAAAGAACCGGGCCTTTGACTTTGCTCATGTTAGGGTGAGGTTCTCCTCCTGTCCCTAACATGGCTCAGGGGGCATCCAAGGGCCGTTATACGGGCCTTTCGCTCGATCCGATCTTAAAATAATCAAACTTTCATTTGGCTCATGTTAGGATGAGGTTCCCCTCCTGTTCCTAACATGACCTTGTTTTAATTGTTTGAAGGGGTCATCCCCAATCGTAACAAATCCATACCAAAAGGGAAAGACATGCAAAGTCGAAAGGAATTTTGATTCAAAGCAAAGTCATGAGCAGCACATTTACAGGTTTCTCGAGTTCCATAGTCGTGGAAGGTCTGCTCCTCCTTGAGGTCCTCCGGTGATGGAGTCGATGGTCCCGATTGGAGGTCGATCTCCGGGCTGCTCCTCCCTCCTTGGCGGTTCCATTTACGGCAGGGCCCTTGGCCGATCTTCTCTACCCTCAGGCCGACGTCGAATGAACATATCGAGTCGACCTCGTCGGATAAGCTCCTCGATCTCATCTCGGAGCTGGATGCATTCCTCCGTGTCGTGGCCGTGGTCGCGATGGTAGAGATAAAACTTGTTGGGGTTGCGCTTCCCGGGGTATGTGCACATCCTCTCTGGCCTAGGGAGCTGCTCCCTGACCTCCATCAGTACCTGGATCTTCGAGGCATTGAGGGGGGCGTAGTTGCGGAATCTTTCCGGTGGAGAACCCCGCTGAACCCCACGATCTGGACTTCTCTGTCTACGTACCCAGGGAGGAGTATGGACACGCTTGTGCCCAGGAGGGGATCGAGAACGTGGCCGAGCTTCTCTCGACCCTTTTTCGACTGCGGGCTTACTCGAGTCTCCCGCCTGTCGCTCCCTCGCAGTCTCCTCATCCTTCATTTTGAAGGCTTCCTCTGCTCGGGCGTACCCTTCAGTCCGAGCCAACAAATCAGCAAAATCCCTGGGGTACTTCTTCTCCAGGGAGAATAAAAGGTCATTCTTCTGAAGGCCGCCCTTTAGAGCGGCCATTGCTATCGATTGGTCCAAATTCCGGACCTCCAGCGCTGTGACATTGAAACGGTTGATGTAGGCCCGAATGGACTTCCCCTCCCTCTGCTTGATATTAATGAGGGACTCCGAACCCTTCCGGGGATGCCGGCTGCTGACAAAATGGGCCACAAATTGGTGGCTCATCTGATTGAAAGAAAAGATGGTATCCGACTTCAGCGTCGAGTACCAGTTTCTCGCCGCTCCCTTCAAGGTGGATGGGAAGGCTCGGCACAGAATGACGTCTGGTGCGCCATGAAGCAGCATCATCATCTGGAAGGCCTCCAGATGATCAACTGGGTCCGAAGTCCCGTCGTAGCTTTCGAACTGGGGGAGTTTGAAGTTTGACGGGATTGGTTCCTACATGATCATTTGAGAAAAGGGAGGGTCAGTGCAAATATCCTCACCATAAGCGGGGGGAGCGTGGCGGAGTTCTTCGATCCGTCGGTTCATCTCTTGGAGTCTCCGGTCCAGGAAATCCTCTCGACTTCGGGTCTCGAGGATCCTCTGGCAGAATGGGGGCAGGGATCTTCTAAGGGTGGAGTCGTGATCCGATTGAGGGCTCTCCACCCTCGGGTTCATCTTTCCAGGAAAGACGGAGCAGCTGGCCCAAGTGGCCCGCCCCACCGCCGGATTCTGGTGTTCCGGTGACACTCTTTTCAGGTGCACTGATGCCTGCGGCTACTGCTGCTGCATGGCCTGCACAGCTTCAGTGAAGCCTCTGACCTGCTATGCCAGTAGATCAAATTACTCCGCACCGACCGCCGTTGCCAGAGGAGGAGGAGGAGACTGGGAAACTGGAGGTGAGACCGAAGCCTGAGATCTGGCCGCGGAGGTCGTGGATCACCGTGTGGACACCTTACGGGGAGGCATCGGGCAAAGACCAAGTGGAGGAAGGAGGAGAGGGCGTCGGAAAAGATGCCCGGGGGCAATCCCATTGAGCGCTCCTTTAAGAACAAGGGTACTACGAAGGTTCAACCCCTTCCTCTAGCACCAATCCTGTTGGTGCAAAAATCCGCTTGCGTCAGAGAAGCTGGAGTCGAGGGAATCGCGGTCGCCATCGGGACCTGCAAAAGAAGTCTAAATCGGAGGTGGGGTTGCTCCGGCAAGACCCTCCGACGCTCAAGTCAGTTCTCTGCCTCAACAAGAATGGAGTGCTCGAACGAAAATTTTAGCAGAGTTTCTAGGTAAAAATGAGAGCTTATAGAATAACGTATCTGGGATTCCCCCTTTTATAGGCGGAGGGGGCAACAAACTGATAGCGATGCCTGTAACCGTCTGGTAGTGGGCCGCCCAGAGTCAGAAAAAGTTTGTTGCAGAGAGTAGTGGAGTGGACCCATGGCTATCACCGGGGCGTGCCGCGTGGAGTCTGCCACGGGGAGCGGAGCGGCGTCCGTTGTCGCGACTTGCCAGAGGATGGAAGAATCGTGCGGTATCCATCACAGGAAGTGGAGCAGGATCGTGGCCATTATTACGGCCTGCCAGGGAGTGATGGAGCCGCGTGGAATCCGTCGTAGGAGGCGGAGCAGAGTCGTGGCCATTATTACGGCCTGCCAGGGAGTGATGGAGCCACGTGGAATCCATCGCAGGAGGTGGAGCAGAGCCATGGCTGTGGCTGTGGCTTGCCAGGGGGTCCAGGCCTATCGACCGGAGTTCGGCTGGGGTGTCTGACGGAGAGAGGTGGCTAGCTACCTGTCTAAGAGGAGCTTGGAGTATGGCTCTCGCAGGAGCCCGGATGGAGTCTTCTTTCAGTTGAAGTTGGGGATGAGATCCGGTTCCCGTAGGAGCCCGGGCGAAGTCTACCTGCAATCACAGTCAGGGGTGAAGTCCGGCTCCCATAGGAGTCCGGACGAAGTTTACCTTCAATTAGAGTCAGGGACGAAGTCCGGCTCCCGTAGGAGTCCGGATGAAGTTTACCAGCAATCGGGGCTGAGGACGGAGCCCGGCTCTCGTAGTAGTCCGGGCGAAGCCTTTCTGCAGTCGAAGTTGGGGCCGAGACCCGACTCCCGTAGGAGTCTGGGCGAAGCCTACCTGTAATCACGTCAGGGGTGAAGTCCGGCTCCCGTGGGAGTCCGGACGAAGTTTACCTTCAATTAGAGTCAGGGACGAAGTCCGACTCCCGTAGGAGTCCGGATGAAGTTTACCTGCAGCTCGAGTCGTGGGCAGAGTCCGGCTCCCGTAGGAGTCCGGGCGAAGCCTTTCCTCATTCAGAGTTGGGGACGAGATCCGGCTCCCGTGGGAGCCCGGGCGAAGTCTACCCGCAGCTCGAGTCGTGGGCAGAGTCCGGCTCCCGTAGGAGTCCGGGCGAAGCCTTTCCTCAGTCGAAGTTGGGGGCGAGACCCGACTCCTGTAGGAGTCTGGGCGAAGCCTACCTGTAATCACGTTAGGGGTGAAGTCCGGCTCCCGTGGGAGTCCGGACGAAGTTTACCTGCAATTAGAGTCAGGGACGAAGTTCGGCTCCTGTAGGAGTCCGGACGAAGTTTACCTGCAGCTCGAGTCGTGGGCGGAATCCGGCTCCCGTAGGAGTCCGGGCGAAGCCTTTCCTCATTCGGAGTTGGGGACGAGATCCAGCTCCCATGGGAGCCCGGGCGAAGTCTACCTGCAGCTCGAGTCGTGGGCGGAGTCCGACTCCCGTAGGAGTCCGGGCGAAGCCTTTCCTCATTCGGAGTTGGGGATGAGATCCGGCTCCCGTAGGAGCCCGGACGAAGTCTACCTGTAATCACAGTCAGGGGTGAAGTCCGGCTCCCGTAGGAGTCCGGACGAAGTTTACCTGCAATTAGAGTCAGGGATGAAGTCCGGCTCTCGTAGGGTCCGGACGAAGTTTACTTGCAGCTCGAGTCGTGGGCGGAGTCCGGCTCCCGTAGGAGTCCGGGCGAAGCCTTTCCTCAGTCGAAGTTGGGGGCGAGACCCGGCTCCCGTAGGAGTCTGGGTGAAGCCTACCTGTAATCACGTCAGGGGTGAAGTCCGGCTCCTGTGGGAGTCCGGACGAAGTTTACCTGCAATTAGAGTCAGGGACGAAGTCCGACTCCCGTAGGAGTCCGGACGAAGTTTACCTGCAGCTCGAGTCGTGGGCAGAGTCCGGCTCCCGTAGGAGTCCGGGCGAAGCCTTTCCTCATTCGGAGTTGGGGACGAGATCCGGCTCCCGTATGAGCCCGGGCGAAGCCTACCTGTAATCACAGTCAGGGGTGAAGTCCGGCTCCCGTAGGAGTCCGGACGAAGTTTACCTGCAATTAGAGTCAGAGACGAAGTCCGGCTCCCGTAGGAGTCCGGACGAAGTTTACCAGCAATCGGAGCCGAGGACGGAGCCTAGCTCCCGTAGGAGTCCGGGCGGAGCCTTTCCGCAGTCGAAGTTAGGGACGAGACCCGGCTCTCGTAGGAGTCTGGGCTGAAATCTGGTAGTTGTAGGAATCTGCCGTTGGAGAAGTTCAGCTGTTGGCGAAGTCCGGGGTAGTTCGAATTGGAGTTGAACCTAGCTGGAAGGAGTCCGGAAGTGGTTCGGGGAGTAGCTGATAGTCATAGAAAGTCGGCTGGCGGCGGAGCTCAGTGATCGCTTAGGGCGGTTTAATAGATGACTGGGGGAACCCATGTTGAAGGAGCTCGGGTGGTGTAGTGGAAGTTCGTCCGTCGGGAGAATTCAGTCAGGGGAGATACCGTCTGCGGTCGACAGTCGGAGGAGTCTCGGGAGGGTCAATCCTGTCGGGAACTTCGACTGAGGGTATTTTATACCCAACATCAATAATTTCAATATATTTTTAGAATCGTATATATTTTCTAATGTCTTTTAAAAGTATATAATTCATGATTTCTTTTATTCATGTTGTAATTAAAAAATGATGTATTAATTATGGAATACTTTAAATACATTTATTTATTTTATTTAATTAATTTTAATTTTCATATATTTTTCAATATAAATTATATTGGATCCATGGTCCATATTCTTAGTTAAATTAGTTTTCATTTAAGTTTTTAATAATTGAGTCTTAAGTCATTATTTGGTTACGGTGTATCGCTTGCAATATTGATAGTGAATTTCATATCAAAATTATTTTCTTCTATTTGTTAAATTATGTGGACTCATTTAAGTTATTCATTAAATAAATTAGATTAATCACATCTCAAAGGCTTACAATGAGCATCAAACTTTTAAAGATATTTTATTTGTTTCCATAGTTCTGCTATCTCGATATGTTGTTGAAGATCTCTCATGTGCCTCCTTACGCCATCAATCATAAATTCATTATGTCATGCAAGTCATGCTCCATGGCAGCCTAAGCTATAACATCAATCTAATATCGGAACTAGTGAGAAAGAATATTGAGTTGGAGGTAACAAAAGCAGAACTGGATAGCTTCTCTTCAGCTACAAGAAATCCATCCAAGGAATAGGAGCAAATGATAAACAAGGAGAACTCCAACTAAAAGGGCCAAACTGCCATCCAAATCCATCACTAGATATTCATTGGCAACCACACACTTACATAGATACAAGATAGCCTTATATATCCTCCCCATGCATTAACGGTTGCAATGTTCTAAAAGATAAATGGAGTAAATACTTCTATTAACCCTAAAACTATCATACCTGAACTACATTCAATAAAGCCTATAATTTTTGTAAGACATCCATATTTATGAACATACAATTAAACCTTATAACTAGCAATAATTAGTAAATAGTAAATATTTGACCAGACGTTTACTACTAGGCTGAATTATAGACTATTCCAAAATAGTAGTTTCAAAATGGGCTAACCCTGCATGATTGGTTCCTTTTACTGTCTTACATCGAGTGGAGAAAGGGCGCATTGATCGGAAGAGAGAGAGAGAGACACAGAGAGGCGAAAAAGGTGGGCAGGCCTTGGAAGGAGGGCTGAGGTGCTGGGTGTCGGGCTCGCGTCGGATTTGGCTTTGTCAGACTTTGGGCTGGGCTTAAACGGCGTTGTACTTTTATCTGGGCTCCACAATCCGGCCCGAACCTCATCGACCAGGCTCCGGACGTGATCTCAACTGGCCTGGCCCGAACATTCTCAACCCCCGCCCAAATCCATCTGGTGACCCGAAAAATTCTTTGTGCACCGCGCGCGCGGTGATTGGCTCACGCGCGGGGCCGGCGAAATTTTTTTTTTTTTTTTTTTGCCCGCGCGCTGCCCGGCCCCGCGCGTGAGCCAATCACCGCGCGCGGTGCCCAAAGAATTTTTCGGGGTGACCCTCTTTTTTATTTTTTAATTTTTTTAGAGCACCCACGCTCGAAGAGAGAAAAAGGGCACTTCGCTGCTCCCCCGTCGCCGGCTCCGCCGCCCTAATTGCCGCTCCTTCCTACTCCGCTTTCCCTTATCTCCCCTCCTCTCCGGCGGGTTCCGACCCCTCCGGCTTGAAGCCGTGAGAGGCTTCTGCATCCTTTTCCTCAGATTTTCAGGTACCGCTTCTTTTCGGTATATTAACGAAGACCTAGGATATATTTGTAGGTTTTTTGATACGTTTTTGAGCTTAGATTTTGATGCATCTAATGAGGGTTTTGATGAGAACTTGGGCTTGTGTTATGGATTTATTTTGCTTGAAATTTGATTTGATTAATCTGGGTAGAGTGTCGTCTAACTCCTCTTTATATATGCATGGATATCTATTATGTTGTACCTGTCATGTGAATTGGTATTTGTTGATGCCATGATTGATATTTTTTCCCCATTTCCAGAGCATTGCTATCATGTATATTTCCATATATATATATATATATATATATATATATATATATATATATATATATATATATATATATTTAGGAAAAAAAATCAAGGGCAGTTAATCGGATGAACTAAAAAGAACCTTTTCAATTTCAGTCACTAGCTAAATACAAAGCGAACAAAAAGAAACTTTGGCACTCGTATATCTTTTTCCTCGTTTTGGATGCTTGTGAGATCATAAAAATGCTATCGTTTTCATATACTGAACGAGTTCCATCTTTATGTCAGAGATGATGAAGCCATGCATCCACATATGAGACATTTTTAGACGGTACTAAATCCAGCTAACTCTCACCTTGGTAGTTGCACATCTTACTCTCTCTCCATTCGACAAATTCTATGTATCATTAAAGCCGATTATTTTCTTCTCTCTTATCTGTTTTTTTCTTGCTTAATGATTTTTGTTTAAATAGAAAATTGAAAAGCTTAAAGCCATACACTATGTTTTGCGCATAAATCATCTCCAATATAATTCTATCCAGATTTTGTAAAACGAGTGGATTCACAAGGGTATTTCTGCATATTTATTTTTATTATAGGAAAGAGAGACTGGAAGAAATAGTAGCTTGAGATGGAGGGGGTGCCAGATTCACAGGTCACCAGGGTCTTCATTGGCGGTTTAAGTGCTAGCGTAACATCTGCTGACATCGAGAAGACATTTGCCTCACTTGGCAGAGTGAACAATGTGGAATTTGTCCGTAGTATTGACCGGAGCTTTGCCTTCATGGAATTTGAGCCCAACTCTGATAAAGCTCTGGCAAAGCTTTTTGCAACCGTTAGTTTCCTGAATCCCAATCCTTTTTTTCTTCCTATATTACAGTTTCAGGTCACTTATTCCATCCTGATATTTGGTGCTTGGTCTAAAGTAGTTAGAGCTCTCATGCTTGAGAACTTGGTGTGTGTCAAGTTGGACAAGCATGGGGACTATTTATCTATTTATTTACAGACAATGGAAACAAAACCTCTCACTTTCTTCTATTTCTAGGACTTGACCATGGATGGTTTTGGTGGAATCGTAAACTAATCAACAGTAAAATAACATGGTAGCCTTGGTTCTTTATTGCTCTAGAAGTGCAGATGAACTTATGAACATTCCATTTGCTCCTTAGTCTGTACAAGATCTCACCGTGGTCCAAAGGAAGTTGAGATTTACCCAGACTCTGGTGGAGAATTTTGAGGAGATGCATGGAGGTTTCTCACTACTGCAATCTTTAGAGATTGATGCTCTGCTGGTTGAAAAATTGATTTTCTGGATTATGTATCCTATGATATGTTCTTCTAAATCTAAAAAAAAATAATTAATTTGAGGGTGATGTGAATCCAACTTAGATTCAGGTCAGAAGTTTCTGTATATGCAATATGGTCATTTTTTTTAGAAAGACATCCATGAAAGCTGAAGATCTTTTGTAATCCTTTTGTTTTATGAAGAAGGGGATCAAAAGCTCATTCAGAGTTGGAGCAAATCTTCTATTTCCTAGGTACCCATATAGAATACTTGAACAAAGAGAGAACATAACATTATTAGTTCATTTTAGCATGAAAAGTTCACTCAAAGGCCTACAACTGAAACTTCTTTTCTTATAGGAGTGACACTCTTTTACTCTTTTTCTTAAGAAGTAATTACACTGATTTTATTAGCCCATATAGGCATAGCAGAGATAAAAAAGAACATGTTTCCTTTTTTTTGGGCCGCAGGACGCCCGGGGGGGGGGTGTCAATCTCCTCTGATATTTTTTAATCATTTTGGTGTAGTATAATGGATGTACTTGGAAAGGAGGGAAGCTTAGACTTGAAAAGGCTAAAGAGCATTACCTTGCTCGCTTGAAACGAGAGTGGGCAGAAGATGTAAACCTAGCAACAACAGTTCATCTTGATATGAAGAAAGATGCAGAACACCTGAAAATGTCAGAATGTTTGGACCAGGAGAAGATGCAGTTTCGAATTTTCTTTCCAAAATTGAGAAAGGTATGCTCTTATTGCTAATGTGTAGCATATTTAAGAAGTTTTGCCGGTGAGAATGATTTTCAGGCAATGTTGTAACTTGAAACATGTTGTTCTTGTTAGATCATTTGAGTTTCAACTTGAGAAAATAGAAATAGTGCAATAAATTTGTATCAATTAGCAGTAGCTGCTTTTTGTATCTAATAAAAAAGTAAAAAAATTCCTTTTCATATTAATGGTGGAGCACATTATTTTGCGCAAATATTCTATTACAAAGAAATCATTTATTTAGCTTTTTGGGGCACTTGTTGGAAAATGGCAATAGACCTTCCCATACATGTGATTTGTGATACTGGATATACATAACATATGTTTTTTATCTGATTGATGCATGTCACTATAAGTTCTCAAACCCTGCCATTGAATTCAGAGCCTTGAGCGATGATTTTTATTGAAGAAATTTATTTAGGAATTCTAATATATATGTATGTATTTTGTATGTACATCGTATATTTATATTGGTGTGCATCTATATGCAAAAGGTACTATCTACTTCCATAGCTACACAATATGGCCAAAGTAGTGTTTCAAGCTTCGCAATCTCGGTACCAGGTACCGTACTGGTATGTTACTGGTTCAATAGAGTACGGTCAGTATGATAAGGTATGTATTCTCACTTTTGTATCAGGATACTACTCCAAACTGGATGGTATGGGTTGGTGCTAAGCAGAACTTGGCGATTTTGCTCGGTTTGGACCAGTTCCCATGCTGAATCTGTATTGATTTGGTACAGTACCCCCCTAAAATGAGCAGTTTGGACCGGTCTTGCTACACTTGTAGTCTTTTTCTAATGATAATTTAACCTGTGATTTCATAATTGAGTTAATTTCCTATTACATCATATTTGCTTTATGTTAATAAAGTATATCAGATAATCTTGGTTGAGGTCTTCTCCATTCGGCCGCATATTCGGTTTTTGTAATTTTTAAATTTTAATTCTTAGTGTTCTATTTATTGTTTGAAATGTAGAGTTGTTCTTGACAATAACTAAATTTGTTATGTAGGTGAAGATATTGCCATTTAAAGGAACAGGCAAACACAAGTACAGTTTCCAGCGCACTGAAGTTCCTCCTCTCCCACTTCATTTCTGTGACTGTGAGGAACATTACGAGTTGTCCAAAACAGTGGGCCAAGATTATCTTTCTTCTCTGAACAAAGCGGCATATGAGAAAGAGCGAAGTATTATGACTTCTGTGATGAATAAGCTTTTTCAAAAGGAAGAAACCGAGATATCTGCATCTGGAATGATCAAATTAGCTGAAAATGAAAACACTATGGACCCCTCTAATAATGACATTCAGGTGAAAGAAACAGAGGAAATTCAGGAGGCAGATGCAGACAATCTAGTGACCAACATTGGGATGGGGCAAAGCGGTGACATGCTAGCACAGTTAAGAGGAAGGGAAACACTGTTGGTAAACCAGGTATGTGAGATATATGGATGGTTGATTCTCAGGGTGAACCCCAAAACCCTTTATTTTCTGATCATACGCTTTACATCAAATAATGAACCCCAAACCCCACCCTTCTCTCCTCCTTTTGGAGCAAAGAACTGGGGTCTTTGTTAGGAGAAAACTGTTGGTTCTATTTGATAGAAATTTTCTTGCCTAGGAAAAATGATGCACCTCTGACAAATACTAAAGTTCCCTTTGATGCTGTGATCTCCAGGAATCGAGATTGGCCAAGCTCAAACCATTTAAAAATAAATTAATGCGAAATAAGGCACATTCTCAGAAACAGCAGAAAACTGCATTATCTGGTGCTTCGGAAGTTGTGTTGAACCAAGAATCTGGTCCAATGGTGGCTGGCAAAACCGCTGAAGATGAATTCACTTCGATACTGCCTAGAAATAAAATCCCAGAGGGCCACCAAGAATTGGAGACTGTTACAGAAGCTCCGGTTCTCAACAGCCAAATGGAAGTGGAAAGAAGTACTGTTGAATCAACAAGAAGTAACTCGTGGATACAGAAATCCTCATGGAAAGATCTTGTTGGTGGGTTGGGCAACAACTCATTCAGCATATCAAATGTATTGCCAGGCATCAGTTCACTGGAAACAAAGCTGCCAAATGCTAGCGGCCCGGACACAATCACTTCTGCTGCAAAGAAGAGGAAGGTTCAGACTGAAGTAGAGGGTTCCAAGTCCTTGGAAGTTAAGCGAGACATCCAACAAAAGCAGGATGTTGCACCTGATCTTGTTGAGTTGCCAAGGAAGGGAGATCGGAACAAAGCAGTTGTGGAAGATGGAACTGGAGAACCTCAGGAAAATGGCCAACAGCAACACAAGAGGACTATTCCAAAAGTCAATATTGGTGAAGTTTGCACTTTCATGAGGAGTGCTGAGTCCGAGAAGCAGTGGACAAAGGCCAAATCCGCTCTGAGTAGGTACCTCAAGAAGAAAAGTAACGGGAACAAGGATTCTAAGCTGTTGAAACGCATGTCAACTCATGGGAAATGACAGAGACAATGATATCGGTAATTACAGGCTCACCAGCGGAATCTAATTTAGGAATAGGTGGAGTGATTTGTTCTTGATTTTTAGTCATTTAAAAAGGCTTTTCCCCCCCTCATTCCAATGTCCATATACTTGTATTGATGGCAAAGTATTTACATCAGAGGAATATTTATTTGGATGCATCTTTTTCTGTTAACTATAATCAGTGTTGAAACAGACTCGGACTGGATCAACAAAACAGAAACTTGGCTCAGCATGGCCCTTTTTGCTACTGCGGTATTGTTTGAGGGATATATTTTCCTTTATGGTTGATGTGTATTTGAGCTCATTCTCGTCTCACATTATTGAGTCAGTTTTGATTAGAATTGCGGTGCTTGGATAAAATCTGAACCTTGATTAAAGATGGGAGCCAAAAAAATAATTTAAGAAATAAATCATCCTGCATGGTCCAAGGCAAGCTTACGCGGATTTGCGTTTAATGTGCCGACCACCAGGTCCAACGAATGAGGTAATGCATATTTACATGTACAAACCTACTCCCATCGCTGGCATTTAGCCATTTTAGAATTTTGCTATGTGGAACTGTGTGCACAATTTAGATAATTAATTGAGATAATCAACTCCTAACAACATGTGAACTTGATGCATGAGAATTGGCATACATTTGACAATTCCAGATTATCAACTCATAGCAACATGTGACCAACCGTGTGAGAACGATAGCGGGTGTGGGACTATGTCTTGAATTCAAAGACTGCATCCAACTGCATAGTACAAGGCTTAATTAAGTCGGATGTGAACTGTGAACAAGAGGCCATAATGTCACAGCCATTGTCATATGATTTTCTTTACTTCTTTTCCAGATATTCTAGTTCTTCATTATATTTTACCTGTAATGTTGATCTCATTGTCCATATATGGTCTTTATGTCTTCATTTCCTTCAAAAATTCAAGCTAAGGCTTTGTTATATTCAGCTGTTTGCCTATTATTGAGAGCCGAGGTCATGTGATGAATATTTGTCCAATCTCATGACTGTAGAAGCTTGCTGAAATTATGTCCATTAATTATTTTGAGCCGGGGAGCCCTTGTGCATAATAGTGGACCAAAAGAAGAGCAAAAATATGCGATTCATTTCCTAGTCACGGAGCCCTTATGTCAGAGAAAATTAGATGATTTGCCTAGTCAGCCATCCAACAGAAGAACATAGCCAAAATAATGACGTAGTCACGCAAATATGTGATTCATTTCCAATACTTCAAAATAATCCAAACATACTAGCACTTCATAGAGTAGAGGGATCTCTGTGTTTTTAATCATTGCCTCTAAGATTCATAAAGGATGAAAATAGAATTGTCATCCAATATATAAAATCAGCAAGAGGTAGAAAAGAGCAGTAGAGGGAGGAAAATAAGTAAGAGAACAAAAAAGCTTATATAATTAGTTTGTTGTTTAATCATCATGACCAACTTCCAGAAAAAAATGTATCTCTTTTCAAGCAAGTAATCAATGCCGATCAACAATGTACAGAAGCACTTGCAAATAACCAGATTTCACACGCAGATATGGAATCTTTGAGAGTCAAGGTTATCAAGTGAATGGACAGCTCAAATTAGTCTAGAAAAGAAATCTTGGAGAGATAATAAAAACTAATCTCTATCCCTTTGCTAGATAATGTCTATATTTAAGAAATGAAACGGCAATGAATTGAAGATATCTCCCATGTGGAACAGGCTAAAGTAGATAATTGAAACTAATAAAAACAAATATGTTGAATTTGTCTTGTATTTTAGTTCTAGTAGGATAAGTCCACATCAACTGAAGGTTTATTTTGGATGGCAATTTAAATCCATATTAAATTAGGATACTATCTTAAATTGATTTATTATAGGAATATCAGTTTGAGTATGAATCAATTTACTTTATTACATATATATCTCTTGTAATTGAGAGTTGTAATTGAGTGTCCTGGAAGTTTGGTGGATTAGAGGCTAGAATTTATGAGACAATTTTGTATTCTATAAGTTTCAATACTTTATAGTGAAGCTTTTGCATAGTAGGTCAATAGATCGAATCACAAATTTTGCGTGCTCTTGTTCTTATCTTGTTCTCTTTCTTCTCTATTTTTTTTTTCCATTCTTGTTTTATTATCCTCCCTGTCCATCACAACAAGTGGTATTAGAGTCTTGATCTTTTTGATTGAAGTTTCACGATGATGACTGCAAAATTTGATATCGAGATGTCAATGGTACGAATGGTGTCAGCATTTGGCAGATTCAAATGTAAGCTCTTTTGGCGAAATAAGGTTTGTGGAAGATATTGGAAGGCAAAGAGAAGTTACTAGATAGTATGTTCCATGGAGACAGAGGAGTTGTTGTCGAAAACATATTATACGATTTTATTATATTTGACAGACGAGGTGCTATGAGAAATTGTTGAAGAAAAGACAACAACCATACTATGGTTAAAATTGAAGAGTAGATATATAACCAAATACTGATAAAATAATTATACGTGAAGCATCAACTCTACCACCTGCACATAAAAAAAGGTATGGCCATGAAAGATCATATAGAATTTAATAAAGCTATTTTGGATTTAAGAAATATTAGTGTTCCAATTGATGATGAAGATCAAGCTTTTATTTTGTTGTTCTCACTACCATGCTTTTCTGAGAACTTCATTAGAACCATATTGTATGGTAGAGAATCACTTTTAATTAGTGATGTAAAAAATGCCTTACAATCTAAAGAGTTGAAGAAAAAGGTGTCTGGAAGTTATGAGGAGAATCAAGGAGAATACTTGATTACTAGAGGTAGAAGCAAGAAAACGGGTTTTAGCAATATGGGTAAGTCTAGATCAAGATCAAAACATAAAAACATCCGTTGTTCTCGTTGTCACAAGGGCATATTAGAAGACTTTGTCTAGAAAAAAAAAAAAAGGGTGAAAAGGGAAAGCTTATCTCCGAAGCTAACACCAGTGTGGCATAATAAAATTCTGATGATATTGGTAATGAGATTTTGTTAGTTGATATCGGTAGCTTTGGGATAGAGTGGATTCTTGATTCTTACTATTCCTTTTACATGACTCCTAATAGAAATTGATTTTCTACCTATCAGGTTAGAGAAGGAAGGTTTTGTTATGAGATAATAAATCCATTATGGTTATTGATGTTGGAACAATTCAAATTATGATGGAATGGTACTATGAGGATCTTAAAATCTTGACATATTTTAGAATTGAAAAGGAACCTAATTTCTTTAGGTACTCTGGACTCTCATGGGTATAAGGATACCGGCAAGAATAGTTTGCTAAAAATCTCTAAGGGAGCCCTTATAGTGATGAAAAAGCAAGTTGGTTAATGGACTCTATCACTTATTGGGTAAACCAATAATGGATACTATAGTAGTTTTTTATCATCAAGGTTGTCGGATGCAGATGCTACTCAGTTATAGCAAATGCATTTAAGGCAATATGAGTGAGAGAGGGATGTGTCCAAGAGAGGCCTGCTTGATAGTGTGAAGATAAAAAAATTGAACTACTGCGAATATCGTATATTTGGCAAGCAGTGCAGGATAAAGTTCAGTGCCAGCATTCACAGTACCAAGGATACATTGGATGACATCAATTCTAACCTCTAGGATTCCTTTTCTATTGCATTGAGAAGTGAATATCGTTAACTTTTGATATTTATTGATTACTATTCTGGAAAGATCTAGATGCATTTTCTAAAACACAGGGATGAAGTGTATGCCAAATTTCAATAGTGCAAAGCCTTGGTTGAGAAGCACATCGGGAAACATATTTTATTAAAATACTGAGAACTGATAATAGCTTGAATATTGTTTGGATGAATTTGATAAGTTTTGCAAAAATGAAGATATAATGAGATATTGTTCTACACGAGAAATACCATAACAGAATGAAGTTGAAGAAAGGATAAATAAGACACTCATAGAGGAAGCTTGTTATGTACTGTCAAATGTAAGTGTTGATAAAACTTTCTGTGCTAAAGCAGTTAACACAGCATAATACTTGATACATCGATTTTCATCAATCGCAATTGGATGCAAGATTCCATATAAGGTATGGTCTGATCACTCTATTAATTATTTTGATTTGAGAATATTCGGTTGTCCTGCATATATTCATTGAATGATGGTGAACTTGAATAGGGGACAAAAAGATGCATATTTTTAGATTATGTAGATGTGGTAATGGGATATAGATTATGGTATATAAATGATTTTAGATCATCCAAAATTATTATTAGTAGATGTTGGATATATCAGTTCAAAGTAGGTGCCTATGATGAGTGGGCTCCATGCAAATTTTATTAGTAGGAAGAGAAGGATAGTTTCAATTGCTTGAAACTATCTATTCAAATTTTAGAAATGAGACGGTTATGCTTTTCTTTCTCACAGTCTATATCTTATCCGCTAGATAAAACGTCTTGTATGTGAGAGTTTTTTTTGTTAACCAGAATAAAAAAACAATCTCCATTCTCTCTCTCACCAAAGATCCAATTCTATTAGCTTTTGACCTATAGAAAATCTTATGTTCTCCAAAATAATTATACATTGACTTGTGAACGTAAGACATTATCAGATTCTAAAGGTAAGCACCATTATACTATACTTTGATTTATTTATCGATATTGGTATTAAAATATCGTATATATGAGAGTTTGTTTTATTAACCAAAATGAAAAAATGATCTCCATTCTCTCTCTCATCAAAGATCTAGTTCTATTAGCTTTTGATGTGTAAAAAATTTTGTGCTCTCCAAAATAATTATACAGTGATCTACGAACGTAGGACATTATCAAATCCTAAAAGTAAACTAAAGTCTGTTCTTCAAATTATTAAATCAAAATAAGATATACACTCCCAGTGGTTATTAGCCAGTCTACAAGAGGGTCCATTCCTGACACGTTTCCCAACCCCAAACTCCTCTTTGACCCTTGAATGGGTAAATCTACAATATTTCGTAAGGTTGAGATGGGACACCACTCAAGTTGGGGTGGCAGCATTATATAGAGTGCACAACCCTACATCTCCTTGAGTGGGACCAGAAACCATTAAAGCAGGGGGCAGTGGTATTTAATGGGTTATGCGTGTGAGTCTGTGGGCAGATGGGACGTATGGCTGACTCGTCCGTTCCAAATTGGGTAGTGAGATGCATGGCTTGGGCAAAGGTCTAGGTTGTGCCTACCCTAAAGCCGACGATACCGCATGAGGCTGATTTCTTTAGAAATCACACATGTGCATTGTGCATGTAGCATTGAAGCTCGTACTTGCTATGCACGATACATATGTTGCTTGCACGCCGCATTAGATTTTTGAATTGGTATGTGCGATGTGCAGCACTGCAATATACTATGCATGGCTCGAGAGTGTCCATATGCATTTTTGAATGGCTGCATAGCTTTGTAGTTTCTATATACACTGAATATGTTTCAAATAGCAATGCGTAATGCACTACTAGGGCTGCCACATAAAAATTAATTAAAATTTATAAAAATATTAGATAACTCTGAAATGATGTGTCCACTACATAAATTAACATGAGATGTTCATTTTAGAATCTGTGGCATACATGATTATATAGATGTCATGTGGATGCCACATGGCTACCATGTAGCAGCTTATGTGACTGACATGTCACCCAATGTTATATATATATATATATATATATATATATATATATATATATATATATATATATGTAATATTGAATGTATACAATTTTTATACATTATAAAATTAGTTGCAGTATCGATTGAAATGTATATTTCATCGATTGCATTTTTTTTTATGCTTTTGGATAGATGGTCATGATACATACTGGCCCTAAAGATTATTTAATTTGTTGGAATGTAGATAAATTTTATACTTATAAAATGGATCTAAAAGTATACTATGTGGATGCATTTGAATAAAATGTATGACCATCATTGGGCACTACAAGGATTGCCTTCGAGATGGAGCCTTATCATAGAGGAAGATGCAATCAAAGCTTTAATCCAGTCTTTACTAGTATCTTTTCGAACTCTTGAAAATAATATTAAAACTGAAAGATTAACAACTTTTAGAGATGTTATTTATGAGATTGAGTTAATGAGGAGCAGAACTGTGATACCCAGCTCTAAAACCCCCACACCTTACATGAATCCTAGGGCATGAAAAGAAAAACCAAAAAAGAAAGAAACAAAGAAACAAAATAGAAAAAAAAAAAAGAAATGTTGAAGACTTCCGCTGGGAGTCTTCTTCCTCATGAACATATCAGAGAGAAAGTTGAATCCGAAAAGGATTCGGCCTCCCCTCCATCCTATAAATCTCTCTCATTTCCTCCTATAAAAATCAGCTGCAAAGAGCATCGATCCTCCTCCAACTTCTCTCTCTTTTCTTCCACTGAGATCGCGGTACCCTCATCGTGTCTACCTTGAATCATCATCGAAAATTTCAATGGATAGCTCGAGGTAAGCTCCGACTCTTCTTTTTCTCCCTCTTTCCTTTCTCCCCAAGGCCCTAGACTTCATCGTCGGCCACCAACTTCACCAAAAATCTGCCATGAAGAAGTCTCCTATTTTTGATTTTTTCCCCTTGATTTGGTCGCTGCTCGGCCCTCGCCGCCGGCCACCCACTGCTGGCCACTGTCGGCCGCACCCCACCATCCATTGTCGAACCTCTGATCATGCCGGTATACCTCATCAGAGCATCAGGCCCCCCTCGTATCTCTCCCCTGCTCGGCCAGGAAAAGAAGGAAGAAAAGAAAAGAAAGAAGAAGAAGAAGAAAAGAAAAAAAAAGAAAAAAAAAGAGAGAAAAAGGGTTTCCTTTCCTCTCTCTTTAAGGTTTTTCTCCCTCTATTCTCTCTCCATCTGATTCATGGACCTCGTATCAACTTGAGATGATGTACCCCAAAGAAGTCCGAAACTGTTTTAATATTTGTGCAAGATGTCAGACCCCACCCTGATCATGTTGAATATCTTTAAAATTTCTATTGATTAACCATGTGATTGATCTTGGTATTGATTCCAATCCATGTCTCATGATTTCTTGATCGAGTCACCTAGATTTGATCCTCGTCTAGAAGATTCTGAATTATCCCAGTATTCGGATTGCCTGTCGAACTAACCACCTGATCTACAGTCTTCTTTCTTTATAATTGAATTAATAAATAAAAATAATGATGCTTTTAATATGTTAAATAGATTTGATAAATTCATCTATCAAAGTTGAAGGTCTAGGATGAAAAATATAAGCAATCCTGATACTTCTTACTTATTTTTAAATTATTAATTATTTTATTATGAAAAAAATTATTCTGTATTTTCATAAATTAAGGATCAAGTATAAGCATTATGAAATTTATGATTCATAATAAGATGGTGATTTATGAATATTTTAATATGAATAATTTTTTATGAAATATGAACTCGATATTTATGAAATATATGTCTTGTTATGAAAAGAATGATTTCATGATTATTTTACTATTAAAAATTATTTTTGGATCATAAATTTTATGAAATTATCTAGTATCTTATTTATGCATGATCTAAAAAAATGTGACTTGATGAAATATAATTTAAGAATGCTTATTTTAAGGAACATAAAAAAAAAGCTCTCAGATAGCTATGTACGATCCTGCTAGTGGGTAATAGTAATTGACATATGATCTTACCAGTGAGTAATAGTAATTGACATACGACCTAGCCGATAGATAATAGTAGTTGGTATACGATCCTGCCAATGGATAATAGTAGTTGGTACATGATTATGATCCTATCACGGGTATAATAGTAATTTTAGCATTTAGTCTGAGAGAATTATTAAGAATCATAATATACAAAGAATGACAAATAATTTATGACTTTATATACGAACTTAATATGATTTATAAATTTATTTATGCTATGTATTGAAAACTATGTTTATGTAAATTACATGATTTATGCATATGCAAGAGCATCATTGATTTATGATATATTATTATTATAAAAATTTTATATTTCAATGATAATCATCTTCTCTAAATGATTTATTGATGCATGTATAAACTTATGCTTGATTCGGATAAGATAGTGTAAGGTTTACTTACTGAGTTAGTATAGCTCATATCTTTTTTTTTTCTTTTTTTGTCTAGACAAATAAGGTTAGAAAGCAAGGATGACCTAGACTGGAGGATCTACACCAATGAGTATAGAGATTTGCAGTTGAAATTAAATTTATAGAATTATTATGGACTTATAATCAACTACCGATGAATTTTGAAACATGAGTTTGGTATTATCTTTTAGATTTAGTCACTCTGAACCAATATTAGTTTATTTGCTTAATGAATAATAGAATTGAATCTTTTATTATAACTTATTTTTGATGGATTTTAGCTGATTATGATTGATTGACTTCGTATTATCGTGGGCCCATTCCTCAGTAGCATGGCTATATTATGTCCTGAATTTGAGGTATGATATTTTATAGTATTAGAGCAATATGATTGATCATGGGTAGAACTTAAAGCCTAGCAATATATTTCATCATAGATAGAATTTATGCTTAGATTTATGATTCATAGGATTAGGCAAAAGACAAGTATAGAAAGTTGATTTAGATCAGAGTAGCGTAGTGGAAGTATGGTGGAGTACCAACTGAAGACTAAGCATCCTTAATTGTAAAGGAATAAAGAAATGCTAAGTTTCAAGGATGAATTTTTTTTAAAGAGGGGTAGAATGTGATACCTAGCTCTAAAACCCCTACCCCTTGCACGAATCCTAGGGCATGAAAAAGAAAATCAAAAAAATGAAAAGAAAGTTGAATTCGAAAAGGATTCGATCTCCCCTCCACCCTATAAATCTCTCTCATCCTTCCCTCCTCCAAAAACCAGCTACAAAGAGCACCGATCCTTCTCCAATTTTTCTCTTTTCTTCTATTGAGATCGTGGTACCCTCATCATGTCCGCCTTGAATCGTCATCGAAAACCTCAACGGACAGCTCGAGGAAAGCTTTGACTCTTCTTCCTCTCCCTTTTTCCTTTCTCCCTATGGCCCCAGACCTCACCGTCAGCCACCAACTTCACCAAAAATTTGCCATGAAGAAGTCGCCTATTTTTGATTTTTTTTTCTTGATTTGGCTACCACTCGGCCTTCGCTGCTGGCCACCCACTGCTAGCCACTATTGGCCACACCCCACCGCCCATTGTCGAACCTTCGATTGTGCCGCCACACCTCGTCGGAGCACCAGGCCCCCCCTGCTCAACTAGGAAAAGAAGGAAGAAAAAAAAAGAAAGAAGAAGAAGAAGAAGAAGAAGAAAAGAAAAGGAAAAAAAAGAGGAAAAAAGAAAGAAAAAAGTTTTTCTTCTTCTCTCTCTCTCTCCTCTCTCCTCTCTCTAAAGTTTTTCTCTCTCTATTCTCTCTCCATCTGATTCATGGACCGTCGTATGAATTTAAGATGATATACTCAAAGAAGCCCAAAACTACTTTAATATCCGTGCAAAATATCGGATCCCACCATGATCATGTTAAATACCTTTGAAATTCCTATTGATTAACTATATGATTGATCTTGGCCTTGATTCCAATCCATACTTCATCATTTCTTGATCGAGTCATCTATATTTGATCCTCGTCTAGAAAATCTTAAATTATCCCAGTATCTAGACTACCTGTCGAACTGACCATCCGATCTACAGTCCTCTTTCTTTATGATTGAATTAATAAATAAAAATTAATGATATTTTTAATATATTAAATAGATTTGATAAATTCATCTATCAAAGTTGAAGGGCTGGGATGGAAAAGATAAGCAATCCTGATACTTCTTACTTATTTTTAAATTATTAATTATTTTATCATAAAAAAATTATTATGTATTTTTATAAATTAAAGATAAAATATATGTATTGTAAAATTCATGATTCATGATAAAATAGTGATTTATGAATATTTTAATATGAATAATTTTTTATGAATTATGAACTCCATATTTATGAAATGTACATCTTATTATGAAAAGAATGGTTTCACGATTATTGTACTATTAAAAATTATTTTTGGATCATGAATTTTATAAAATTATCTAGTATCTTATTTATGCATAATCTCAAAAAATGTGACTTGATGAAATATAATTTAAGAATACTTATTTTAAGAAACATAAAAAAAAAGCTCTCAGATAGCTATGTACGATCTTATCAGTGGATAATAGTAATTGACATATGACCCTATCAGTGGATAATAGTAATTGATATACGATTATGCCAACGGATAATAGTAGTTGGTATATGATCCTGTCAACAGATAATAGTAGTTGGTACATGATTATGATCTTATCATGGATATAATAGTGATCTTAGTATTTAGTGAGAAAGAATTAATAAGAATCGTGATATGAAAAGAATGGCAAATGATTTATGACTTTATATATGAAGTTAATATGATTTATGAATTTGTTTATGCTATGCATTGAAAATTATGTTTATGTAAATTACATGATTTATGCATATGCAAGAGCATCATTGATTTATGTATATTATTATTATAAAAATTTTATATTTTAATGATAATTATTTTTTTAAATAATTTATTGATGCATATATAAACTTATACTTAATTCGGATAGGATAGTATAAGATTTACTTACTAAGCTGGTGTAGCTCATATCTTTTTTTTTTCTATCCAGATAAATAAGATTAAAAAATAAAGATGATCTAGGCTGGAGGGTCTACGCTAGTGAGCATGAAGATTTACAGTTGAAATTGAATTTGTTGGATTATTATGGACTTATAATCAACTACTGATGAATTTTGAGATATGAGTTTGATATTATCTTTTGGATTTAGTCATTCTGAACTAATATTAGTTTATTTACTTGATGAATAATAGAATTGAATCTTTTATTATAACTTATTTTTGATGAATTTTAGCTGATTATAATTGATTGACTCCGTATTATCGTGGGCCCCATCTCTCGGTAGTATGATCGTGTTATGTCCCGGATTTATGGCGTGATAAGAACATTCAATTTTAATTAAGGAGATCAGCTATCTTGGTGCTCAACAATAATATATCACATGCAAAATACATAAATGCTCGAGAAAAAATGTTAGGAATGTATTGGAATAAGAAAACAGCATCAAGAATTATAAAGAAAAGATTTTTTTTATTTCATGAAGAAATTTAAATGTCCAATGAATAGATGTAAATTTTCTTATGGGGATATAACTTTCTATGCTCTATATATGTAAACATCTTTTCATGTTGTATGTATGTGAATATTTGTATTCACTTTTAATATATGCTTTGCTTTCTTGTGCTATATATTTTTTGTTGAGTGGGAGTCTATTCTTTCATAAGAATATCTATTAATCTTGTCAATTTTATGCAAATTAAACTAAGATATGAGTATTAAACATTTGCAACATAGATAGTACTTTTAGGCATCGCTCAATTTTCGATTCTATGTCTTATGTTTAATTTTTATTATCTTATTTTATTATTTACAATAAAATTATTATGTGTTAGTATGAATTTTGTGACATATGTTTTATGTAGCTTACTTGGAATGGCATCGAAATAAATTATGGATGATTTGAATAAGGATGAGAGACTTAATGGTGAAAATTTTGATATTTGGCATCGTAAAGTTTAATATATCCTTGAAGAGCAAGACGCTCTAGAAGCATTGAATAATACTATGGTTGAATTGCTACCTGGCAATACTGTTCAATATTGTCATGGCCAACAATCTTTTAAAGCTTGAAAAAAGAAAAATAGTGCTGCTCACATAACATTGCTAAGCACTATGGAAAATAATGTGATGTGCGAGTTTGAACAATATCTCATAGATAATGCAATATGGCTTGGACTTAAGGATAAGTTTGGTGGTACTTCTGCAACCAAACTTCGGAGGCTAACTATTAAGTTTGATATTTACAAAAAATGACCAAATACGAGTATGAGATAATATTTACGTGAGATATCAAACTTGATTCGGGAGCTTTGTGATGCACTCAGGCACGACTGACCACATAACTCGAGATCGTGCAGCACATGTGGAGTTGGATTCTAGCCGGCATAAGATAGATATGTGTAGAAAATAATTCAAAAGCTAAAGTTAAAGGTGTTGGCACCTATAAACTATTGCTACGTGGTGGATGTACTTTGCTCATGCATGATATCCTATATGCCTCTGACATTCGATAGAATTTTATTTTAGTAATAGTCCTTCTAGGCTTTAGTTACTCTTTTAACTTTTATGGTTGTTATTTATCTATATATGCTGGCACTGTATATTATGATCTGGATTAATTTCAAATGATTTTATGGTTCTAGATATAGATTACAATTGTGTTGATAAAAATAGTTATTTTTCTTTAATTATATCTAGTAGTCATTTCTCTGTTGATGCCAATGCATAGCATGCACAATTAGGATACATTGAGCAAGAAAGATTAACTAGATTAGCTAGAGAGGGACTTTTGAGCCAACTCGCTCATATAAACTTGTCCACATGTGAGTATTGCTTGGTTGGAAAAGCTACTAGAAAACTTTTTGGAAAAGGTATTAGAGCTGAATTTCTATTGCAACTTGTTCATTTTGACATTTGTAGACCAATAAATATGAGGGTGATGCATGGTGCTTCATATTTCATCATGTTTATTAATGATTATTCATAATATGGTATTGTTTATTTGATTTTTCATAAGTCAAAAGCATTAGATTGTTTAAGATATTTTTTTGCAATGGGCAAAAATCAATTAAACCTCACTATTAAAGCCTTGAGAACTAATTGAGGCCGTGAATATCTTTCTGATCAATTTAGAGAGTTATATGATTGGTAGGATATTTTATACTAATTAATTATTTCTGATACTCCACAACAAAATAGTATTTATGGAAAGAAGGAATAGAATCTTTCTAGAAATAGTTAGGTCGATTATGGTGCAAGTAAATCTTTCTATTTCATTTTGGAGAGATGCTTTACTTACGACTATTTATATACTTAATCGAGTATCCTTCAAATCTGTTACTTTCAAATATTATGAATTGTAGTTGGATAGAAATCTGAACTTAACCATTTAAAACCCTGGGGGTCAACTGCATTTGTTCATGACCTTTTTCAAAATATGAAAAATTGGGTCCCTATGGGAAAAAGTGTATCTATATTAAATACCCTGAATACTCCAAAGGATATGTGTTGATTAGTAAACAAGTAGATAGAAGTATTTTAGAAATTGAGTCACGAGATGTCACTTTTTTAGAAGATTATTTTCCTAGCAAGGGCGAGTTACAAAAGGACCTTTATCTCTTTGAGATAGAAGATCCTAATAGAGGAAGTGATCCCTATCAGTCAATAGAGAGGGTTAAGATTTTACGACCATCACCTAATTTAAGTGAGAGTAGTTCTTTGAATATTCTCTAAGGTGGATATTTATGTCATAGTGAATGTAAAGACATCCCTCATCGACACTTTGCTATTGAAGGTGAGGCCTTCATATTTAAAACAGACATTTTTTTTTGTTTTCCTTTTCTGATGATGTAGAACTCAAAAATATCCAAAAGGCACTCTCTTGTCCCTTACATGAAAAATGAAAAAATGTATTGAAAGAAGACATTGAGTCAATGCACCTAAATCAAGTTTGGAATTTGGTTGATCTTCCCCTTGAGAGGAAGGCAATTGGAAACAAATGGATTCTTAAAGTTAAGCGCAAGACTGATGATACAATTGAAAGATATAAGGTTCATTTGATAGTAAAAGGTTATACCCAACAGGAGGACATAGACTATGAAAAAATTTTCTCTCTAGTGGTGAGATTTACCTTCATTCGCTTGATTTTAGCCATTGTTGCATATTTAGACTTAGAATTGCATAAAATAAATATTAAAATAGCTTTTCTCAATGGAGAACTAGATGAGAAAATCTATATACAACAACCTATAGATTTTGTTGTTTATGGTCGAGAATTAAAAGTTTGCAAACTTCAAAAATCAATTTATAGCCTTAAACAATTATCTAGGCAATGGTATTTAAAATTTTATTGAGCAATCATTTCATATAGTTTTCAAATAATCGATGAAGACCATTGTGTATATGTCAAATGATGTAAATATTTGTTTGCAATTCTATCTCTTTATGTGGATGATATTTTATTGACTTCAAATAGTAAGGAGTTTGTCTTAACTATCAAAAAATGATTATCCTTTAATTTTGATATAAAGGATATGGTGAAGCTAAATATATACTTAGTGTTAAAATTTAGCGTGATCATTTAAAGAAATTTCTAGATTTATCGTGAGAGCCATATATTATAAAAGTTCTTGAATGATTCAACATGCATAATTGCAAATCCATCGATACTCCTATTGTAAAAGATGAATGTCTTAGCCTCTAAATATGCCCAAAGATTTTAGAAAAAAATAAAATATGTCCAAAATTTCATATTTCAGTGCTGCTGGGTGTTTAATGTGTGCCATGATTTGTACAAGATATGATATTGCCTATCCTATGGGCCTAGTAAGTTGATATTAATCAAATCCAGGATTGGCATATCAGGGAGCTGTCAAGAAGATTCTACGATATATCAAAGGCACTACACATTATTTTTTTTGTTACCAAGGAGAAGATTTACGCTTAGTTGGCTACACAGATATCAATTAGGTAGGTGACCTAGATGAGTGCAAATTAACATCAAGATTTGCATTTTTGCATCACAATGGAGCCATTTCATGGGCTAGTGAGACATAGACATGTGTTGCATTATTCATCATGGAGGCAAAATTTGTGGCATCCACAAATGCAGTGTAAGAGGATGTTTGGCTGAGAAGATTTTTGCAACATTTGGGAGTAGTCACTAGTGCTAATGAACTGATGAAGATCTATTGTAATAATCAGGCTGCCATAGCTTACACGAAGGATCCAAAATACCATAGTAAGATTCAACATATTGATATCAAATACAACTATATGAAAGATATGGTGTCACAGAATGAAGTCATTTTACAATATATACCTACACATTGAATGGCTGTTGACCTACTCACAAAGCCTATATGTAGATATGTGCATCAATCTCATATTAAATTTTTGGGATTACGAGCTTTATAAATGTATTGTTATAAATTGACATTTATATTATACATTATTTCAATGATATTTTGTCATTAGTGATTTTGTATCTCTTTTATGTATAAAAACTTAATGCTAACAAAATGAGTATGTTGAACGGATCAAATGGCTCACTCATACGAGTATTCACCTCTAGCATTTTAGTAATGCATAGAGATGAGATATAACTTTAGTTTGTAATATGGTACTGAAGTATTAGTCACCTTGATAACATATCAAGATGAGATCATTTCTCTTATAATAGTCAATAAGGAGTCATGAATCCTTAAAGCCCATTAAAGCCAGATAGGAGACTTTAAATAAAAGCATGGATGTGTTATTATAGGCTTGGACACAAATGTGCTAATGTCTTAGATCCATCACTTTGTGATAGCAATTAGACTAAGATATGTATGGTGGATTTTACAAAAGACATACAGCCTAAATATAGATTATCCATCATAGCATATGTTTCGTATCACACGCACTAAAAAGATCAGAGTAGGTAATGAGAGAATGATCCCTACTTTCTTGTTGTATGAGATGCACAAAGCTAAGTGCTTCATATTGTGCCCTTATTTACTTTCAACTATATATTAAAATGCCAAGAATGATGTTTGCTACTTTAGCATGTTACCTATAACTATGGTTGATTTGGTGATAAGCGTGTCTAGAAAAGTAATGGTTCTTATCGATGAAATAAATGAGTGTGAAAGAAGGACTATATAAACCAATTCTAAGGTCAACGTGTTATGGCGCCTAGTGAGGACCTGAGGATAACATAGATATTAGTTGTGAAGTATAATCTAATGAGGGATGCATTAGACTCCACTATAGTTTGGGGCACAACAGATTTACTAGCCATTATGTTTATCCTAATCGGTTCATCGTAATTTTGGCTTCATTTTTTTGGTATACTCGCAAGTCGCACGGGTCATTTGCCTCTATGAAATTATGAACATGGGTCTAGCATATTATGTACGAGTGGAAGATGTTGGATATGTCAGTTCAAAGTGGGCGCCCATGATGAGTGGGCCTCACTCAAATTTCATTTGTAGGAAGGAAAGGATAGTTTCAACTGCTTGAAACTACCTATTCAAATTTTAAAATGAGATGGTTACACTTTTTTTTCCCATGATACATACCTTATCCATTAGATAAAATTTCATATACATCAGAGTTTTTTTTGTTAACCAAAATAAAAAATTGATCTCCATTCTCTCTCTCACCAAAGATCTAATTTTGTTGGCTTTTGATTTGTAGAAAATCTTGTGTTCTCCAAAATGATTATACAGTGACTTGTGAAAAGTAAGGCATTATTAGATCCTAAAGATAAATAACTCTATACTGTACTTTGATTTATTTATCTACAGTAGAGATATTACTTTTAATGAGTCTGCTATATTAAAGTAGAAGAAGGAATCTATTGATGGTGCAAATATAGACTATGATATCAGTAAACAGATGGAGCTTAATGTTGAAGCTCCAAGGAGAGTGTCACAAGGCTCTCTAGTTCTGCCCAATATAATAAAAATGCAAGATTCTATATAGGATGATGTGTCATCACAATAATAATGGTACAGTATTGCTATTGACAGGAAAAGGTGGCAGATTAGACCACCTTCATAATATGCAGATATGGTTACTTATGCTCTTATTGCAATTAAAAGTATTGAGGATAAGAAACTTTCTTTATATTAGGATGCAGTTAACAGTAAGGAGTCTATAAAATAGTGGTAGTTATAACTAAAGATATTGAGTCACTTCAAAAAAATCATACTTGAGATTTAGTCCAATTGCTTAAGGATAAAAGAGCAGTAGGCTATAAATGTATTTTCAAGAATAAGAAGGTATTAATGGGGCAAAGGTAATATGGTTAGTTGCAAAGGGCCATACTCAGAAGGAAGGAGTAGACTTTCATAAAGGGTTCTCTCTTATTGTGAAGCATATCTCCATATGTATTTTACTTACCATGGCTTATATGTTTGATTTAGAGCTTGAATAGATTGATGTCAAAACTGTCTTCTTGCATGATAAGTTGGAGAAACAAATCTATATATTATAATCACAGGGATTTCTTGTTTAGGTAAAGAGAAATATGTTTGTCTTTTGAAAAAAAAATTTATATAGTTTGAAGTAGTCACCTAAACAATGGTACAGAAGATTTGACACTTTCATGCTTAATAATGGTTATACCACAAATCACTATGATAACTGTGTTTATTATAGAAAACTTTCAGATGATTTCTTTGAGTATTTATTGTATGTTGGTATATTGATTGCAACTAACGATAAATCTAAAATCAATAGGTTAAAAGTTTAGTTGAGTGGTAAATTTGAAATGAAATATTTAGGTGTGGCGAAGAAGATTTTGGGGATAAAGATCCATAAAGATTAGTAAGCAGATCGATTGGACTTGTCTCAGAAAAACTTCATAGAGAAGGTGCTTGAATGCTTTAGTATGGGTAGATCCAAATTGGTGAGCACTCCTTTGGATGCACACTTTAAATTATTTGCTTCATTGTTACTTCAAACTGAGGAGGTGGTAGAGCACATGTCATGTGTTCCACATGCTAGGCCCGATATTTCACATGCTATTATTGTAGTTAGCATATACATGAAAAATCCTAGGAAGACTTGTTGGCATGCCATGAAATAGATTAGGAGATATTTGAGAGACTCTATAAATATTGGCTTAATCTATCATAATAGCAAATCAACTAATAGTATTGTAGGCCATCTTAATTTTGACTATGCAGGTGATTTGAACAAACGACGATCATTGACAAGATATATCTCTACTCTTTTTTTGGTTGCACTGTTAGTTGGAAGGCTATACATTAGTTTACAATTGTCTTATTTACAATTGAAGTAGAATATATGGCTATAACGAAGGGAGTAAAGAAAGCTATATAGTTATAATATCTTGTTGATAGTCTTGATTTACAGTGGCCATTAATAATTGTGTATCGTGATAGCTAGAGTACCATTTATTTAGCCAAAAAATCCAATGTACTATAAGCAGACCAAGCATATGAATGTCAAGTATCACTTTATTCAGAAGATCATCAATAATAGTATTCAATTTAGAAGATAGCCACAATAAAGAATCCAACCAATGTGTTGATAAAACCACTTCTAGTTAATAAGTTTAAGCATTGTTTGGACTTGATTAATATTTGTAGAGGCAAATGCCCTTATGGGGCAGGTGAGGATCAGATAGTGAGAAAGATTTTGATATATTTGACTTGATAAATTTCAAGCCAAGATGGAGATTTATTGAGTTTGTCTTGAATTTTACTTTTAGTAGGATAAGTCCATATCAATTGAAGATGTACTTTGGATGGCAATTCAAGTCCATATCAAATTAAAACAGTAGCTTGAATTGATTTATTATAGTAATATCAGTTTGAGTATAAATCAGTTTATTATATATATATATATATATATATATATATATATATATATATATATATATATATATATATATATATATATATATATATATTCTTTATAATCCTAAAGAGAGGAGTTATAATTAAAAATTGTAATTGAATATCCTAGTAATCTGGTGGATTGGAGGCTAGAATTTGTAAGGTAATTTTATACTCTATAATCTCTAATTTTTTATATTGAAACTTTTATACTATCTTTGCTCATGGATGTAAGTCATTAGATCGAACCACATAAATTTTGCTTGCTCATGTTCTTCTCTTGTTTTTTTTCCTCCTTTTTCCCTTCTTGTTTCATTATTCTCCTAGTCAGTCACAACAAAATAGAATAGAAATAACTTATACAAATATTATAGCACAGAGAGAAGCATAAGGATAGTTTGATACAAAGTAGAAATGACATATAAACATTTTGGATAACCTGTACATGTAATATAAAGTTATCTAGCATATAGCATGAATAACATATTAAAAAATAGTTGTAGTAAAGTGATATTATGAAATTTAGATTGTTCTACCAATAAAATGAATGTAAATAGCTTGCCAATACCATAGGAATGAGAAAAATAACACCAAAATTTAGATACATGACTGAAAATGAATCAAAATAAACTCGATATGCAATAAAAACCCTACTTAGTGAACCTAACAAAAAATAAACTATGCATACTAAAGGTATGATTCTATACCTTCACGAAAACTAACCGGCATATATTAGGTTGAGACAAAATCATATTGATGTATATAAATAGTAAATCTACTCATTCTTGCCTTTTAATATTTTAGAAAAAAAAAATAAAAGCATTACTATTTTTAGCAGACATTTGCATATAAATCTAAAACTAGGGCTAGCAAAATATGACCCGACCCGCCAATCCGATCTGTGTTCGATCCGCCATAAACAAGTTTGGATTTAGGTTAAATAGATTCGGATTATAAATGGGTCGACCCGTTTAACCCGCTTAATAATTGGATCAGATATGGGTTTTAGATATCTAACCCATTTAATATTTAAGTTTGGTTGAGTCAAATAACCTATTTAACCTGTTTAATTTATTTCTGACCCATTTAACTATTTAATCTGTTTAATCTGTTTAACCCATTTAAGATCTGTTTAACCTATTTAACCTATTTAAGATCCGTTTAACCTGTTTCTGACCCATTTAACTTGATCCATTTAATCTGTTTAATCCGTTTAACCTAATTTGACCTATTTAATAAATAAATTAAATAGATCAGATCGGATTACCTATTTAATAAACAGGTCGGGTTCAGATTTGAATTTTTGATCCATTTAATAAACATGTCAGATTTGGATTGACCATTTTCTGACCCGATCCGTTTATGACCCGATCTATTTATGACCGACCTGACCTGTTTGTCACCCCTATCTAAAATAAGTAAATTTCTTAAAGCATAAATAATTGACAATAATTATAACCTAAATAATCACTATAATAGAAGAAGAAAAATCATAGAGCTGAAATAAAATGAAAAAAAATACATACTTTAAGATTTTATAGAATCTAACCTTTTCTGCATGACAAGCCCATCACAGCTAAAGAGGATTATCACTCTTTATCTCTTATAATAGGCATCAGTTTGTAGTATACAAAGTTGCACCCCCCCTCCAACAAAAAAAAAACCCAAAGACTAAACTACAAAAAAAAAATTATAGTGAAAGTTCTCTGCTTCAAATAAAAGTTAACAGAACGTTAATATACTCAACAATATTAAAATTTTGTGATAATATATAATGGACTAAAATAAAATAGCAGTAATCTTTTGAAATACAACACCTACTTATCTTTGTTTCATCATACTTTAAAATGGTAAAATAGAAATACTACTATTTTTAATAAAATTAAAAAATAATTTAAAAAGTCAAGAAACATGTACAACATGACTATAAGAATACAAAAATCATGGATATAATTTTAACCTACTAATAAAAAAATAAAGAATAAATAATTAATACAGTATTAATAGAGATACTTGTTGCCCCCCATAAAAAAAAAAGTTTAGATGACTATTGCAATAAAATAAAAAATGAAGCAAAGAATGGAGATTGAAAAAAAAATATTAACCTATACAATTATACGACTAATATTCTTTTCTTCAAAATATTTCAAAGCACCTACACAAAAATATCATAGTTTGCAACAAACATAAATTGAATAAAATATAATAAAAAATCATGAGATATCTAAATTAAAAATATAAACTTGACATGAAAAAATTTTATCTTACTGCATATAAAATTAGGAACTAACAAAATTCATAAAATATTAATAAAGAGAAAAACTAGATTTATCACTATAATAAAAAGAAAGAAAAATATAAATAATAAAAGTATTAGAAATATATTAGATACTTCAAGACCTTTATGACTGAACTTTCTACACTAAAAATCCAGCCAAGTGATCCCTCCTTTTATCCATATAGCTAGCAAAAAATATGATAAAATTATTATATATTATAGCAGAAAGAGGTAGATTAACTAATCTTGATAGAATGTAATGGAAAGAAAGAGGAAATACTGGGTTATTATTTTATTAAAATACATAATCAACAATCTTGTACCATGTTGAGATCATTTATTAATTCAAATCCTTTTATTTTTCAAGAATAGGCATTAAAGAAAGCAAGCTTTTTTCTCCTTCCTCTCATATAACTTCTTTATAATTAGATAATTCATCAATAATCAAACAAGAATTTATTCTTATTTTATCTACTCCAAATTTTTCTCTTAGAAATGATTTAGAAAAGGATGGATAACTCCTCATTGGAGAGAGATGAAGTGCTAATTTAGTGCCCAAATATTTTAAAATAATTTATTGGACAATGATGTAGTCCAAAGCTATCTACCAAGTATAGGCTGGCATGTGCACTGAAGAAAGCTTATTTCAACTAGACTCATATTTATGGCTAATTTGGATAAGGATAGCTGAGAGTTAGCTCTCCACTCGACTCTGAACTCTAAAGTTCAACCTCGATGGGATTAGGACTCCTTCCTTATCTATAAAAGAAGACTTGATGTACCAGGAGTATACCATATATTATACTTTAAAATACTCTATACTCTTTTCTCAGTCTTTTTTTTCTTTTCTACTATTTTTAAAGTCATGTCTCTCACTTAAATATTGGAGAGCTCTAGATGGGATCAGCTCGTGTTGTGTGCAGATCCATCCTTCTTCCTCCTATGCAAATCCATCAATCCTTTAGATCGTTAGATCAGTTTTGGTGGTAATAGATTGGTGCTATTTGTAGAAAATGAAACTATTTCTTTCTTTGTTTCTCAAGAAGCAATAGACAATTGAAGCACCACTCCTAAATCAGCCTTCCTCGATCTTGATACAATGATCATCCATAGTCTTTTTATGCACCAATGCTTCTAGAGGTAGTGGTTGTCCATGCCCCTCACTCCTTTCTCTGCATTTGCTATGCTACTAGGGTCAGCACTTCTCCATTGATGTCATTGCTACCTTGTGACTTGTTGCCACCTTAAGATAGCTCTTCGCCACTCATGATGCTTGCTCTCAGTGAGAATCTCATAGCCAACACCTCGAGATCTGCTGCAGTCTTACGACATGCTACTACCCACCTACAGCCCCCCACATCACTTTGATTCTCTCTAGGAGTTAGTTACCATCCCCTTCCACTTACATCACTGACCGATCAAGGCCTCCTTTCCAACTCCTATGGCTTTTAGGTAGAATTTGCCGACACCTATAGCTTGATCCTTATCTTTGAGTCAGTATCATCCATCATGGTTAATATAGTTGATCCAAATTCTATCCTTCGACTTAGCTAGACCTACTTCTTCAAAGGTCCAGCTTGATCGGCAAAATCTTTGAGACCTCGATGAGCCTTGAGGCCTAAAGATTAGAGTTTGGCAGCCATCTTGCTCAGTACCGCCTCACAATTGGGGCTTGAATCGAAGCCCTCATGAAGAAGAAGAGAGAAGACAGATTGGATTCATCTCAAATGAATCCAAAAGAAAGATCGAACTTAGGACTAAATTTGATTAACTCAAATTAGGCCTAGTCTACTTAGTTGTAGTACCGACAACTAGGTAATTAGACATGTTAGTAGCTATGTCATCAAATTTGATTACTTAAAATTAGGCCTAGTCCAATTAGTTGTAATGCTAACAACTAGATAATTAGACATGTTAGTAGCTATGTCATCATCCTAACATGCCTCCATACCATGTAACTTGCCATGTTGGCCCACCAAGTCAGCTACCATATCAACCTATCACATTAGGTCCCACATCATTTTCCACATTGTCATGATTTGTGTGTCATCACCTATGGTGGATGGGTTCAGTTGGTGTTGATCAGATTGGTCTGATTTCTTTGACTATTTGGTTCATCTATTTTTTGACTTGATTTTGACTGGTTCAGACTGGTTCTCTATATTCCTAGATGTGCTCCTTTTGTTTTTGGCCTCTATTTATCTTAATTTGCCTCTACAATTAATTTGCTTCTATCTACTTCATTTGATTTTCATTTGTTCATCATAGTATACTTGTAATTATGGATAAGTTTAATCTCTCTACTTATTCGTACAATTTTGGATAGATCAAACATATCAACATTATCGAACTGGCTCCACTAGTGTGCAAGATGGCAAAATTTGCTAAGTTTGATGATGTGAGGAAACAGGATGATGGTGCCCAATCATGGGCCTCAAATAGGTATGTGCACATATGCCATATGTGAATCATATATTTATGATCTAACCACTTGTGAATAGTGTGAAATCTACAAGATCCAGCTTTCACAATTCACAGTTTCTCTAAATTCAAATTCTATATCTGTCTAGATATGAAGATGGCTTCGATCATCAAGAAAGTCCTAGATCTGTCTAGGGTTGATAACGACTCCTAGAGACCAACATAATAATGACTCTTGGTAACCAACCTAATAATGGCTTCTTGAGACCGACTTAATAGAGATAGGCCCAAAAAGCCAAACTTCAAAAACTTGACCTTGAAGGCTTAGAATAAGGGGCAAGGATCTAGCTAACTTCAAGCAGCAATGAATTCTATAGTAGACTTAAAGGAAGATATAAAAAGTGAAACTCCAATAACATAGCTTTAAAGGCTAGGATAGAATGCAAGGGTCAAGGAGCATATCTTAAAGCTCTCAAGTTAAGAAGCCGATCTCAATGTCTCTCAAGTTAAGAAGCGAACCTCAGTAGCTCTCAAGACAAAATGCTAACATTAATGGCTTTCAACATAAGTAACCAACCTTAATAGCTTTCAGAAGAACTCATTGGCTTTGATCAATTGAAGATCTACATGCTTGATCACATTTCCAACTTGACAAGATACCACATATCTCAACGCATTGGCCTTTTGTATTATAAAAAATCTATATAAATATTTCACCAAAAATTCAAGATCCCCACTCAAAAGTGAGTGGCCTACAACTTGGCTCACCTAGTTGCCTAAGCTAGGAAGAATGGCTTGAACTCAAAAGTAGGGAGCATATGATGTAGCCTAAATCTGACCTACCAATCATAGATTGACATATGGCTCCAAGAGAAACTTGTTTTAATTGGACTCATATTCTTGAACTGATCTAGATAAGGAAAGTCAAGAGTTAGCTCTCTACTTGACTCTAGACTCTAGAGTCCCACCCTAATAGGACAAAAGCTCCTCGTCTATAAAAAGAGGCTTGATGTATTAAATACACACAATATATGTAATACTCTTATATACTCTCTACTTTTTATATGTCTTCTTCTTCTTCTATGTTATTCCCTAAAGCCTTGTTTCTGACTTAAGCATCATAGAGCCTCTGACTGGATCGACTCCAGTCAGCTTTGGCTTCCTTATGTCATCTTACTATATGTAAATAAACACTTCTTCCACTCTTGCAAATCCATGAATGGTCTAGTTCACAGCAACAAAGAGGACGAACGATTAGAGGAAGAGAAATATGAGAGAAATAAGGAGAGTGAGACGACTAAGGTATTTTGGGACTAATCAATAAGTACTATCAAAGACTGCTATTATTTGCTTTTAGGAATACAACAGATTATTCTTTTTTCTTCAATCTAATTTTCTAATATTTATTTTTTCATTAAAGGATAATTAAGACTACATTTTACTATGATGGGACAAAGTAGTCCTTGCTACCTAATTAATAATTAACTCCCCTAATATTTTTATTTAAATAATAAGTGTAATATTAATATTTCTATTACAAAATTACAACTCCTCTCATGATCAATATCTCTACTCTCCTTATATCCAGATTTAATGGTAATATAAGTGAAGGTTGTAATTAGCATTTAAATATCAAAGACTGTTTATTAATAAGTTAGTTCGTAAATATCTTTTTATGTTAAAAATAGAACTATGCTGGGATTGGGATGAGAAACAAGGACTAATATGTCTAATTTTTTTTATATTATTTTATATCCATATTTCAACAAAGATGAGTTTTATCATGATGCTTTTTTTTCTTTTATAGTAATGATTCTACTTGTTTGATCTCAGTCATTAAAATTATTTATAGTAACTATTTTCTTGTTTAATCTTGATCATTAAAACTAACATGGTAAGTCGGTTAATATTTTTTTAATAAAAAAATAGCAGATCAGCATAGGAGAGAGAAAAGAGGAGAGAGGAGGTAAGAAAGTGTGGGATAGATCAGGGAAAGAATGTATAGAGAGGAGAGAGAATGAGTGAGAGGAACATGAAGGGGAGAGGAGAGAATGCAAGGGAGAGGTGCTTAAAAAAGAGAGAGAGGAGGGATAGTGCATGGGAGAGAGAAGAGAGAACCCATAGGAGTAGGAGGGGGGCATGGAGAGAAAGCATAATAGAGGAGGGGAGAGAGAAATAGGAGATAAATGAGATTTAACAAAGAATCCTATCCTTAGATTTAGCAATTAGATTGCCAATATTATTATAATATTATTATAATATTATAATTATGTTGTAAAATTAATAATGTTTTACTTATTATTATGTATACATGGTGTCACATATAATGTTATATTTATATCTTGTTACTATAATATAATTCAATATGATATAACATAAATGAAAAATACGAACTCTCTAATAAAATATTTTTATTTCATAATATCATATAATAATATTATGTTTGTATTGTTTTAGCATCAAAATCTACTAAAAATCTATCAAGCTTGGGCATGAGATTTTCTCTTATTTAACAATCTTCTAACCATGCAAAATCTTCTCTTATTTTTTTGGTTTTGTTGACTTGTATATTTCATACTTTTATAATTATGGGATTGAGTTAATCCCACCAAATCTGAAATCTTTTGTGTGTGTGTATGCATATTTAGCTTTTCAGAAAATTACAATGGAAAAACCTCTTTTTCTTATTATGGTATTAGAGCAGTATGTAATCCTGCTCCCCTCATTTTTTTTTTCTTAATTTTGTTAAAAGAAAGATAGCACAAATCTTAACACAAGGGTTACCTAAAATCACCAAAATTTCTTCTAAGTATGCTGTCTCCTCACCACTTTTCTTGCACCACTTTTTTTTGGTGTAATTTTGGTTTCCCAACCACTCAATGGAGAAAACTATTCTATCTAGAGTCAAGCCATCCATATGGCACTTGAAGGCAAGAACAAATTTGACTTTATTAATAGAAGTGCGCCTCAATCTTCTAAAAGATTTTTAGATTATCTTCAATAGAGCTACTATCATAGTATGGTCACTCCTAGATTATTAATGTGGTCTCCCCAAAGATTGCTAATAGCATAATTTTTGCGGCCACCACCTGAGAGGTATGGATTGATGTTTAGGATCTTTTTTCTTAAAAAACACATCCTCTATTTTTGAGATCAAATATGTTATTGCTAATCACACACAAGGCCTTTACTTTCTTGCTATCTATTATGCAATCTTGAAAGGCTACTAGGATATTGAGTTATCTTCTTATGATTCCTCCATTGCCTATGCATATGGAGCCTTCAACACATACACTAATTTTCTTCAGAAAGATTGACTCACTGAGTTTTTGATGGATTTGAATGATAATTACCATATAGTGCATAGTCAAATTCTCTTAATGGATCTTCTCCTTCTAGTTAACAAAGCATATGCACTCTTGTTACAACAAGAATGTCAACGTTCCATCCATAAAGCTCCATCAACAAACATAAAGCAATCAGCCATATATGATTGCCACTCACACCTATCAGTTCTTCAAATCATGGCCAAAAACCTTTATGCCATTGTGACTATTATGGTAAAGACAATCATAGCAAGTCTTGATGTCAGCTGAAGAAGAAAGACTTCTTTCACAAAAGAAATATAAACTAAGGCTCATGATGTATAGTTGTCATGACTTCCTCAAATTCAACACTATTCTAGCCTTCATGATTAATAATATTATCAGTTGTTAACCCTTATCAAAGCTAGTAATTTCACCCCTTAAGCAAATGCTGCAAGTTTGCTTCAATGCTTATCTTTTTCGCTTTGTGCTTTAGCCGAGTTATGGATCATTGTCTATAGGCCACAGACTGTATGGTTTCCTCATCCACTTGACTTGACTCCAAAATAGCTATATCCTCCTCACCTATTAAATTACTCATAGGTCAAACAGCCACCATCTTCCATATTGGCAAATTAACACCAATTCCAAATTTAAAATCAGATAATATTTTGTTGGTCCCTTCCTTCCAATTCAATTTGATGTTGGTTAATAAGCTCACCAAAGAACTTCAATGCCATGCTATTTTTCCTTGACTATTGTGTTATATAGGACCTCTATATGAGGTAGATGATTGGGATTAGTAAAGAAAGTGGTGGTCTCAACTATTTGGTACTAAAACTTTCTCATAGTACTATAGTTTCTTATGCACAGTAGCCTTCTTTTGATATTTAGCTTTAGTGTTTAGGTTATCTTGCGCAATCTTTTTATTCTCATAAAACTAATTTAGATTTTAAAATCTTATTTTATAATATATGCCCTTTCACAATATGTCCTTTGTCTAAACATTGCCATTTGCTTTTTATTTTAAGCACTATTTCCTCTGCAAGTTGTTTTAATTAATACATTTGATGTTTGGGGACCATATTTCATTCCTTCTCTTTGTGGTGTATGATATTTTCTTACTATGATTGATAACTATTGGTGTGAGAATTCACTTGGTGCTGAGACGCTGGAGTTGACGGTGAAGTAGACCTCTTGAGGGTGTGACCTACAAAAAGTCATAATCGGAGATTGCTTCAGTGAGGATCCTCTAACGCCCAAGTCAAAATTCTCGTTCAATAGAAAGTGGAGCATGAGAGGCAGAGTAATGGCATACCTTTTTGGAGACCCTCTTTAAGTCTTTTTTATAGCAGAGAGTTGGAGCTTCGATTGAGAAGTGGTTGGTATGATCTCGCATGATCAGGATGTGATTCGTGGGACACGAGATTATTGCTCAAGATTTTCAGGATGTGATGATTATGGTCGCCTTATCAGTCTAATGATAGTTGTTGCCTGACGAGTGTTATATTTTGAATAAAAATGACAACTGAATATTGTTGAGATCAGGATTGATCGACGATGACCAGAGATTGGTCGCCTTAAGGTGCTATCGGATAGGGACGTCCAGAGCCAAAATCTATTTACTGGTGCAAAGCTGGTCGGCTAGACATGATCGGCCAATGAGGAGATATCAGCAATGGCGTACAGGGATTGCTAAGTGATGGTCGGTCATGATCTATCTGCTCAGAATATGAGGTATCGGTTAGATGGTTGTAGAAGCTCATCGGTCCAAGATTCTTTAGCTCTATCCAATCTTATCTTTAGCCCTCACAGGATGGTGCGATTAGTTACTTCAGCTTCACCATTGGTTTGAGGATGGGCAACGGAGGTAAGATGGTGTGATATCCCATGCTCCTCACAAAACTCTTCAAATTTAGCCCCTATGAACTAACGCCCATTGTCAGTAATCAGTACTCAAGATAGGCCAAACCGATATATGATCGATTTTCAGATGAAGACTATCATTTTTACTTCTATGATGCGGACCAGTAGTTCGGCTTCTACCAATTTAGTAAAATAGTCCACAGCGATGAGTAGAAACTTATGCTGACCTAATGCTGGTGGAATGGGGCCAAGGATATCTATCTCCCATTGTGCAAAAGGCGAAGGGGTGCAGATAGGAGTGACCGGCTCCACAGGTAGTCATTGTATGTTGGAGTTCTTTTGGTATTTATCGCACCGCATGACATAATTCTCAAAATTCTTCTGCATGGTCAGCCAGTAGTAGTCTTGATGGAGGAGTTTGTAAGCCAGTGCTCTCTTGCAATGTGACTTCAGCAAATATCTTCGTATACTTCTTTGAGCGTGTAATCAGCTTCAAACAGTCGCAAATACTTTAGAAGAGACAATGAGTAAGACCTCTTGTATAGCCTTCTTTCATGAATAAGATACCTGGTTGATTGATACTTGATCTTTCGAGCTTCCTTTCGGTCTACGAAAAGTGTTCCATCTCTAAGATAACTTACCAATGGATCAATCCAAGAGGGCTCCTCATCAATCTCCAATATAGTTGTCGGTGTTGGGAATAGTGTCTCAAAGCCAATCGTCAGCCTGTTGACGGTTGTGCTCCTTTTGTATTAGTACATGAATTATAAATAAATAAAAGTTATTTTAATATTTTTTCATCATAAATATTTCATCTTCTAATGAACTCCTGTGTTGTGGTGAAGTCCTTAGGACTATTTAGACTCGACAAAGGAGGATTTGTCGCTTAGTCCTTAAACCTGTTCGCGACCAAATGATACGTTGTTACCAAGGACGACAATGTTTATCAAGCATAGGTCGTTGTGTGCCATATGGGTTGGTTGTCCTCATAACCAAGGAGTGTGGAGACACTGGTATGGCATACAGGTGAGATGTAATGGTACATCTGCACTGAATGTGACCGACTCCGGAGCTATTTCTGCTGTCAAGATTTGCTCCGATGGGATATGGATATAAATATCCCTCCGACCTGAGACCGCCACGGTGACTTGCAAGCAACTCACTGCACTTAGGCACTGGACTATCTGAATTTCTAATTCAGTGACGGAAGGTTGCTGGGTGTAGTCAAGTACTTGACTTGTCGGTGCGTGTGTCAAGATGGGATTGACCACTCCAGTTTAGGAGCTGTGTACAGTCGTATTTCAATTTAGCAAAATCTTGACCAAGATAGTTCTAGTGAGGAGTCACAGGACTAATTGAGTTGAGCATGATTCGGATGATCTCATCAGGGTTGACAGTTTAACCCTGAGTCGTCCTAAACACAGGGGTCCAAAGGGATGAATTATACGGTAATCATATTCACGTAGGTTCTGAATGTTGCGATTGCGACTATTCGACCTATCCGATTGTCAGGTACCATTGCTAGATGGTCACTTCGATTAGTACAAAAATTGGTTCCTGTGCTACCGGCTTAGGCTCGAACCTGCGGGGTCACACACATTAGAGATTTCTTTTTGATCTGATGGCTGATTATGAGTCTTATGTGTCTGGAACTCTATGATTGAGAATTAGGATTCTCTGATCATGAGTTCCACACATTTTGGGTACCAGGGTCAAAATTTTGAATTTCAAATTTTGAATTTGAAATTTAAACTCTTTGATCAGGGTTTCATATCGATGGTCTCTGATGCCTAATTGCCCATCGAATTTGGACTCAATATTTATAAGATGTTTAATTAGTGATTTGATCGCTAATTAACTCAATTTGATTGAGTAATTATTTTTGGATCAAGTCCAATTGAATTGGATTCAGTTGGGTTTGACCCGATTAGGTTAAGAGTTGACCTAATCATCGAGATGGTTTGGTCCCTGATTTGATCAGGGATTGGGCTTAGTCAATTTTTGATTTGATTAAGATTTTATTGAGCTTAATTAAGCCTAATTAAGTTAGGTTTAATTTAGTCTAATTGTGCTTAACCTATTTTGATTAGGTTGGTTCAATTAAGATCAAACCACCATTTGAATTTGAATCCCTGCACCACCTTAAATCTCTGCGTCCATTTGAATTCACGAGAAGAAACTTCTCATGAATTTTTTCTCATGCAAAGCCCTTCTCATGCCCACTCTTGTGTGCCAATATTTGGATAAAGATGATTAGTTAACCATTCAAATTCAAAGCGTGTTTGAATTTGAATGGATAACTTATCTCTTGCGCAAACATGACATTATCCACTTTAGCGCCCCACATCTCACACGAGAAAGAGTTTCTCGTGAAACCTTTCCACGCACAAAGCAGACTCGCACCTTCTCTTCTCACGCCCAAGTGGATAGGGATGAGTTGATTTTAGTTTGAATTCAAATTTGATTTGAATTCAAATGTGTAACCACTTGTCTTTATCCTCTCACGCGGATAAGACACATTTTAAACTGTTTTAAAAGAGATAGGAAGCTGGGGCGTGCGTAAAAAAAATCTGAGAAAGAAAGTGGGACGTGAGGAAGCCTTGTGCGTAAGGTGAAGGTCCAAAACTTTCTGAGAGAAAAAGAAAGAAAAGAAAGAAAATTGGGCGCAGGGTTTTTGGTGAGTACCCTAGGGTTTCTACCTAGGGTTCGGGAAGTGAGATTGGTGTGCCACGAGTGTCGTGAGTCCATCAAATTTTAGGAAGAGATTCATCAGCCTCTTAACCAATCATGCAGATGATCTAGAGCATCCGAGGAGTTGGCACACATCGATCGAAGGAGTTCGATCAACATCAGCCATCAAAAGGGTGAAATCACGAACTAGCATTCGTGTAGAGCCGATTAGACGGGAGCTTCGTGTGGATGATCCGCAGAGGCCAGACACTAGTGTGGCTATGATGTGATGATCAGAGCTCTCCGACGGTGATCAGATTGCGGTGATCGACTATCCGCAAAAGGTGATGTGTTCTGAACACAGTATGGTAAAAAGTTTACTGTTTCAAATTTGAATTTCAAATTTAAATGCATGCTGTTGTATCATATTTAGATCCTAGCATAGGGTTAATTAGTATTAATTAATGAGATTAATTAATAATTCTGCTGTAAAATAATAATTTTGAACAAGTTTTAAAATTACCATTTTGCCCCTGCACTGAATTTTTGCTACAGTCGGCTCTTCAATACTTGGTCGGCTCATCACTTCGAAGAAAGTTTTCTTGGGCAACTCAGGTAGCATCGATGTCACTAGTTTGGACAATAAATTGGCCCTTGAATTTTCCAACCTGGGTACCTACTGAATCTCAAACTTGTCAAAAATGAACGTCAGGTCTTTGATCTTTTGTAGGTATTTTGCCATATTCTCTTCTCCGGCCTTATAATTGTTTTGAATGCGTTCGATGACCAACTGAGAGTCATTGCAAGCCTTCATGTTTTGTATTTCTAATTCTCTGGCTATAGAGAGTCCAATGACTAAGACCTCATATTTAGTCTCATTATTTTTGACTGAAGATTCGAAGTGCAAGGCATACTCGACTACTATTCCCTTCGAGCCTGTAAGGATCAGTACTACTTCAGATCCTGAGGAATTGGATGAGCCATCCACATACATTACCTAGGAGTCCTCATTAGTTTCTGAAGGACCCTCATCAATTGGAACATGTGGCTCTGCCTCTTTTTGCTCAACCGATTCGTCTGGAATGGTGCATTCGACCAT